>NC_136922.1:65269925-65778410 GCF_949752795.1 Hyperoodon ampullatus
TGAGATGGAACAGGACAGTATGTTTGTCATTCCTAACATGGCCAAGTCACCAAGCTATTCACCATCTCAAATTGGTCTTATTTATTTGTGTCATGCAAGAGAAATTTATTTTCTAAATTCTTAAGAGTTTGAATATATTTATTACACTCTTTGGAAGGTTTGGACCCAGCCTGTCCTGAGGCATTAAGATTTGTTTTCCATCAGTTCGAGCCTCAAACATAAAAGAGTTTCAACAGTGGCTGGGATATTACCTGACATTTTAATGATTGGGTGAAGAGAAGTTAAATTATGAGATGACCTGGATAACAACCAGACTTCAGAATCCTTTTCAACAGACTGTTAGTGAGCTGCCCAGTACCCTTGATGGTGGTTAAAAAATATATAATAAAACGTCCGCCAAGCTCTTCAAGACAGATAGAGAATTACCCAATTCCCTCAACCTCTTCATCATAAGTCTAAGGCAAATGTTTGTTTAAAATTTGAAAACGAAGCAGTTTATGTTCAACTGGATGAATTTCATTCATTTGGGACAGAACAACAACCAAAAAAGTTAGTCTGTAGTGTTTGTTTCACAGCTGGTGCATTCTTAATAAAGAACATTCTTTTGTGTGTCAGTACTCAAAATTGGGACACCAAAAATGCAGCAATTAAGTAAAAAGGTTTTATTTAATTATCAGCTGTTTGTAACTAATTTGTTTATGATAAAAATAAGAGTTGCTAACATTTATTGGCCATATTTGTATGCATGACATATTTTTATATAGATTGTCTCATTTAATCTTTTCAAAAATTCCAAGGTAGATGCTGTTATTCCCCCACTTTTTAGATTACTAAACAGAGGCTTCCATTGATTAGGTTCCTCGTCTAAGATCATACAGCTGTGGAGCTGGAACTGAAACCCCATGAGTCCAGCTGCAGCACTCAGCTCTTATCAGCACACTAGATGGTTTTCTTTATGGAGCTCAGTTCATCCAGGTAATGTGGTCGGTTGATGACAGGTCTACTGGATGATCACTTGAGAACAGAAAGCTAATCATGTGACATTGCCCAAAACTGACAATTTTTTAAATTGAAGTATAGTTGATGTACAATATTATATAACTTACAGGTGTACAATATAGTGATTCACAATTTTTAAGGGTTATACTCCATTTATAGTTATTATAAAATATTGGCTATATTCCCTGTGTTGTACAATATATCCTTGTAGTTTTATATATAATAGTTTGTACCTCTTAATCCCTGACCCCTATATGGCCCCTTCTCCTTCCCTATCCCCACTGGTAACCACTAGTTTGTTCTCTATATCTGTGGGTCTGCTTCTTTTTGTTATATTCACTAGTTTGTTGTATTTTTTAGATTCCACATATAAGTTATATCATACATTAATTGAGAAATTGACAATTTTTTAACTTGTGTGTTTAGCACCCACATAATATAATTGTAGGTACTTTTGAAGTTAAGTTCATGGAAGTAGGTGGAACTGCAGTTGTATAGTCATCAAGAAGTATGACTGCTTTTTTGTATCCAAAATGATTGCTATTCATTATGTTCCTAGATGAAACTTTGTTTTCTTTTCTTTTTTTTTTTTTTTTTTGTGGTACGCGGGCCTCTCACTGTTGTGGCCTCTCCCGTTGCGGAGCACAGGCTCCGGACGCGCAGGCTCAGCAGCCATGGCTCATGGGCCTAGCCACTCCGCAGCATGTGGGATCTTCCCGGACCAGGGCACGAACCCGTGTCCCCTGCATCGGCAGGCGGACTGTCAACCACTGCACCACCAGGGAAGCCATGTTTTTCTTTTTTAAGTGATAGATACCCATATGCTGCTCATAAGAGACCAGAGAAAACACAGAACAATGCCACAAGAGACTGAAACAGAGAGTATCCTGGGAAGTTGTTAAAGGATAATTTCATTTAAGGGAAAGTTTTTACATAAAACTGGCAGATGGGGGTTATTCATTTGTCTCTTCTAGAAATAGCTGAAAGAGGTACAACAGAAATCATTCCAATTCAAACATATAGGGAGATGAATTCAACCAGGATGCTAAGATAATTTTGGACTTTTTCAGCTTTATAGGCTGAGGGTTTCCATGAATATCACTGAGACCCATGATTCAGTAACTTGGAGGGTTAGAGGTTTCACTCCTTCTGCATTGTAACCTGTATCATTCAGGATAGAACCTTTGGGGAAAATGAAAGTTTTTTTGTTTGTTTTTTTGTTTTTTGTTTTTTTTAGTATTGACAAGTAGCCATACCAAGTTGTTTTATTTATTTATTTTTTAATTTATTTATTTTTTATTAGTTTCTGCTTTATAACAAAGTGAATCAGTCATACATACACATCTGTTCCCACATCCCTTCCCTATTGCGTCTCCCTCCCTCCCACCCTCCCTATCCCACCCCTCCAGGCGGTCACAAAGCACCGAGCTGATCTCCCTGTGCTCTGCGGCTGCTTCCCACTATCTATCTACCTTACGTTTGGTAGTGTATATATGTCCATGCCTCTCTTTCGCTTTGTCACAGCTTACCCTTCACCCTCCCCATATCCTCAAGTCCGTTCTCAAGTAGGTCTGTGTCTTTATTCCCGTTTTACCCCTAGGTTCTTCATGACATTTTTTTTTTTTTTAATTCCATATATATGTGTTAGCATACGGTATTTGTCTTTCTCTTTCTGACTTACTTCACTCTGTATGACAGACTCTAGGTCTATCCACCTCATTACAAATAGCTCAGTTTCGTTCCTTTTTATGGCTGAGTAATATTCCATTGTATATATGTGCCACATCTTCTTTATCCATTCATCCGATGATGGACACTTAGGTTGTTTCCAGCTCCGGGCTATTGTGAATAGAGCTGCAATGAACATTTTGGTACATGTCTCTTTTTGAATTATGGTTTTCTCAGGGTATATGCCTAGTAGTGGTATTGCTGGGTCATATGGTAGTTCTATTTTTAGTTTTTTAAGGAACCTCCATACTGTTCTCCATAGTGGCTGTACCAATTCACATTCCCACCAGCAGTGCAAGAGTGTTCCCTTTTCTCCACACCCTCTCCAGCATTTATTGTTTCTAGATTTCTTGATGATGGCCATTCTGACTGGTGTGAGATGATATCTCATTGTAGTTTTGATTTGCATTTCTCTAATGATTAATGATGTTGAGCATTCTTTCATGTGTTTGTTGGCAGTCTGTATATCTTCTTTGGAGAAATGCCTATTTAAGTCTTCTGCCCATTTTTGGATTGGGTTGTTTGTTTTTTTGCTATTGAGCTGCATGAGCTGTTTATAAATTTTGGAGATTAATCCTTTGTCAGTTGCTTCATTTGCAAATATTTTCTCCCATTCTGAGGGTTGTCTTTTGGTCTTGTTTATGGTTTCCTTTGCTGTGCAAAAGCTTTGAAGTTTCATTAGGTCCCATTTGTTTATCTTTGTTTTTAGTTCCATTTCTCTAGGAGGTGGGTCCAAAAGGATCTTGCTGTGATTTATGTCATAGAGTGTTCTACCTATGTTTTCCTCTAAGAGTTTGATAGTTTCTGGCCTTACATTTAGGTCTTTAATCCATTTTGAGCTTATTTTTGTGTATGGTGTTAGGGAATGATCTAATCTCATACTTTTACATGTCCCTGTCCAGTTTTCCCAGCACCACTTATTGAAGAGGCTGTCCTTTCTCCACTGTACATTCCTGCCTCCTTTATCAAAGATAAGTTGGCCATATGTGCGTGGGTTTATCTCTGGGCTTTCTATCCTGATCCACTGATCTATCTTTCTGTTTTTATGCCAGTACCACACTGTCTTAATTACTGTAGCTTTGTAGTATAGTCTGAAGTCAGGGAGCCTGATTCCTCCAGCTCCGTTTTTCGTTCTCAAGATTGCTTTGGCTATTCGGGGTCTTTTGTTTTTCCAAACAAATTTTGAAATTTTTTGTTCTAGTTCTGTGAAAAATGCCAGTGGTAGTTTGATAGGGATTGCATTGAATCTGTAGATTGCTTTGGGTAGTAGAGTCATTTTCACAATATTGATTCTTCCAATCCAGGAGCATGGTATATCTCTCCATCTATTTGTATCCTCTTTAATTTCTTTCATCAGTGTCTTATAATTTTCTGCATACAGGTCTTTTGTCTCCTTAGGTAGGTTTATTCCTAGATATTTTATTCTTTTTGTTGCAATGGTAAATGGGAGTGTTTTCTTGATTTCATTTTCAGATTTTTCATCATTAGTGTACAGGAATGCCAGAGATTTCTGTGCATTAATTTTGTATCCTGCTACTTTACCAAATTCATTGATTAGCTCTAGTAGTTTTTCGGTAGCATCTTTAGGATTCTCTATGTATAGTATCATGTCATCTGCAAACAGTGACAGCTTTACTTCTTCTTTTCCAATTTGGATTCCTTTTATTTCCTTTTCTTCTCTGATTGCTGTGGCTAAAACTTCCAAAACTAGGTTGAATAAGAGTGGTGAGAGTGGGCAGCCTTGTCTTGTTCCTGATCTTAGTGGAAATGGTTTCAGTTTTTCACCATTGAGGACAATGTTGGCTGTGGGCTTGTCATATATGGCCTTTATCCAAGTTGTTTTATACCTAAAACTAGTCATTGACCATGGCCTTCAGAGAAAATGTTTATCTACCATTTATTGAAAGTTGTGTCTGTAAGAAGGATCATTTCTTTAATTCTAAAATGACCATTTTGGGCCAAGATCTTTTGTACTCATATTTCGGGGAAAGACTGTAAAGCATATTAGATTAAAAAAAAAGTAGTTTTGCTGGTAGAATTAAATGATAGTAAGAGTAAGTTCTTCTCATTGGCAAAATGGATGTTCACTGTATGTCTTGAGTTTTTAATTTATTTTTATAAACATTATGGCCTGGACACATTAAGCCCACTTTCTTGTACATAAAATGCCACTTTACCTCAGCCTTGCCTTGTTCCTGTAAAAACAGAGGTTTGTTTTATGGCCCGTCTAGCTGTATCTTTCCCTGACAAATAGACATCAAATAAAGAACCAATTGTTGTAACTTACTCAGAGACTTTTGCTAGATCTACTTACCTGAACAGCCCTCAGTAGTAACAAACAGGGCCCAGACGATAAATGACTGGTTTTGTTTTCATGAAAGTTAGGAGAAGTATCACCTGCCAGGAGGCTTTATCTTGGAGTTTGGGGGGAAAATCCTGTACTGGCTCCAGAATCATGACAGTCACTAATGTTTAAGTGATATTCTAACCTTTCCAAAATCATTTATATGTTCCCATTTTCTCCTTATAGGATTTTTAGAAAATAAAAACCATAATATACATAGCATATTACTGTTTCAGTTGTTTTTTGCCCACATGAATTTAAACACATGCATGCACACACACACACATACACATACACACACACACAAAATTTCCAGAAATATTCACTGTCAGTTTCTTACTAGGTTAATATACTCTTATTTTTCCTTTTTATATTTCTCTCTTTTTTGTGTTACTCTCTAGACAGTTTTTCTCCCAGCCTTTGTGGAACATTGTGATTATTTGTTCAGACTCTCCAGTAAGGAAATATCCTTTTTGGCTATTCAAGTGACATATATTACACAAAAGCATTTAGCACAGTGTCTGACAAGTAGTAAAATGCTCTGTGTTGACTTCTTTTCCTGCTCCCTCTCTCCCTCTTTTTGTTTTTGGTTTAGTCCTTTGGTTGATAGTGTGGCATCAGCACACATTTGATAGATAGTTCGATAGATAGATGGATAGATAGGTAATCTAGATAGATAGATAGATAGGTAATCTCTATCCATCTGTCCTTGGTCCTTGATTCCCTCTCTATATAGATTTCTTTCCTTTGATCCCTTTTTTAAAAGTTAATTAATCTATTTATTTATTTATTCTTGGCTGTGTTGGGTTTTCGTTGCTGCACGGGCTTTCTCTAGTTGCGGTGAGTGGGGGCTAGTCTTCATTGTGGTGCGCGGGCTTCACTTTGTGGTGGCTTCTCTTGCTGCAGAGCACGGGCTCTAGGTGCACGGGCTTCAGTAGTTGTGGCTCATGGGCTCTAGAGCTCAGGCTCAGTAGTTGTGGCACACGGGCTTAGTTGCTCCGTGGCATGTGGGATCTTCCTGGACCAAGGGTTGAACTGGTGTCCCCTGCATTGGCAGGCAGATTCTTAACCACTGTGTCACCAGGGAAGCCCCTCCTTTGATCCTTGATATTCAGTTTCTCTACTTTTTTATGCATGTATTTTGTATTTATTTATTTATTGGGTAAACGTGTACAGAAAGCCATCGTTGTTCTAGTAATTGTGCTTAATCGTGGGAGACACAAACCAGAGTAAGATAAAATCCTGAGTCTGGTGCATGAGATGCACAAATAAAGATGTCAAACCATCTGTGAAGTGCTCTCTAGAGAATATATAGGGGACATGTAGTGGGGTTGAGAGCTAGGGCCTGAGTCTGGGCTTGGGACGGAGGGAAATTTTACAGAAGAAGTGGCCTGGAGAGGCCAAATGCTAACATAGACTTAGAGGCACACTTTTGGTTGGGTGCCTAGCACTAACTAGATGTGTGACCTTGGGTAAATGATTTAACCCCTGTATGCCTCAATTTTCTCCTCTGTAAAGTCAAAATAATAAAAGCATTACCTTGTTGGGTTGTTACCAGGATTAAATGTTATCATATGTAACTCACTTAGAATAGCAATTGCCTCTTAAAAGCACTTGATAAATGTTAGCTATTGTTGTCACTATTACTATGGCTATAATTATTACCATAGCTGTCATTATTATCCTTTAAACTGATTCATGAGGAACATGAATTTAAAGGAAATTAGGGGAGGACATTCCTGGCAGAGGACATAATTTAAATAAGAGCAAATTAGTGTGGAAAACCAGAGTTTGTTCAGCAAACTACCTGCAAGATCTCTAGAGTGAGAGATATGTAACCGGAGTGTACAGATGCTGTAACCCTGATTGTTGGACATTTAGATAGTTTTATTTTTAAATTATTATAAATACTTCTGTGTTATACATCTGCATGAGGATATTATATGCATCTTTGATTATTGCCTTAGAGTAAGGGCCTAGAATTGAAAAACCTGCTTCTGCTTCCAGCTTGCTCCCAAGTAAGTGCTTCTTGATTTAAAAGTTCATCTGTGACTTTTTGCTACCTCCTTGACATCAATGATTATCATTCTTTTTCATCTTTGTTGATATCAGAAGTGGAAACTGGAATTTTAATTGTGCATCTGTGGTTTTATTAAGATTGCATTTAAAAAATATTTTTAGCTGTTTGATTTTCTATTGTTGTAATTTTGGGCTAATGTGCAGTATTCCTATTGTTTATCAGTCTTTTATATTTTTCCTTCTGTGAATTATTCTTCATGCTTTCCCATGTTTCTGTAAATCAAAATATCACCTTTTATTATTGATTTGAAGAGCACTTTGTATCTAAAGGAAATTAACTCCTTTTCTTTAATATATGTTACAAATATTTTTTTCTGGGGTTTTGGTTGTTTCGAATTTTGCTTAAGGTAATTTGTTTGTTTGGATTTTTTTCACATGACTTCCTTTAGGTAGTCAAATCTATTTAATTTTTTCTTTATTGATTCCAAATATGTTTTTTCTTACTTTTTTCTTCTTGTATTTTATATTGAGCTCTTTTAGCCATCTGAAATTTATTGGACTTTTAAAAACCTATCTAACTTCAGGTTTTCAAAAAAATTTTACCCCATATTCCAGCATATTTTATTGGATAATACATCATTTTCCACTAATTTGAAATACACTTGTAAAATATACTAAATATTTTTATATACGTGGGACTATCTCTGGTATTTCTGTGCTATTCCATTTTCCTCTCCATCTATTCTGACATTGATAGTAATGCTGTTGTAATTATCATAACTGTATAATAGCCTTTAAAAATTGGTGGAACAAATTCCTCAATTCATTATTTATTATTTCCTGGTTCTTCTCAACCATTTATTCTTTGTTATGCACTTTAGCATCATATTTTCAAGTTAAAACACTCCTTTGAGATTTAGAGCGAAATTGCATTAAGATTCAAAGTCAATTTGTAGACAGTTGATACCATTTTTATGCTGAATCTTGCTATATGTTTGTCCATCTATTCAAATCTTTTATGGTGGTCTATAAATATTTAGTTCTATACCTATAGGCTTTGGCATTTCTTTTTCCTAGTTATTTTATCTTTACTGTTCTTTTAAAAAATATAGTTAGTATCCTTTTGAGTATAATAATTCCTCCATTATATTTTCTCACTAAATGCTGTTAATGCAGAGGGACATGATCAAATCTTCAACCTATTCAAATATATTTTTCTTTTGTATTCTTGGAAATTTTTTAGGTGTGCAATCATATTATCTGGAAATGTAATCATTTAATCATTTTTCTAACATATACATTTCTTCCTCTTTTCTTATCTTATTATATTGCCTTGAATTTCTAGAATAATGTTAAATAATAGTAGTGATAAGTGGCCAGGATCCTCATCTTTACCCTAACATGAATGTTTTTATCTGCTTTATTCATAATGTTGCCTATTAATTTCAGATAGTTATTCCTAGTTCACTAGGTGATTTTTTTTTAAATCAGAAGTGCGTGATGAATATTATTACCCTCTGTTGAGATTTCTTTTTGATATAATGCTTTGAAGAATTAACATTAATTGAATCCTTTTGCATTCCTGGAATAAGTTTTTCTTTATTGTTGTTTTTAAATATATCATACTGATTTGCTAATGTCTTAATTTGAATTTTTGCATATATATAATGCATGAGATTGCCCTTGAGGTTTTCTTCTGCGTGAGTTTGCACTCAGGACTTTGTGAAGTTTCTGAGCACAGTTCTGCTAACTTTGGAAAACAGAACTTTGTGTTCATGTCAAATGTTCTACGACTGTGCAGCATCCTGAGAAAGACTTAATTTCTTTCCCTATGATCATTCTTTTAATCATTTTCTTTACTTTTGTTGTAGTTAAAAAATTTCCTCTATGAACTCATTTTAATTTCCCAACTTTTAGAAGACTGCTTTGTCTTTTCCTCGGTGTTGTTGAAAAGGCATTATCTTCCACTTTACTATTTCACTTCTTTCTAGTTGTAAATCCTATCTACTCTACTGAGCCACTTCCTCTCCTTTGTAATTATATTCTATAGAAGCATCAATCAATTCTGAATTCTTTTTAAACAGGCTAAGGATCTTTTAGATGTCTAAGGATCTGTCTTTACTGGTGGCTCTTTTAGTTACTTCTATGCTGATTTCTTTTTTGCTGAGATGAAACCTCAGTCACTTTTCCAAATCCTTTCACTTTTCTTTTGAGCATGAGATTGGGAGGGATCAGATGTCGAGCTTATGAGGTACACACCATGATCCTGTTTTTGCCAATCTAAAACTCTTATCCTTTAAACAGTAATTCACAATCCCATTGCTGTGTGTCTTTTCTTTCTATCAGGGAGAAACAAGATTCTGGAATGGTTTAAGACTGGATTTTGGAGTCAGCACATAAAAGATTCTCTCATTCACTATGCGCATGACTTTGAGCAAGTCACTTAAACTTTTTAGAGTCTAGTTCATCACATGTGAAATGAGACACTACTAACTACCATTTTAGGCAGCTGTAAAATGAGCAAACATATAAAGTAAGGAGCACTATGACTAGCACATAAAAAGTAATTTAAAATGGTACTAATGTAATTATTCAACTATCATAAATAAGCCCCTAATCCTGTCCCTTCATGCAGCATGGTCCTCCTTTCCACATTCTTATACAAAAATCGCATCCAGTTTTCACCCCTCAGAACCCAAAGTCTGGATCTTCAGTTGTCTACATTGTTTGTACTGCACATTTCTGTCTGTACTTCTTAGGAGCCCCCTCAATTTCTGCCTTCTGTCTTGCTCTCTACCACAATGTGCTACCAATTATTGAGCAGGACTTTGATGCTTTATGTAATAGCTCATTTACTCCTCATAATCATTTGTTAGGAAGATATTATTCCCACTTTGTAAATGAGGAAATAGAGATTCAGAATTATTAAGTGACTTGCCCAGGAGCTGAGTGGGCAGTTTTCCTGGAGTCTGGGGGTCCAGATTTTTACCTACTCTCCACTCAAAGTTGTTGTGAGGACCAAGGTCAAGTGAGAAGGTTTCACAGACTGTGGAGCATGATGCAAACAGAACAGCTCTATCAGCCTAGTATTTTCTTTTCTCTCCTAGCCACCCCCTTTTATTCCTAAGTCTTCTGACATGTGGGTTGTACTGTGGGCTGGTTATCCTCATTCCCTCTGCATTTCCGCATCTTTGTTTTCCTCCATTCTCTCCCTCCCTTCCTTTTATCCCCTGCAGCATTTCCACAGAGCTTCTTCTCTTAGATAGGTCTTACTCTATGTCTCCCTTTCTCAGCCAGAGAGAGCTCTCCTCACCCTGATGTTTTCTTGCCTTACTGACTCTTTCAACGTATCTCTTTTATGTTTGACACCATTTAAAAATTGTTTTCATAGCTCAGTTATAGGCAGACAGCTTCATATTTTCCCTCTGTGTTTTTTAAAGGTTTGGTTTGAAAAAGGGCAGTACAGGATGTATAGGAGGTAAGAAAGAAGAGAAAAGAAACTGTTGGGAGGGGCTGCTTATTCTTTCTTCAAAGAAAGCAGAGCTGGGGTTAGTCCAAGTTGTTTTACAATTGGAAGAGACTCATCCTACCATAGTTTGGACAAAACCTGGATTTTTATTGCCAAGAAAGTATAAGATGGAAATGGAGGTAAATGTGAATAATTCAAAGTAATGTTTAAACTTTGAGGATGTTTTACCTTCTCTGGAATTAGAGATTTATGCTAGTCAAGAGTTAGGGAGGAATTTGAAATGTTTATGTTACCAGAGTGTAAAAAACATTGTCCAGTTGTTTATCTAATCTTTCATTGGGCTTGCTTTTAAAAACACGTTTAGATTTGAAGTAGCCTGGGAATAATAAACTGTTCCAGACCATAACTTGATGCCCCAGTGGAAATAAGATAGATCCTTTTTCATTTGTTTTGAGAAATTTCCCAAGCAGACAGATGTCTTTGTACCTTCCTTTGCAGTTCCTTCATCCACAAATGACTGTTATCAAGAAATAGAATTACAAGTGTTCTGTTACTTCTTTTTAACTTTAGCTCCTACAGAAATTACTACTGGGATCTTGTTTCTTTTCTGGGCTGAACATTTTGTTGTTGTACCTACTCAGTCTCACAGATTCTCCATGTGTTATCATCCAGGAAGATTCATTTCTTAAAGATGTGTATTAATTAACACAAAGAACTTTTTGAGAAGCTTTTTTGATCCACAGAGCAACCACGTGTGCTGGGGCATAGGAATAAGAGGTACTATACTACATTCTGCTGTAATTATTTTCCAACCTCCCAGTGGAAAACGTAGATAATATTATGTAAAAAATAGAATGAATTTTGGTTTCCATTTCTTCTTCCTAATCCCTTAGCCTAAATTCATTCACTCAAGGCAACCAGTAATTATTGTGTGCCTACTGTGTGCCAGGAACTATTCCAGGGCTTGGGATACGACAACAAACAAAATAGACAAAGATCCCCAAAATTTTGGAACTCTCATTCTAGCGGGGGAGACGATAAAAAAATAGCATGATAAAGAAGTAAACTACATAGTATGTTAGAAAATAACAAGTGTTAGTGTTAAAAGGTGGTAAGTACTATGGAAAAAGAAATGTCAGAAAAGAGGCAGTTACAAGATTATAATTTTAAATTGGGTTGAGGGTAGGCTTTGTTGAGAAGGCAACTTTTGAACAGAGACTTAAAGAAGTGAGGGATTTATCCATGCAGAGATCAGAGAGATGTTTCCAAGTAAAGAGAATGAGCCTGGCATGTTCCAAGGACATCAAGGAGGCCAATAGTGAGTGGTAGGAGATGAGGTCAGAGGGGTGAGATCACGTACAGCCTTTTGGCTGACTTGCTTTTTTCTGGGTGAAGTGGGGAGGACCATTTTGAAGAAAGGAATATAATCTTACATTTTAAAAGGATCCCTGCCTGCTATTGTGCATAGACTATGGGGGGGGGGGACGGTCAAAGGTAGAGGTGGACAGTCAGTTTGAAGGTTACTCAGGTAAGTAATTTGGCGATAGTTCAGGTAAGAGATGATGGTGGATTGCACCAAAGTGGTAGTAGTGCTGAAGGTGGTGAGAAGTGATCTTATTCTGGATACATTTTAAATGTAAACACAACAGAATTCCTAACAGAGTGGCCGTGTTGTGTGAAAGGAAGAAGAGAATCCAGAACAACCGCAAGAGTTTTGGCTTGAACCACAGGAAGGATGAAGTTGAGATGAGAAAGGCTGCGGGGTGGAACAGGTTTGTGGGGAAGATCAGGAGTACAGTTTGGGATATGTTGAGTTTGAAATGCCATAAGATGTCCAAGTGGAGATATTGACTAAGTAGTTGGATATACAAGTCTGAAGTTCAGGAGAGAAATCTGGGCTGGTGTTATAAAATTAGGAGTTGTCAGCACGAAAGTGTTATTTAAAGCCATGAGACTGGATAAGGTCACCAAGGGAGTGATTTTAGAAAAGAGATGAGAATCAAAGGCCGAGTGCTGGGAGAGTCAGAATTTTAGGAGTTTGGGAGAAGAGGGGGAACCAGCAAAGGATGCTGAGAAGGAGCATACAGTGAGGTAAGAGGAGAATCAGTAGAATGTGGCATCCTGGAAGTCGGGTGAAGAAAGAGTTTTAAAAAGTGATGGAACGATCAGCTGTGTCAAATGCTAATGGGTCAAGTAAGTTGAGGGCTGAAAACTATAGATTTAGCAATATGGAGGTCACTAGTGATCTTGAATAAAGCAACTGTCTGTGGAGTGGTAGAGGCCAGGTCTAGACTGGGATGGATGTACAAGAGAAAGGAAGAGAATTAAAAATAGCAAATACAGACAATTCTTTGGAGAAGTTTTGCTGCCAAGAGGAGTAAAGAAATGGAAGAAGATGCAGGAAAGTGGGGGTCAAGAGACAGTAAATTATTCCTGATTTGATGTTTATTGTTGTTCTTTATTATTTATCTAGACCCCAGTGCTTGTTCTTTCTTTATCAAGCTGTTATTTCCTACTGGCTACTGTTTTTTGTTTGTTTGTTTGTTTGTTTTTGCTAGGCCAGACAACCAGTTAAGGTTTTCCTTGACTAGCTAACACGATAGTTCGTATTCCTGGAGGTCAGGCAGCTGTAGCTGCTGCTCTCTGCCTTCTGAAAATTCACCACCCTCCTTTCCTTCAGCTTACATGAGAACCTCAGGCTTAGGTGTGGGAATTTTGGAAATATAAGGCAAAGTTGATGAGAATAATAGTAATACTTATTATTATTACACTTAATGTATCACTTACTATGAACCAGGCATTATTTGAAGTGTTCATATAAATTAACTCATTTAATCTTTACAATTATCCTATGAGCTAGGTACAGTTATCTGCATTTTACAAAGAAGGAAACTGAGGCAGAGAAAAAAGTAATGGTGGGGCTGGGATTAAAATTCCGACAGTCTAGCTCCAGAGTCCGTGCTCTTGAAGCACCTGGAGAATTTTAAGAGCAAGATGTTAGCTAGAGAGATTTCATTTTACATAATGTGAGAATTTTCTAGAGTTGATGGGCTAAGATTTTCAGAAACAAGATAGAATACAGGAGCTGATGGGGCATTTCCCCAGATTTACTAGCCTGTACATTAGTGGACTGTCACCAGCGCATAATATTGGAAAGATGTGGTAGAGCATTCTTCAAAGATAACTTTTTTAAGGCTGTATTTCCTATGTATTTGCTCAAATTTCATGAATTCCTTTCCAAATCAAAGAGTATATATTAAGCATCCACTCTTTGCATGAAAAAGAAAAAAAATTAACTATTTTCCTCTATCTGTTTATTTTCCTTTGGGAAGCTTATTTGTTTATCATGCAGGCTATAGAACAATCTGGAAATTAAAATAAAAAGGACTGTATATGTGAATATAACACTATACTGTTTTTTAAAGGATACTTAAAATTTCTGTAGCTTTAGAGATGAATTATGAACCAAATGACCCTTTGTTAAGTGTTAGTTCTTAGAGCACTGGCAGGCAATTGCCACTGAATCCTTCATTAATAATTCCTTCCTTTTCCAGAAGGACTTGCCAGCACCCATAAAGTATTCACTAGGAGAGTTAAAATCATATAAAAATAATTGGTGTTTGCTTCCTTCAAGGCATACATTTAAATACATTGCTTTATTCCTCTGCTCCTTGGCTGCCTCCTATGTTTAGTAACATTAGGTCAGCAGACTTCCTCTTTTAAGGTTCATCTGCTGGCCATTTCAATTTCCCATGAGAAAGCAAACCTACCACTGTTTTGCCCTTTTATCTTAATGTTTCATCCATTTATGTCATATTATCTTGTGGGTTTGTGTTTCTCAGTAGTAATGGCACTGCTGGTAAATAGAAAACAATGAATGTGATTATGCACCCCTGATCATCATCATCATCATCATTTGAGCCCTTTTAAAATTCCTGTTTTGATCTCAGAATAGTGATTATCTAGGATAGTAGATTATCAGTGATTTCATCCTATAAAGGATGTGTGCACTGTTTTTCAAGTGAATTATTTTAATGCCTGGTTGACAATTTTGGCTTTGACCACTGGGTCCAGCTAGAAACATTCCACCACTGGTCTGCCTACCCCATCTTCTGGGTTTACCTGTACATTTTTTACAGCATCAAATATAAATTCATGCCGTGCTCATGGCTTGTAGTTTCATGTGTAATTGGCTGTAACTTAATGACTAACGTATGTTGGAGGTTAGTACTGAAAATAATAGCCCAACATTTATTGGGGACGTACTCTGTGCCAGGCTCTGTGATAACTGTATTACAAGCACTGACCAATTTAACCTTCATCTCTCATAAAGTAAATGCTATATTTTCTGAATTTAGAAAAAAGGAAACTTAGGCCCAGACTTATGTGACTTTGCTCTAGACATAATGATACTTGCCATGTCCCATTTTGGATGTCCCTTTCCACTATCAATGGGCTGGTTATCGTCTTGTGTACATTCCCCTTTTTGCAAAATATGACATTGTTTAATGGACTATTGTAGAAATATATCATTAGATAACAGAGTTGTTTAGGAATGAGCCCTGAGTGCTTGTTCAGTTTCCTCATTTGTGAACGAATATGATGAAACAGGTGCTCTCCAGAGACATTGTGTTCTTCACTCTTTTCCCTCAACCTGTATATAACTGAAGTGACCCAGCTGAACTCTCAGTTTCAAAATCACCACCTAAACTCTGTCATTATTAAAAACAACACAATTTGCTCAAGATTATGGCTTTTAATTGGGTTGTGGAAAGAAACTCAAGTTGAAGAAATGTTGCCAGGATCACTGAGGAATTAATAACCACTTGATGCAAGAGGGAAGCTGTGAAGAACACTGGCTCTCTTATTATGTGTTGTCCAGGCAAAGTAGAGTTATGTTCTTACTCTTTCATTTTTTTAGTAATTATAATTGCAGAACTATTGGCTTCCTTTCCTTCTCAACTGTAGCTATAATGTTTTATTTGTGCGTGTATACTTTTGAGAGAGAGTTGGCCTCTGCTGAAGAGGGACTTAGGAAAGTATTTGAAATGGAAATGTCTTAAAATTATGTGTCTTTCCAGTTGTACATTGGATTGCCTTAGGATTTAGAAACAAAATGGAAATTAAATACCACAGTGACCTTCTTTTTGAACAAGAAAGTGCTATACTTATCAGTATACAAAAGATCTAGTTGAAAGACAATAGATCTTGCATTTCCTTGGAGAGTGCTCTAGACATTGATCAACTGGCAAGGAAAAGCAAATATTAACTTTCTCTTCTTCCTCACCTTCTCACAATGCCTGGGTAATACTTTTGTATTCCTGTTTGGAGGATTTAATGGCCTTGTTAACATGTGGGAAAACATTGTGATTGGAGACTTTAACAAAATAGTGAGTAGTTTTATTTTTTTTTAACTTCCATGTTTATGTTTTTACTGGTGTGTGTCTTTCCAAGTACTCCAGGTTAAGAACTAAATGTGTTAGAAAAACAGATGTAATGCAGATAAATGGGAGAGTTCTCGTGTCCTTCAGTGAAGAAAGCTCCGAGTTCCTGAGCAGTAGTTTTATGGGACCTTCTCTGTATCAGAAAAAATTGTGCTTACTCCACTTCTTTCTCCTGAGTTCTGTTGTGTCATAACTGACTAATGATCTATAGAACCAGACAATTCACCTACATATGGTAGGGGATCATAATGCACTAACATAGTATAGAGATCACTCTTACCAACAATTAATTGGGGAATTCACTTTATGAAGCCCTGTTTACGGACTGACATCTGGTGAACTTCTTAACCTGGATCTGTTCCAATCTTTAGGATTTATGGACTGTGCTTGCCTTTTTGTAAATAGGACTTTTTTCTGCTTGGTATATTCTGTTTACATAATTATCAATGGATGAAAATGGCTATGTTCCTGTATTTCTTAATCCTTTGTACTAAGTGGACCTAAATTATAAGTGGTGGTCCAGCTAAAAGAATGTTGGACACCTATCATTATTCAAGTTGTGGAAACATCTTAAGGCCAGGAGGACCCTACCCTCTTAAACCCAGATTCTCTGACTGGAGCCCTTATACCCCAAGGGACTTAGTATTCAGTCTTTATGGGATTTTTAAAACTTGTTGAGACACATGCTAGACCTCTTAAAATATATCAGACTTCCTTTTATTCACAAACTTGGTCTCTGCTGTGAGGTGTGAAATGGAAATATTTTCAAACATAGGTATACATGCATAGTCCTGAACACATTTTAAGTTCTTACCAGGTGTGGGGGGATCAAAGTTCATTATTAGGTAGTGGAAATGAAATCCCAAACATTCCACAGGCATCATGTTGGACACACATTACAGTGAACTTCACCTGCCTCTCAGTGGTTAACCATTATTATCTCTGTTGCTAGTAGATGAGCTACTGTCTAGCAGTCAGCATGTCATCTGCAAATATAGGGAGGAAGAAAAGTTATCGAATGGATTTAAAAGAAACATAGAAAAACAAATATCATGTTGCAACTGGAAACCTAAGACTATATAGAAAGGCACTGTTTTCTTCTGTTTTCCTGAGTTTGAAACTATAAAACTGTACCAGGTTAAGTGTGAGATGCCTCTACATTACAACAAAGTAAAGGGCAGAATGGAAGGGGAGATGAGAACGATATGGAGATATGCTCTCCAGTTCCTCCTTCAGAGAAGCAGTGTCACCATATGATATCAACCGGATTTGCCACGCTGTGGTAAGAACTCATTCAATGATACGTTACATTCTTGAGGGCTTTGTTTCCAAGATGTGCTTTGACAAGGTCTGACTGTTGTATTTTTAACAATCTCCTATATGTGTAGTGTTCTGGAGCATCTGCTTAGTAAGCACCTTGGTAAACCCAATTTCACAGAAGTCTTGGCTTTCTAAAATGGCCCATAAGCACAGAACAGAGTCATACACACACACACACACACACACACACACACACACACACATATCATTAGTCAAAAAATTTCCAACAAGCATAGCTTTACCAATTATGGTGTGCTCTTAAGGAAATGTTAAGTCCAAGTACAAGATGAACTGGGCCCTTTGAAGTCCAGTGTGGAAGAAGAGAAGTCAGTGGAGAATTAACAGGGGAAGTGCAGCCCCACTTTTCCTCCAAGCCTTTTGCTGTTTCTCTCCATGGCAGCCCTTGCGTAAGTCTTTATCTGACACAATTTTTCCTAGCTATACCTCCTACTCTGCATTAAATTTTTCTAACTGCTATTGTATTTTTTATTCTTTAATATTTTATTATCTATACCTTCAGTAAGTCACCCCAAATATCATCTGTAGAAGTGTACACAGAAAAATGGAATATGTTGATAATTCATCCTCCCCTCCCCACTTTTCCTTTTCATCCTCTATCTCCTCTCTTTTACCCACCCCTCTTCCTTCCATTCTTCCATTTTGTCAAAAAATTTGTAAATACTTGGTTAAAATTGCTACACAAACATACAGTAGGATTCTTGGCTTTCTATAGCTTACATTCTCCTTGGGCTAAAAAAATATATTTTAAGAAAATAGAAGAATGAACAGAGTAGGGGAGAATTATCAGGAAAACTCTTACACATATCTTTAATGCCTATGTGTGGCTGTATGTACACATTTACAGAGAGAGAGAGGGAGAGGGAGAGGGAGACTGAGAAAGGGTAAAGAGTAAAACTATTTCAAATGAATATATTTTCGGAGAATTTTTTAACTACTCATAGTCTCTTAGGGAAGCTTTTCATATTTAAGATAGTGAAATATTCTTTTCAAAGCACCCATTCGCCACACTTCACGTGAATTATAAACCTTTGAAATGAAGTCTGAATGTTAACTTCAGAAACACTTTATCCATCAAGTAAATCTTGATTAAAAGAAAAATGTCACTGGTGTATATTTTTGAGGTTTCTGCTGTTTTAAATTCTTAGTGGCAATTCAAGCATGTGAACAGAAGATTCTTTGGCTGGCAAGTCAGAGCATGGTCTGTGGTCATTTGTGATTCTCAAAGTGTCTCCTTGGTTGATTGCTTTTAAATATATGAAGAAAAAAGAAGAAAAAAAAATTTTCCTCCCTGAAGGAATGGAACATTTGCACCCATACACTCAGTTGATTGCAAAGGTCTCTGTTGCAAGAATATAAATCTGCAAAGTCCTAAAATATACCCAAAGAACAGCTTGCCAACCTTCTGGGTTTTCTCTATCACTGAAAGGAAGTACTGGTTAGGACAGCCAACTCACAAGCAAATCCACTGAGATCTTGATGGGAAAAAAGGTATTCTTGAGAGAGCTCTAATGGTTTAGGAAGCAGGAGAACCAGGAGTCGGCTCTAGGATATGAGGGGCATCCGCTACCCTCTCTGAGCCTCTGTTTTGATGTCTCCTAAATGAAGGTGGTTGCACTAAAAGCTAAAGTTCTTTGATTCCACCGATATGGTGTGGAAAGTGTATCTATGCCAAGAAAATTCGTAGAAAACAGAGATGGTAAAATGTACTTTGTGCTGAGCACTGTGTTCAGTGTACACGGTCTCACATAATCCTCACAATAGGCCTCATTAAGACCCTCTCTTTACAGTTGGGGCAACTGATAACCTGCCTGCGTCCAACAGCTAGACCCAGACTGACCCACTCCTGAGAACTTCACAGTCTAAGTCAAGCCTTGCTGTTGGCCTCCTTTGCCTTCAGTGGCCTCCCCATTCACTGCCCACCTGGCTTTCACTTTTGATAGAGGAAAAGAAGAACTGGAGACAATCCTAAAATTTGGGAAACTCTAAGAATTTATGAAAAGAAACTGTCTTTAAAATTTTTCCCCAATCTAGTCATGAGAAAAATATTAAACAAATTCCAGTAGAAGGGCATTCTGCAATATGCTTGACCAATACTCCTCAAAACTTCAAGGCCATCAAAAGTAAGGAAGGTCTGAGAAACTGTCACCACCAAGAAGAGCCAAAGGAGATGCAACAACTAATGTCATGGGGTATTCTAGATGGGATCCCGAGACAGAAAAGGATGTTAGGTAAAAACTAAGGAAATCTGAATAAGCTATAGATTTTAACTACTAATAATGTATCAATATTTGTTCATTGATCAAATGTACCATGCTAATGCAATATGTTAACAATAGGAGAAACTGTGTGGAGAATATATGGGAATTCTCTGTACCATTTATTAAATTTTTCTGTACATATAAAAATGTTCTAGGGGCTTCCCTGGTGGCGCAGTGGTTGAGAGTCCGCCTGCCGATGCAGGGGACGTGGGTTCGTGCCCCGGTTCGGGAAGATCCCACATGCCGCAGAGCGGCTGGGCCCGTGAGCCATGGCCGCTGAGCCTGCGCGTCCGGAGCCTGTGCTCCGCAACGGGAGAGGCCACAACAGTGAGAGGCCCGCATATAGCAAAAAAAAAAAAAAAAAAAAGTTCTAAAAATTAGTCTATTTTTTTTTAAAAAAGCTTATCACTGCCCAAACAAAAAGAGCATTTGTAGCAGTAGAGAAAATAATATTAAAGAACTGCTACTATTACTCCTCCTCTTCTCCCTCTTCCTTATTGCTATTGTTATAGTAATACTATGAGATGATCTGGCAGTGTTAAATGCCTCTAGGAACCTTTAGAATTAGGTTGCAGTTGAAGAGTAGCTTTCTGTGAGCCTTGTGTTAGGCCAGGCATTGGCAAGCTACAGCCGATGGGCCAGATCTGACTGTTTTAGTAAATAAAGTTTTATTGGAACACAACTAATGCTCATTCACATTTACATTTTGTCCTTGGCTGCTTTTGCACTACAATGGCAAAACTGAGCAGTTGCACCAGAGACCAGGTGGCCCACAGAGCTTAAAAAATATGTACTATCTGGCCAACCTCTGGTTTAGGCTACCTGAGTTACAAGGTAGATGGTGATCACGGCAGGTAAGCTGGGCCATCAGAATTTATCTGGGTTATAATCAAGTATCTATCAAGTAGAACTCTGCAGATCAAGTAGCGTGAGTCAGCTTCAGAGGTGGCCACATGTTTAAGGTGTCTGAACACTTTCTTTTTTTTGCTGCAGAGCTGTGTCTTTTGGCCCCATGGGTGTATCAGCTGTGTGAACCCTACCCCTTCAGACTCCCAACTTTAGGGACTTCCGTCTTGGCCTATTCACTCTACTCTTCTTTTAGTGTTCCTAAGTTTGACATGAGAGTAAATAGTCAGAACTTAATGTGTTTTTCAATGTGCCAAGCACTTACACATGCTCATCAATTTCTTCCTTATGAAGTAGGGCTGCCATAGTCTCTGTTTATAGATAAGGAAACTGAGGCTCATTAAAGTGAAATAATTTGCTCAGGAAGGTCACTTGGCTCATAAATGCTGAGCCATGGTTTGAATCGAGGCTTTGTTAAATTCCCTACAAATAAGCCCGCATTCAGTGCTGGAGCTGGCTCACACTGGCTGGTGAGAACCAATCACTGAATTTTTAGGAATTCTGTGAGCCAGTTAACAAATTCAGCCGTTATTAAAAATTAAATTATGTAAACTTATAACCAAATAAATTGTATTAAGAACAAAGATAATACACCTCAAAACTCTTCACTAGTTATTTTATTACTACATTTTACTATTCTCTATGCTCTTGAGATTATTTATGTCTACGGAATCTGAATGGTGAAAGTGCTATCTCATGGTGTCCTCTTACACATCTCTGCCAAGCTCCACGTTTGGTGATGTCACGTTGGTTGCTTGAAACTGGCCATGAACGTTGTTTGCTTGAAACTGGCCCTGATAGGAGTATTTATACCAAAGAAATGGGCAAACACTACAGATTAGGGCTTTACCTTTTTTCCTTGAAAGCCAGCTGGTTACATGTTTTCCAGAATACCAGTGCGTACCCTGCATTCTGATTTTGATCTCTAGTATTCTAGACAGTTACATTTGTTTCTGCTTGGCCTCCTATCTTGACCTTTGAACTCTATAACTTTTATAGTTCATGCTATAGCAACCTACAGAGAGGACCTGAACTCTGTTTGTTTTTTTTTTAAGACTTATGTATTATTTAGTTATTTATTTTTGGCTGTGTTGGGTCTTAGTTGCGGCAGGCAGGATCTTTGTTGAGGCATGCGGGATCTTTCGTTGTGGAGCGCGGGCTCTGCATTGTGGTGTGCAGGCTTCTCTCTAGTTGTGGCGTGCGGGATTCCTCTTCTCTAGTTATGGCGAGTAGGCTCCAGGGCGCTTGGGCTCTGTAGTTTCCAGCACGCAGGCTCTTTAGTTGAGCCTTGAGAGTTCAGTAGTTCTGGCTGCAGGCTTAGTTGCCCCACGGCATGTGGGATCTTAGTTCCCTGACCAGGGATTGAACCCGCATCCCCTGCATTGGAGGGCAGATTCTTTACCACTGGACCACCAGGGAAGTCCTTGAGCTCTTTTTTATTGTTTTTGTTTGTTTGTTTGTTTTTCTGACAGTGGCTAGAATTTCCTTAGTGTAATTCCCTTGTTGATAAAATATGTTCCACCTGGTGAGGAAGTTTCAACAATTTTATAATTTGCTTTTGAATACAGAAACAGATTTAAGGATAGCTTGTAATCCATTAAACAAAACAAAACAAAACCCTAGAGTTGAATTATCTTTATAAATATAGGGTGATCTCCTATTTTTCAGAATTTTTGGTAAGATTTTCTACTTAAATAATTTTCTGGCTACATGAGGATTGTAGCCAGAAAAATTTTCTTAAAAAATGTTTAAATTTAAATATAGTGGATTTACAGTGTTTCAGATGTATAGCAAAATGATTCAGTTATACATATACATATATATATATCTATTCTTTTTCAGATTCTTTTCCATTATAGGTTATTACAAGATATTGAATATAGTTCCCTGTGCTATACTTGTCGTTGTTTATCTATTTTATATATAGGAGGATTGCTATATACCTTAATGTGCTACTAATTTGCAAAGAAACAAATTTTTACAGCCAGGTTTAGTTAACACAAATGGTCATGCACATAATTTGATTGGTAACAATTCAGAGGAAGAGGGAGCATAGTGAAATGTCTCAAAAACATCCTCTTAAACATCACGGGTGTAATCTCCAATTTATAAACTGTCTTGTTCCAAATGCTGTAGATACTGTTTGCAATTTGTGATACATGCTTCATGTTTTCAAATTTCACCTGCAAGGGTTAGGGTTCCAGATTACTCCAGAAAAGTGTTTTAAGCCTTTAATTGTAATAGGACTCTAAAATGGAGCCACACTTATAACATTGTTCCTTATGAAAATGCCCCCAGAGTTCTGACTCGGGATCCCAGGTTCCTTAATGAAACTCCTTTTTACACGAGAGCACAGGGATAGAAGTGGATTTCCATAATTGTACCAGCAGTGGGCAAAGGAGAGCCTGGACATCCCGTATTGGTGGGGAGAGGGAGGCTGTTCTGGACATTATGCAAGGAGGGAGCTGCCAGACCGATATTGGAGTAGAAGGGAGGTACATAGTTGTGAGAAGCCCCTGCTGTTGCCAGAATGAGTTTACTGGCTATTTGAACCTCTGATAATTAGGAGTTGGCTGAATTATTATTTTTAACTATAATTCCATGTATCATATTAATTAATGGAGACCATATCTTGAAATCAGTGCTGTTCAAAGTGTGAATAGAAGACTAGCATCTGTCTGCAAACTGTTACTTGAAACTGAGAATAAGCGTTCAGAAACTTGTAGCAATTGACAGTGTACTTTTTACAATGATTGAATCTAAAAGATAAGGGCCTATATATTGTTCATTTTATTTTTCTAGTAATTCCTTTTATTCATTTTTATTATATGTGACAAAAGTATTGGTTTAGATAGATAGGAAATTTTAAGGCTGGTGCTTTTGAGAAGCATTGCTACAATGGGCTTCAGGAGGTCTCTGTTAGTTTGGAAATTTTATATTTTATTTCTCTCTTTTTACTACTTACTCTGAAATTTTTGTTTGTTTGTTTTTACTCTGAAATTTTTTTTTTTTAATCTTTATTTTTATTATTTTTTTTTGCGGTACGTGGACCTCTCACTGCTGTGGCCTCTCCCATTGCGGAGCACAGGCTCCAGACGCGCAGGCTCAGCGGCCATGGCTCACGGGCCCAGCCGCTCCGCGGCATGTGGGATCTTCCTGGACTGGGGCATGAACCCGTGTCCCCTGCATCAGCAGGCGGACGCTCAACCACTGTGCCACCAGGGAAGCCCTACTCTGAAATTTTTAACAAATATTTTTTTCCTAGCAAAAATCTCATCAGATATGCCCGTTTGCCCTTCTTATTCAGTAGGTGTGGGTGGGGCCTGAGATCGCATTTGCCTTCTGTTGCCTGCTAGCTGCACTGAACTTGCCGTTTTCTTTTTGCAAGGTATCTAGTTATCAGAAGCAGCCACCCTACTCTGGAATCCTTATAATTATAAATGTTGCCATGCCACAGCTACTTGATCTCCTGGGCTTGACCTCTACATGCACATCATCCCAGTTAACCATGGGTGAAAGCTTAAGTAATTGCATAACAGAAGTTATTCCCAGTCTGTTTACCCGCAGCCATGGAACCCCTATTTCTTACAGATAGATGGGCGATCTAACCTCAAAATTCCATCTTGAAGGCCTGCTTTTTAGTACTACTTCCCGTGTCAATGATTTTTGCAAGAAAACAGAGCCTGAGGCAGGAATTAAAGTGGCAGTTTATTTGGCCAACTCAAGGAAGGGAGGATGAGGAAAAAGGGAAGCAAGTCAAGGAAATACGTGAAGTAATACAAAGTGATGCATCCTATGCTGGTGACCACGTCTCTCAAAGAGCCAGGAAGAGTCCCAGCAGGTGCATCTACTCAGCACACAGCACTTTTCTGGAGGTTGACCAAAAAGAAATAATAATTCAGAGTCGATCCAGGGAGAGAGGCAGGAGGGGAATTTTCTGCAAGGCTCCTTCCCTTCCCCCATTTCCCATTGGTTGGGATGCCAGATCTTACATCGTATTGTTCCTTCCAAGCTTAAAGTGGCAGAACTTCTGGGCATATGGTTGGTCAGTCTGGCCACATGGAGGTATCCAAAGACAAGGGGGTAACATTCCTAGGGCAAGTGACTGGTCAGCCCTGCAGTGGGATTTGAGAAATTAGTCATCTCTGTACTTTGGACAAAACAAAACTTTTGTGCCAAGGACAAGAGAGGAAATTACATACGTTGTAATTTATGTAATGTATACTCTACAAGATGGTCTACAGCAAGTGACTTTTCCTTTTGTGCCCACCTGATTGAAGAACTAGTGCTTTTGAAGTCTTCAGCCTTCTCACTTGCCTCACTATTGAGTCAGCTGGAATAAATGATAGACACTGATTAATCAGTGGAGACCTGCCTCTCTCCACTCATGGCAGCACTACTGTCAGATCACTGCACTCTCTCCCATCTGTTGGCTGGAGACACTTCTTCCCCAGTCTTGAAGTTTCCTTGTGTGCAAAGGTAGCTGCATCAGTACAACATTCCTGCCCTCATCCTGCTTCCTCCCTCCCTCTGCCTTGGGGATGGAGAAATGACTTAATCTGATTTATGAGTCTAGAAAGCCATTCTCTGGCCTTTTTTCTTGGGATCAGGGTTCTGTTTTGCCGGGAGCACTCCCTTCTTTCTGTTCTTCCCTGCAGAGGTACCCCTTCCCCACCTCTGCATACCCTATTCCTTTTGTCTCAATTGGGTGAGAGTCTAGGAGGAGAAGAAGGGTGCTATTTCTTGGGCTTCTCCAAAGTCCCGGCACCTCTGAGCCTGTCCCTGGGCTCACAATACTCTAAGCAGTGCTCCTCGCAGCCACACCTAGTAGATCATCAGGTGAGATAAAACCTGCTGACACCCAAGACCTGCAGCCAGGTATCTCTTTGGTTGATCCTGCAACTGGGAGCCATATAGTAAATGGTTAGATAACACAGGCTTTGGGAGTTGTCTCGCTTGGGTGTGAGCTCTGTCTTACTCCTTAGGAGCTGTGTGACCTTGGCAAAGAATTAACAAGAAGAATGGCTTTGGGAAAAAAAGAAGTACAGTGTACAGCATGTTAGAACATTTCCAGGAAATGATGTACTGATCTCCTGAAACCTCAGTCTTCCTATCTGTAAAAGCAGAATAATAACCTCTATTTCATGGTGTGGTTTGTAGGAACTAAATGAGATGATATGGGCAGAGTTTTCAGCATTGAGAAAGTATGTAATAATGATAGTTACTGTTACCATGATCTACAGTCTTTAGAAAGAGATTAAAAATAAGCCTGGTTCTCCTTCTGGATGGGGCCCTAGCTATTTTAAGATAAAGCCGGGCAAGTTCCATTGCACTGATGGATAATTCTAACATTTCCTGTTTGGGGAACCTCTGAGGCTACCTCTAATTCTTATTTTATGAGTGTGGAAATCCTTATCTCTCAAGTTTCCCTCAACATCGATTTCTTTGTCAGAGCTGATACAGAGGGATGGATGGTAAGGTGTACTTTCCTTCAGACCTGGGATCTTGACTTCACTCTCATTTGAGTGACATGGTTTACACATCAGTGCTACTGGTACCCTCTCTTTACAAACCTCCTCACACATAAAGCCAAACTTGAATATAGAGGCTTTGGACTCAGTGTATGAGAAGCCTCAGAAAAGGAAAAATCACACTTTATTTACAAGAAGAATGGCTTTGGGAAAAAATGTGTACAGTATACAGCATGTTAGTACATTTCCAGAAAATTAGTCAAATTAGTCTAATAAAGTTGCAGATGTAGTCAGGAAATTCTCAACATGAGTTCTCTGTACAATATTTTGGTGGATAAAATCAAATGACTTATACCTAATATTTTAAAAGTGCAGTGGTCCCAGCTTATCCTCAAGTCACCTTGGAATTGAAAGCTAGTCACCAACTCAGAACACCAGTGGCCTTCCTCTTTGTTCAGGGAAGTTTTCTTTCCCTCACAGTCGATGTGCTTTGTTTCTTTTATAGTTTCTGGTGCTCTGGTATTATAGGGAATTTCTGCTGAGGTACCATTATAGTATGGATATCACATATGCTATAGATTTTGTCCTTTCTGACTTAAAAGGGTTAAATTTGAAGACAACACCATTGCTGCTGTTGCTCAGTGCTCATCGGTATGTCTTTAAAGGCAATGACTCATTCCCAGCATTTCACCAAAAGAGAAACATTTAAGATTATTCTTTTTTGGTCTACTCCTGAAGATTGTTGTCTCTTTTTATTTTTTTTTTTGTGGTACGTGGGCCTCTCACTGTTGTGGCCTCTCCCGTTGCAGAGCACAGGCTCTGGACGCGCAGGCTCAGCGGCCATGGCTCACGGGCCCAGCCGCTCCGCGGCATGTGGGATCTTCCCGGATCAGGGCACGAACCCATGTCCCCTGCATCAGCAGGCAGATTCTCAACCACTGCGCCACCAGGGAAGCCCTGTTGTCTCTTTATTTATTATCTTCATGACTGGTATGTTCTTAAGCTGAGGTTGCCGTATGGAGAGGTAGATTTTTCTACTCGTTGCTTAAAATATTGTTTGTATTTTTCAACTAGGTGGCTGTGCTATGATCCCAGAATCAGACCTAGAAGAAAGATCAGTAGAGCAAGACTCCACTGAACTGTTTACCAACCACAAACACCTCATCGTGGAGACGCCCATGCCTGGTAAGAGAATGGGTGGCCTTCACAAATGGTATGTCAGGAACAGCGAGACACTGGTCAGGTTTTGTCATACCAGAAAGCATTTTGCAAAATTGCTTGTTTTCTAACTTATTCAGCCTTCCCCTTGGCATTGGTGCAGCTGAATTTGATCATTTGTGTACTCCTTTCAATATTCACACCTTTTCCCTCTCTTGCTCTCTTTCATTTTTCCAGAAGTTTCACCCCTCCAAGGAGTTTCAGAATAGTTGAAGTAGAGTTGTCTGGTTGAGGGGAAGATGGCCTTCCCAAGGCTGATCATGTGTGGACCTCATGCCAAGCACAGATGAAGGTGCTTCATACAGCTCACCTGCCAGGAGATAACAATAGGTAGAGATGGGGATGGGGACTTTTAATTTTTCTAGGAGGACTTGTAATACTATGGGCAAGTCAGTTGAACTTGTCTTACCAGGAAAGGATGTTGCTGCTTTTTGGTCATCTGTATGCTTTCAGCCACAGTATATAGTGAGATGACATCTTTTGGGGGCAGACTTTGTAATGCAAAGACCCAGATCCTATTTGATACCCCAATTTTTTCACAGAATTCTTATATATTAAATGTATCGAGTTTAATAAAAGCATCTCATTGTCAAACAGTATCTTGGATTTGATTTATAATCAGAGGGTTATATGGTTGATTTCTTTATTTATTTAAAGTGAAGAAATTGAACAGAACTAAAAATGTTGCTTCTCCATGGTAAGGTTTGAATGTGGTTATTTTTAAATACAAGAAACTACTATTAGACTAAAAGTGGGAAAAGGTGAGTTTTCTAGTATTGTATGAAAATGTTAAAATATTTTCAAGGAAGCTAGTACATTAACATCCTCTTTCATTACCCCAATGGGAGATACGTTTTAAAAATCCAGGTTATAGAAGGATTCACACTTTATTATAATTAAAAGGTAAGGTTTTCATACGCAAGAAATAGAGGAGATTTTGCCAATTTCGAGTTAAAATTACAGTTGGAAGACTTATTTATTTAAATAAAAATATGTCTGTGCCAGTTTTGGAATGCCTCAGTCAGTACAAAGGAGAAAGTGACTCGCAGTTTTTCTATAAGTGAAATGTCAAAAAAATTGCAGAGGATGTATTATTTATTATTTATAGCATTCTTTTTTAGGAGATGCAGCAGAAGATTAAATAGTTTTCATTGTCAAGTATGGGAGTGGACAACTTCTAGCCTTTGGGCCAGAATCAACCATTAGGTTAATGTTACCCAGCCTGTGGGGACCAGTAAAAGATGTCTTGGCTCTGTGTATGCCTAAAGATGCAAAACCACTACACTTCTGATCATCTTTAACAGCTTCATTGAAGAAAGGTTAGAAGAGAAGTATATTCCTTCTTTAAAGAGTGTTTCTGAGTTGTGTCTTTTTTTTCTTTTTCTTTTTTGTATTTGGTTCCTATGGATATTTTTTCCATGGAGTGCATGTGTCCGTGTGCTCATCTCTGTTCTCCTTTCTTTCTCTTTTTTTTTGTCATGTCCTGTTTGTCATGTCCTGTCTGCCTTTCTTTAACTCAATTTCTTTTTCTCTCGTTTTTATGTTCATCAGCCTTGATCAGTCTTTCCCTTCCTCTATTCCCCCCAATTCTTTGCCTTCACTTTTTGATTCTCTCCCTTTATTTCCTGTGATATAAAACTGAAGCATATCATTTGATTTGTAAAGGTTACTTTAAATGTGCATGAGTACAGTGATTTCTATCTCTTTCAAATCTCTCCTCCATTGTTTCCTTTTTTTAATGGCCTCCACGATTTCTCCATTCCATGAGGGAGTGTTTACCACTGTAAACTCAAAAGGCTTCCTATCTCTGATTTGGGAGTTTAAGGTGACTTTTGCTGCTACAATTACATCTTATACTGAAAGTTTTTAATGTTAAGAAGTATATTTGCAAGAAGTTTTCCTAGAAATCATTATCAGTATCTTAAGCCTATTAGCAAAATTACTTGACCAAATAATTTTATTTTTTTATTTGGATCATTTGAATACAGAACTCTATATGCATACATCATACATATAAATATTTTAGAATGTTTCTAATTTATTACTATTTGCATTTTACTAGCTGCCAAAAGGAAAGAAGTTACTAATTAAACTTTTTAAAATTGAAATGTAGTTAATTTACAGTACTTTGTTAGTTTCAGGTGTACAGCATAGTGATTCGGGGTTTTTTTGCAAATTAATTCCATTATAGATTATTACAAGATATTGGGTATAATTCCCTGTGCTATACAGTAAATCCTTGTTGCTTATCTATTTTATGTATAGTAGTTTGTATCTGTTAATCCCATATTCCTAGTTTGTTACCCCCTCCCATTTGGTAAGTTTGTTTTCTATGTCTGTGAGTCTGTTTCTGTTTTATATATAGATTCATCGGTATTATTTTTTAGATTCCATATATAAGTGATGTCATATAGTATTTGTCTTTCTCTGTCTGACTTATTCCACTAAACATTATATTCTCTAGGTCCATCCTTAATTAACCTTTTAAACATTATCAAATTTAAAATATAAATTCTAAAATGATAAAAATGATTTGATTAATGACATAAATTTAACTTTGTTAAAGAATTTCCTGAATTTAAGTTGTACATATCTTCTACTCCTGATTTTAGCCTCATGATTTAAAAACACAAAAACTGTTTAAAGTGTTTCTACTAGCAGAAAAATAATGGAGCCAAGAATTATGTTATCTTTTAGAGTGGCTGTTTAAAAATCAAGACCCAAATAATTCTTAACTACTCCTATTATTTTGAGACCAGTATTTCAGTCTTTAATAATGATTGTCCATTATGTCTTGTGTGTGTGTGTGTGTGTGTGTGTGTGTGTGTGTGTGTGCATAATCTTGGAATAACTCACAAACCTGGAAGAAGGAAGATGATCCAGGTTTCTGATTAGCCCAATGGTTTCATTATTACCCAATATAGCAGGATAGGTACTAATAAAATAGCAAACATTTATTAAATTCTTACTATGTGCTGGTACTTTGTATGCATGATTTCGTTCACTCCTCATGACATTACTGTGATGTAGAGAATGTTGTTATCTCTATTTTACAAATGAGAGTACTGAGATTTACAGAGTCTAAATAATTTGTCCAGTATCCCACAGTTAATATGTAGCAGAACTGGGATTTTAATCCAGGCTGATTCCAAAAGCCCAAATACACACCAAATGTATAGATTATTGGTAAGATGTACATTTTAAAACCGAGGGCTTATAGTCCAAGTTAGCTACATTTCTTTGATTTCTAGTGTGTTTGCACATTTAAAAAATTTACTTTTTTTTGCCATTTGTATTTCTCCTTTGGTGAATTCCCTGTTCCTATTCTTCTTTTCCTTTTTTTTTTGGTGGTGGTGATAATTATCTCCTTATTGATTTATAATAGCCTTTTATGTGGAAATGATTTTAATCTTTGGTTGACTGAGTATGATATAAACATTGTTCTCAATTTTTCACTTTTAATTTTGTTTCTGAGTGTGTTTTTTTTTTTTTAATAGAAAATTTCTAAATTTTAAGTAGCCAAATCTATTAACCCCTTTCTTTGTAGTTTCTGCTTTTGGTGTCCAACCTGGGTGGTCTGTCTAATGCCCTTTCCTGTTTCTTCTCTGTGCCAGTCGGTGGTCATGCTCAGACTGTTGTGTTCTGTGCTATGGCAGCTTCAGTCATATCCTCTACTCTGGTGCACTGGGTTCTGTGAGCCACAGAGCTGTGTTCTCTTCTGCTTTCATATCTCAAAGAGCTTTACACGAAATGTCTCCTAGGTTTTACCCAGTTTCTTCCTTCTGCCTGTGGAGAATGACCCAAGTGATAGACACTCCACAGCTTTCAAAATACCACTCCCCTCTGATCTTTGCCCCTCCTCCACCATGGGCTCTCCTTTAGGATGATTGGCATTCCGAAAGTTTCCTTAGCACTCTTGTAAATAGCCTTGCCCACACCATGCCCTCCATACATGGCCAGATGTGTCCCCATCCCATGTGAACACAGGTTGGGCTCAGGTTGGGTACGTGGGGCCCATTTATATCTATGTGTACAGACGTAAGAGAGGTGAGTCAGTGATAAAGTTCTGTACCTCAATCCCCCAGTTCTCTAAGCTGTTTGGTTCCCCAGCCTCTCAAGGGACTGGCTTGGTATTTCCACAGGTCAGGTACACCTGGAGCGCAAGGGTTCCCTCAAGTTGAGGAACATCAGATTGTGTTATGAATGGCTTTTCTAAAATTCCATTAATTAGAAAAAATATTCTCTGGCCTAAAAGTTGCTAAACCAAGAGACCTCTGTGTTTTCTTAAAAATATCTGTCTCTGAGTAGTTGGTAGTCTGTGTCACAATGTACACAATTCCCTATCACATAAAAATGCAGGTAAAGACGAGTGAAAGAATCAAAACAAAATATATGTGAGGAGTGTTTAACCCCCTAAAAAGCATTGTATAAGCACAGGATTGTCAGTGGTCACCTGCCACAGCAGCAATGTCCTCTTTGTGTGCCAACAGTGTCGTCCATGGCCTTCTGTTCAGATATTAAGGGTGTGTCCACAATAGTCAGGGAGCCTGTGAGGGGAGGGTTGATAGGAGAGAGACTCAAGCTGGTGGTTTTCAGCCTTGGTTGCACATTAGGATCTTTTATTTTCTTCTTTTTGCTGATCTATATTTTCAGTGTTTTTTTAATGAATATTTATTGCTCTTGTAATAAGAGAACAGATCCCGTCTTAGAATTTATCAGTTTTAGTGGTATAAATAATAATTAGAAATGTACTCTTGCTGATTAGCATTTTCTATATTAACAGCAGGAGTTTTAGAGAATAATCTACTTGGACAATGAGCTCTAGTAGTTCAGAAGAGTCCAGAGTGTAATGTATTTTCATCAAAATAGCATGATTATAATTTATAGCCATAATATGAACATAGAATTGTATTGAAAATTACAGTTTCTCTTCATGTCCTTAACATCATCTGATGCAAAAAACCAAATGTGTCAATTAAATATGAAAATAATATTAAGAGGATTCTGAAAGAGCAACACAAGGCCGTTTAGATTATAACAGGTGCTGCCTTTTCTATAGTCTTTCTGTGTATGTAGCATTGAATTAGCTGGTGTTATTTTTCTATTTTTGTAGGTAAATTATGGAAGCTATGTGGACATCGCATGTGTTAAGAGTTTTGTTGATTTGGACTTCAAAAGGTATAACTTACAGTACAGCAATATTGCCAAAGCCTAATTACAGTAAGATGCCTGTTAGAGTGATCACGTCCCCCAGTGCCTAATTTCTGGGTTGGAGAGAGGGTCTCTGTTCAGGCTGATGTGGAAAAAAAGTTGCAAAACCACTAATTCTCAGGCTCGCCATCATTTCATTTTAATTATATTCAACCTAGATCCCAACCCTTCCTTCAGGGCTTGGTCGGAATAAATTATCTCCTCACCTGGATGCCAAGAGCCACATTCGAGGCCCTCTAGGGACAAGTGGGCAGACCATTGTGCATCACAACTTTTAGTCCCATTTGCTGGCTCCTTATTATATTCTCCCCCTTTTTTGTCTTTTTATTTCGCTCCACTTTTAAATGTATTCTCTTTTGTTGTATTGACAGGACCTTGTAAGCCCCTTAAATCACTTCTGTAATGGGGCGGGGGGGTGAATAAATCAATACTGGCACCTCTCAAGACTTTCCTAACTGCCATTGCTGGCAGTCGCATTTCCCTCACGAGAACGTTGTGAACTCCATGCCTCTCTAACAACCTCTCTCACTTACTGTATTTCACAAGTTAGGTTTTCCTTTCCTGCTAGAATAGATGTGCACATTCCTTGGACACAGCAGTTCTTGGATTCTTTCTACTGTTTAGTAAATATTTGTTGTATCAATAAATCAACTAACCTAAAAGCAGTCAACAAGCCATAGACAAATGGAGCAATCAATGATTTAGAATACTGGCTGTGATCTTACTTTCCAAATTTATTTTTACAGATTGTGCTAAGAAGAGGCTGATACGACTCTCCAACTGTATTTACTTAAAGTTGGCTTTAAAGAGAGGTATGATTCTGAAAAATTTAATAGCTCAGGACATTTTTTTCTATGAGTGCTTAGATGACATTGATTTGAACACAGGGTTCAGGTTTTGTGAGTGTTTGAAACTTATACAATTTTGGAGCACTTTTAAAGAAAAAGATTAAAAAATTTTAGTACAACATTAGGTATAAAAGTATAGTTAGAGTCAAGAAAGAATAGCAACATATTACATGTTTGTAAAAAGTCAGTAATTGCCACAAATGTCACAAAATCCATAAAAATAACATATTTATACTATTGACTGCTTGATAGTACTTTTCTAATACTTATGCATATTTTTGACTGCACATTCTTTATTCACCTCTTCCATTAACAACAATTTTATAATTTCATTTTCTGTAGAATGAATTGAAAGATAATTCAATTTTCTTCTGGCATTATTGAGCAAATATTTTTTAAAAGTTACTAATAGTTTGCAAGAGTTTCTTTCTGCTTTACAACTTATTATTAGTAATGTGTTAGTTTTTAGGATTGTTATCATATTTAGGGAAACCTTTATCAATCTTCTTTCATATCTGCAGTGTAAGATTTCAGAGCATTTCAAATTTTATTGTTCAGTGATAAATTTTATTTTTTTTAACTTATTTTTTTAGTGGTTTCAGAGACAGCAATTATTTATTTATTTATTTATTTATTTATTTATTTATTTATTTATTTATTTATTTTTGGCTGCATTGGGTCTTCGTTGCTGTGCATGGGCTTTCTCTAGTTGTGGCGAGGGGGGCTACTCTTCATTGTGGTGCGCGGGCTTCTCATTGCGATGCCTTCTCTTGTTGTGGAGCACAGGCTCTAGGTGCCGGGGCTTCAGTAGTTGCAGCACGCAGGCTCAGTAGTTATGGCACACAGGCTTAGTTGCTCTGTGCCATGTAGGATTTTCCCTGACCAGGGATCGAACCCATGTCCCCTGCTTTGGCAGGCAGATTCTTAACCACTGTTCCACCAGGGAAGTCCAGTGATAAATTTTAAATAGCCATGGAATTGACAACTGTCATTAGCCAGTTTGTCATCAATTTCCTCATTGAAGTTATCTTCATCACCATCAGTATTTTATGTGAAAGCAGGAAGATATTTAAATATTTTTCTAATGTCTTCGTATGATTCACTCTTCTTCATTAGCTAGATTATTAAGCACTCCAAGAGCCTATTTAATTACCTCTATTTGAAATTTATCATCTCATCTTAATGAACTAATCTTGGTATGACTTTAAAGTGTTTTTGTTATGATTTTCTTGTTGATAGCAGAATAAGTTTTTTTATTTTATATGGGAGTTATATGACAAAGAATGTTATTGTATATGATAGGTTTGTAATTGTGTACTTTGAAGTATCAAATATTCCTGAAAGGCGAGAACTTCCACTTTGACTTGGTGTCTGTGAAACTGGAATCTTTCCCTTACACTTTTAGATGTCTGATATTCAGAACATCAGATTTCGTATGTTTCAAACTGTGTATTATCTCCATCACACTTACACTTTCAGTACCGGGCACCACAGAACATGCTCGTCTAGTGCTACAGCCTTTTGCTCTGCGCCTTCCTCTCATGACACTGGGTGAGGAGGTGCAGTGGGCGGTAGCGAAATTCCTGGAATCTGTTCCTCAGCAGAACAGCTAGTGAGATCTTAGCCATATTCAGAGTTGACTGCAAGCCACATAAATATTACATCCCCAATTCGCTACCAAATTTAAGAAGGCTGCATCCCCTCCATTGGCTCCAGGATCATCTGATTAGTTAGAGTGAAGAGGTTTAAAGTGCTATTAACTTAAATTGTTTAACTGGCCATAGTAATCAATACTTGTTCCATCTGGTACCAGTTCCAGAGAGAAAAGTTCATGGCATCACCTGTAAAGTCTCATTTCTTTGTGCCAGACATCCCAAGAACATTAAGATCATCTGAATATGGGGAACAGTTGGTACCAAATCCTTTTATGTAAACAAAAAATCTAGAAACTTTGTCTTCTAACTTAGGACAGAATACTAATGAAGCCCAGACTCCATTCACTTGCCATTTAGTGAAGTTTAGTTCTGTAATATTCCTTGAATCCTTTAATGTTATCTTCCTGCATTTAGGTGAACTGTTGTCTTATTTATTTGAGGATGAAAATTAGGAAATCTCTTTAGGTCTCTAGTCATAAGTAAGGAAACTGAATCTTTTATTTTACTAACTCTTTTGGGATAAAATTAAGTAGTTACTCATCCCTTGGAGAAAATGATGGTGTGTAATCCTCATCTTTCACACTCAGCAGCTCACAAAAATGAAAAGAAGCAACTAACAAGTAATTCTGAAAGAAAACATTAAACATTTCCCAGATTTTAATCACACATGAGATAGATAAGGACGAGAGGTGAGATGTTTTTCAACTTTTCCTAAAACACACACACACACACACACACACACACACACGCACGCACCATACCAGACATACTTTACATTCTCTACTTCTAAAACCAGTGCCATCTGGACCTAGTCCTCCCTCTCCAACTGAGTAGCAGTGGTATATTTTTCCTCAGGCTGGCCTCCGATTTCATCACCTCCCCTGATTTGGTTGCCTTTGTCCTTGATTTGAGTCCCTCTCATCATTTGTGTGTATATAATTGATTCCTCCAGTGGTATTGGCTCGTGTCATCTCTGCCTTATCTTTGGCTGTGTAGTCTGTTGTGCTGGATCCACTGGACATACACATGCAAAAAAAAAAAAAAAAGAATCTAGAAACTGACCTTATACCTCACAAAAATTAACTCAGAGTGGACCATACATAGATGTAAATGTGAAACACAAAACTATAAAATTCCTGGAAGATAACATAGGAGAAAATCTAGATAACTTTATGTATGACAATGGCTTTTTAGGTATAAAACCAAAGATATGATCCATGAAAGGAAAAATTAGTAAGCAGGATTTTATTAAAATTAAAAGCTTCTGCTGTGTGAAAGACACTATCAAGAGAATGAGAAGACAAGCCACAGACTTATCTTCACAAGTGAAGAACTGTTACCCTAAATGTACCAAGAAGAAAAAACTGGATTTGAAAAATGGGCAAAAGACCTTAACAGATACTTGACCAAAGAAAATAAATGAATGGCAAGTAAGCATGTGAAAATATGCTCAACAACATATGTCATTAGGGAACTGCAAAGTAAAACAACAATAAGATACCGCAACACTTACCTTAGAATGGCCAAAATCCACAAAACTGACAACACCAAATGCTGGTGAGGATGTCGGAGCAACAAGAACAATCATTCATTGCTGGTGGGAATAAAACTGGTACCGGCACTTTGGAAGACAATTTAGAAGTTTTTAATAAATTTAAAGATACTCTTACCATACAATTCAGCAGTCATGCTCCTTAGCATTTACCAAAATGAGTTGAAAACTATGTCCACGTAAAAACCTACGTATGAATGTTTTTAGCAGCTTTTTTCATAACTGCGAAAACATGGAAGCAATATGTCCTTCAGTAGGCTAATGGATAAATATACTGTGATACATCTAGATAACAGAATGGTATTCAGTGCTAAAAAGAAATGAGCTCTCAAGCCATGAAAAGACTGCAGGGATTCTGGATGGCAAAGGCTGTGGGTATCTGTACCTATGGCAAAGGCTGCTGGCTCCTCAGTGGCAAAAGACTCTGGGGTCCTCCTGCTTTCTTTTTCTCCCATGAAGGCAAGTTGTGGTCTGAGGAATTCCTCTGTGGGATGGCATAATGCAGGTAGAATGCTTCCTACAGTTTTCTCTGCAACCATCCTCAGTTATTATGCTCCACTGGGTTGTTGTTCTTAATCATATTCTGGAACTCTCAGAGCTATTTTCATTCATGAGTAGTTGTTAATATGTTGTTTCTATGAGGGGATGAAGGTCAGGACCTCCTAGTCTGACATCACCTTCAAGAGAAACCACTCCTATTCAATTTCTTATAGGAGGTACCAGTTAGCAGTAGAAAAAGAAAATGATTTAAAAGGTATATGGATTGTGGAAAGGAAGATACAAAACTGTCATTATTTGCAGCTATTATGATTGTATAGAAAGCTCCCCACCCAAATTATGTGTAAATTACAAATAAATTATTTTAATTGTTAAGAATTAGCAAGTTTGCTTGGCACCAAACCAATTTGCAGAAGTGAATTCTGTGTCTCTGCATAGCAATTTTATTTCCATAAAAAAGTTGGGAAAAAAACCCCTCATGTATATCACTTCCCTCAAGATTCTGATAAATTTTAGCCCATGAGAGATGAGCCCCAATTTGGAAATCTCTTTGCCTTGCCAGTAAAAGTTTTGGTTAAACTTTACTTGCCTTGATTGAAAAAAATAATGGGTATTTTTATTCTTAAAATGTAAAATTATATGTAATACTATATTGAATATACCTTTTGTAATATATATACCTATCCCTCTCTGTTTAGATTTTTGATTACTTCTCCACCCATCAACTACCGCTCGCCCACCTCTACCCTCAACCCTTGAGAAGTACCATACAATAGCCACATTAGAAGCCAGGGAATAATAGTGGGCAGAAAGTTTTGCAAATATTAACTTTCTGATCTAACAAACCCATCTGTATCTCCTTCTCCTATAAACATTCTGTTTGGCAGTACTGCTAAGATCTATTTCACCTCTTTCATTTTCTAATTAACTTGCAATGTGTTTTCTCTAAATTTACAGTGAGCTTGTAATAAAAGTAATTTGCTTCACCAGGTGGTGTTTCTCACATTCCAGATGTTAATATAGGTGTTAAACTATGGTCAGCTTTAAGAGTAACAACAGCACAGTAGTACTTATGGTATCTACCAAATGAGTTGCAGAATATAGTTGTTAAAGGATAATTATAGATAGAGTGACCATGGAATTAATTATCTAAATACTTTTGGGAATGAAAGAGAGCACTATTAATAATTATTCTGGGACACATAAACAGGAACAGTTCTAGGCAAACTGAGATGTGTGGTCATCCTGATTATAGAGGAATCTAGCTCAGTGAGTACCCAGCAGAAAACACATCTGGTCTGGTACAGGTCCTATTTCAACAATTAAAATGTTATAAACAGGGCTTCCCTGGTGGCGCAGTGGTTGAGAGTCTGCCTGCCGATGCAGGGAATACGGGTTTGTGCCCCAGTCCGGGAAGATCCCACATGCCGCAGAGCGGCTGGGCCTGTGAGCCATGGCCGCTGAGCCTGCGCGTCTGGAGCCTGTGCTCCGCAACGGGAGAGGCCACAACAGTGAGGGGCCCATGTACTGAAAAACAAAACAAAACAAAAAACCATATATATATATATATATATATATATATATATATATATATATAAAATAAGCAGAAACTATCTTGGTTTAAGAAATGTGCCCTGTCATAATTGTCATCTTTAACTAGCACTCTTTTTTTTTCTTAATTTATTTAATTAATTAATATATTTATTTTTGGCTGTGTTGGGTCTTCATTGCTGTGTGTGGGCTTTCTGTAGTTGCGGTGAGTGAGGGTTGCTCTTTGTTGCAGTGCACGGGCTTCTCATCGTCATGGCTTCTCTTGTTGCGGAGCATGGGCTCTAGGCACGCAGGCTTCAGTAGTTGTGGCATGTGGGCTCAGTAGTTGTGGCTTGCAGGCTCTAGAGCTCAGGCTCAGTAGTTGTGGCGCATGGGCTTAGTTGCTCCACAGCACGTGGGATCTTCCTGGGCCAGGGCTCAAACCCGTGTCCCTTGCATTGGCAGGCAGATTCTTAACCACTGCACCACCAGGGAAGCCCTAACTAGCACTCTTGACATATGTGTTTAATAGGCTTCATTGACACCAACAATTGGGGTGCCTGCTTATTGAGAGGGGGTTTTCCCAGCAATCCATGCAAAATAACAAGTGTCTAACTATTCTATGAGGGAAAGATGATTTTGTATTTTTTGTCATTTTTTAAAGTTTGATTATCACCTGAAACAGCACAAAATATATAGTAACAGGGGTCCTATTCTATATGGGCTCAAAATGTAGACAGATGGTTTAAATATAAGACAAGAAGAATAAAAATTCTTTCTTGAGATGAGGTAGAAATTATTTGTACAGGTTTATAAATAATAATAAAATAATGAGAATGAGCCTTTATTGTGTTCCTACTATGTACCAGGCCTTGAGTTCTACTCATATTATAGCACTTAATCTTCTTAACAACCATATTAAGAAGTGATTATTTCTATTATCTGGATGAGGAAACTGTTAAGTAATTCACACAAGATTACGTAAGTGGCAGAATTAAGGGTATAAATTCAGATCTGTCTGACTCTAAAGCCTATCTTCTGTCTATTATGCCAAGGGACTTTCTGGATTTTTTCATTTTATTATTTACATTGCCACTGTACCACTACTGATACAAAGGTCAGGCTCCTTTTGGACATTCATAAGGTGGCTCCTCAATTTCCACTACACAACTACTATTGGAATTATTAAGTTGATTTTGGAAAGCATCTCCCCATGATTTGGGATTGTCTTTGTATCTGTCACCAATGGCTCCTAATAAATCGAGAGAAAGGGGAGATATTTTTTAAAAAATCAAATGGAACTCTAGAGAAAATTACAATATATGAGATAGAAAATACACTTGGTACGCTTAACAGCAAATTGACACTGCAAAAGAAAAGATTAATGAACTTGAAAACTAGCAATAAATACTATACAAACCAAAGCTCAGAGAAAAAGAAGTCTGAAAATTAAATAAACAGAGCCTCCGTGACCTGTGTGAAAATATCAAGGACTTAAAAAATATGTATAATTTGAGCCCCTTAAAGAAGTGGTGGTTGGAGATTAGGGAGTGAGAAAAAAATATTTGAAGAAATAATAAGGGAAAATTTACCAACTTTGATGAAAATGATAAACCTACAAATCCAAGAAGCTCAAAGAATGCCAAGCAAAATATATAGAAGATCATACCAAGGCACGTCATAATCAATTTGCTGAAAACCAATGATAAAGAGGAAATCTTAAAAGCAGCCAGTGAGAAAGACATGCCCTACATAGAAACAAAGAAGAGCACAGATGACTTCTCACTAGAGACAATGCAAACCAGAACAATGGAACACCACCTTTAATATGCTGAAAGAATAAAACTGTTAACTGAGATTCTATATCCAGTGAAAATATAACTCAAAAACAAAGTTAAGATTAAAAAGATTTTCAGACCAACAAACCTAGAGAGTTCATAGTTCATTGTCAGCAGATCTGCATTACAATAACTATTTTGAAAAGTTCTTCAGGCTGAAGAAAGATGATTCCAGATGGAAACTCAAATCTACACAAAGGAATAAAGACTGCCAGAAATAGTAAACATGCACATAAATATATAAAACTGGGAGGAGCTTCAAGATGGCAGAAGAGTAAGACACAGATATCACCTTCCTTCCCATAAATACATCAGATATACATCTACATGTGGAACAACTCCCACAGAACACCTACTGAACGCTGGCAGAAGACCTCAGACCTCCCAAAAGGCAAGAAATACCCCACGTACCTGGGTAGGAAAAAAAAACAAAAAACAAAAACAGAGACAAAAGAATAGGAACAGGACCTGCAACAGTGGGAGGGTGCTATGAAGGAGGAAAGGTTTCTACACACTAGGAAGCCCCTTCGCGGGCGGAGACTGCAGGTGGCTGAGGGAGGAAGCTTTGGAGCCATGGAGGAGAGCGCAGCAACACGGATGCGGAGGGCAAAGCGGAGAGATTCCCGCACAGAGGAACGGTGCGGAGCAGCCCTCACCAGCCCGAGAGGCATGTCTGCTCACCCGCCGGAATGGGTGGGGTCTGGGAGCTGAGGCTCGGGCTTCGGTCAGATCCCAGGGAGAGGACTGGGGTTGGGTGCGTGAACACGCCTGAAGGGGGTTAGTGCTCCACGGGAGCCAGGAGAGAGTCCAGGAAAAAGTCTGGAGCTGCCAAAGAGACAAGAGACTTTTTCTTGCCTCTTTGTTTCCTGGTGCACGAGGAGAGGGGATTAAGAGCACTGCCTAAAGGAGCTCCAGAGATGGGCGCGAGCTGCAGCTATCAGCACGGACCCAAGAGACGGGCATGAGACGCTAAGGCTGCTGCTGTAGCCACCAACTTCACGGTCCCCTGATCCAGGGACAACTTCCCCGGGAGAACACACGGTGTGCCTCAGGCTGGTGCAACGTCATGCTGGCCTCTGCCGCCGCAGGCTCGCCCCGCCTCCGTACCCCTCCCTCCACCCAGCCTGAGTGAGCCAGAGCCCCCGAATCAGCTGCTTCTTTAACCCCATCCTGTCTGAGCGAAGAAGCGACACCCTCAGGCGACCTACATGCAGAGGTTGGTCCAAATCCAAACGTGAACCCTGGGAGCTGTGCAAACAAAGAAGATAAAGGGAAATTTCTCCCAGTAGCCTCAGGAGCAGCAGATTAAATGTCCACAATCAACTTGATGCATCTGTGGAATACCTGAATAGACAACGAATCATCCCAAAATGAGGAGGTGGACTTTGGGAGCGATGATATATATATATATTTTTTTTTCCCTTTTTCTCTTTTTGTGAGTGTATATGTGTATGCTTCTGTGTGTAATTTTATCTGTATACCTTTGCTTTTACCATTTGTCCTAGGGTTCTGTCTGTCTGTTTGTTTTTTACTTAAAAAAACCTTTTTCTTAATAATTACTTTTTATTTTAATAACTTTTATTTTATTTTACTTTATTTTATTTTATCTTCATCTTCTTTCTTTCTTTCTTTTCTCCCTTTTATTCTGAGCCATGTGGAGGACAGGCTCTTGGTGCTCCAGCCAGGCATCAGGGCTGTGCCGCTGAGGTGGGAGAGCCAAGTTCAGGACACTGGTCCACAAGAGACCTCCCAGCTCCATGTAATTTCAAACGGCGAAAATCTCCCAGATATCTCCATCTCAATCTTCCAAGAAGAAGATACAACAATTTATGCTCCCAACATAGGAGCACCTCAATACATAAGGCAAATACTAACAGCCATAAAAGGGGAAATCGACAGTAACACAATCACAGTAGGGGACTTTACCACCCTACTTTCACCAATGGACAGATCATCCAAAATTAAATAAGGAAACACAAGCTTTAAATGATACATTAAACAAAATGGACTTAATTGATATTTATAGGACATTCCAACCAAAAACAACAGAATACACATTGTTCTCAAGTGCCCATGGAACATTCTCCAGGATAGATAATATCTTGGGTCACAAATCAAGCCTTGGTAAATTTACGCAAATTGAAATCATATCAAGTATCTTTTCCGACCACAACACTATCAATTACAGGAAAAAAATATGTAAGAAATACAAACACATGTAGGCTAAACAACACAATACATAATATCCAAGAGATCACTGAAGAAATCAAAGAGGAAATCAAAAAATACCTAGACACAAATGACAATGAAAACATAACAACCCAAAACCTATGGGATGCAGCAAAAGCACTTCTAAGAAGGAAGTTTATAGCAATACAATCCTACCTTAAGAAACAAGAAGTATCTCAAATAAACATCCTAACCTTACACCTAAAGCAATTAGATAAAGAACAAAAAACCCCCAAAGTTAGCAGAAGGAAAGAAATCATAATGATCAGATCAGAAATAATTGAAAAAGAAATGAAGGAAACGATAGCAAAGATCAATAAAACTAAAAGCTGTTTCTCTTAGAAGATAAACAAAATTGATAAACCATTAGCCAGTCTTATCAAGAAAAAACGGGAGAACACTCAATAGAATTAGAAATGAAAAAGGAGAAGGAACTGCTGACACTGCAGAAATACAAAGGATCATGAGAAATTACTACAAGCAACTATATGGCAATAAAATGGACAACCTGGAAGAAATGGACACATTTTTAGAAATGCACAACCTTCCGAGACGGAACCAAGAAAAATAGAAATTATGAACAGACCAATCACAAGCACTGAAATTGAAACTGTGATTAAAAATCTTCCAACAAACAAAAGCCCAGGACCAGATGGCTTCACAGACGAATTCTATAAAACATTTAGAGAAGAGCTAACACCTATCGTTCTCAAACTCTTCCAAAATACAGCAGAGGGAGGAACACTCCCAGACTCATTATACAAGACCACGATCACTCTGATACCAAAACCAGACAAAGATGTCACAAAGAAAGAAAACTGTGGGCCAATATCACTGATGAACATAGATGCAAAAATCCTGAACAAAATACTAGCAAGCAGAATCCAACAGCACATTAAAAGGATCATACACTATGATCAAGTGGGGTGTATCCCAGAAATGCAAGGATTCTCCAATGTACGCAAATCAATCAACGTGTTACACCATATTAACAAACTGAACAAACATATGATCATCTCAATAGATGCAGAGAAAGCTTTCGACAAAATTCAACACCCATTTATGATAAAAACCCTGCAGAAAGTAGGCATAGAGGGAACTTTCCTCAACATAATAAAGGCCATATATGACAAACCCACAGCCAACATCATCCTCAATGGTGAAAAACTGAAACCATTTCTGCTAAGATCAGGAAAAAGACAAGGCTGCCCACTCTCACCACTATTATTCAACATAGTTTTGGAAGTTTTAGCCACAGCAATCAGAGAAGAAAAAGAAATAAAAGGAATTGAAATTGGAAAAGAAGAAGTAAAGCTGTCACTGTTTGCAGATGACGTGACACTATACATAGAGAATCCTGAAGATGTTACCAGAAAACTACTAGAGCTAATCAATGAATTTGGTAAAGTAGCAGGATACAAAATTAGTGCACAGAAATCTCTTGCATTCCTGTACACTAATGATGAAAAATCTGAAAGTGAAATTAAGAAAACACTCCCATTTACCACTGCAACAGAAAGAATAAAATATCTAAGAATAAACCTACCTAAGGAGACAAAAGACCTGTATGCAGAAAATTATAAGACACTGATGAAAGAAATTATAGATGATACAAATAGATCGAGATATATAACATGTTGTTGGATTGGAAGAATCAACATTGTGAAAATGACTCTACTACCCAAAGCAATGTACAGATTCAATGCAATCACTATCAAACTACCACTGGCATTTCTTACAGAACTAGAACAAAAAATTTCACAATTTGTATGGAAACACAAAAGACCCCAAATAGCCAAAGCAATCTTAAGAAAGAAAAACGGAGCTGGAGGAATCAGGCTCCCTGACTTCAGACTATACTACAAAGCTACAGTAGTCAAGACAGTATGGTACTGGCACAGAAACAGAAATATAGATCAATAGAACAGGATAGAAAGCCCAGAGATAAACCCATGCACATATGGTCACCTTATCTTTGATAAGAGAGGCAAGAATATACAACAGAGAAAAGACAGCCTCTTCAGTAAGTGGTGCTGGGTAAACTGGACAGCTGCATGTAAAAGAATGAAATTAGAACACTCCCTAACTCCATACATAAAAATAGACACAAAACAAATTAAAGACCTAAATGTAAGGCCAGACAGCATCAAACTGTTAGAGGAAAACATAGGCAGAACACTCTACGACATAAATCACAGCAAAATCCTTTTTGACCCATGTTCTAGAGAAATGGAAATAAAAACAAAAATGAACAAATGGGACCTAATGAAACTTAAAAGCTTTTGCACAGCAAAGGACACCATAAACAAGACGAAAAGACAACCCTCAGAATGGGAGAAAATATTTGCAAATGAAGCAACTGACAAAGGATTAATCTCCAAAACATACAAGCAACTCATTCAGCTGAATATCAAAAAAACAAACAACCCAATCCAGAAATGGGCAGAAGACCTAAATAGACATTTCTCCAAAGAAGATATACAGATTGCCAACAAACACATGAAAGAATGCTCAACATCATTAATCATTAGAGAAATGCAAATCAAAACTACAATGAGATATCATCTCACACCAGTCAGAATGGCCATCATCAAAAAATCTACAAGCCGGGCTTCCCTGGTGGCACAGTGCCGATGCAGGGGACACGGGTTCGTGCCCCGATCAGGGAAGATCCCACATGTCGTGGAGCGGCTGGGCGTGTGAGCCATGGCCGCTGAGCCTGCGCGTCTGGAGCCTATGCTCCGTAACGGGAGAGGCCACAACAGTGAGAGGCACGTGTACCGCAAAAAAAAAAAAAAAAGAAATCTACAAACAAATGCTGGAGAGGGTGTGGAGAAAAGGGAATCCTCTTGCACTGTTGGTGGGAATGTAAATTGAAACAACCACTATGGAGAATAGTATGGAGGTTCCTTAAAAAACTAATAATAGAGCTACCATACGACCCAGCACTCCCACTACTGGGCATATACCTTAAGAAAACTATAATTCAAAAAGAGTCATGTACCAAAATGTTCACTGCAGCTCTATTTACAATAGCCAGGACATGGAAGCCACCTAAGTGTCCATCAACAGATGAATGGATAAAGAAGATGTGGCACATATATACAATGGAATATTACTCAGCCATAAAAAGGAACGAAACTTGAGTTATTTGGAGTGAGGTGGTTGAACCTAGAGACTGTCATACAGAGTGAAATAAGGTGAAATAAATAATAAATAAGTGAAATAAAAGAAAAACAAATACCATATGCTAACACATATATATGAAATCTAAAAAAGAAAAAAAAATGGTCAGAAGAACCTAGGGGCAAGATGTGAATAAAGATGCAGACATAGTAGAGAATGGACTTGAGGATACAGGGAAGGGGAAGGGTAATCCTGGACGAAGTGAGAGAGTGGCATGGACATATATACACTACCAAACGTAAAATAGATAGCTAGTGGGAAGCAGCCGCATAGCACAGGGAGATCAGCTTGGTGCTTTGTGACTACCTAGAGGGGTGGGATAGGGAGGGTGGGAGTGAGGGAGATACAAGAGGGATGAGATATGAGGACATATGTATATGTATAACTGATTCACTTTGTTATAAAGCAGAAACTAACACCATTGTAAAGCAATTATATTCCAATAAAGATGTTAAATATATATATATATTTATATATATAACTGTTTCCTCATATTTTTCATGTAAAAGAGAATTTGATGTTTGTGGCAAAAATAACATACTTTGGTATTTATTACATATGAAGAAATAAAGAATACTGTAATGCCACGGATAGAAGGTGAATTGAAAGTATACTGTTGAAAGCTTCTTACATTATACACAAAGTGATATAATATTTGAAGGCAGAGTGTGATGTGTTTAAGATATGTCTTATAACCCCCAAAGCAAGCACTAAGAAAAAGAAAAAAATGAAAGAAGTATAAAAGGCAATATGGGACATGGAATACTAAACAGTACTCAACTAATCCAAATGGCAGGAAAAGAAAAATTAAAGAATCAAATAAAATATGGGAAAAAATAGCAAGGTGGTAGACTTACACCCAACCATATTGATGATTCTATTCAGTGTGATTGTTTTCATGCTGGATAAAAAGCAAGATCTAACTAAATGCAAGATACAAAATTTTAATGTAAAGACCCAGGTTAAAAGGAAAAAGAGGAAAAAGATATACCATGCAAACAATCATGTGTAAGCTGGAGTGACTATATTAATGTAAGATGAAGTAGACTTTAAAACAAAGTATGTTATCAGAGGTAAAGAGGTGCATTTAATAATAATAATATTAATAATAAGAGGACAATACATTAAGAAGACATAACAATCTTAAATGTGTATGCATCTAATACCAGAACTTCAAAACCCATGAAGCAAAAACTGAAAGAGCTAAAAAGAAAAGTAGACAAATCTACAGTCACATTTAGAGAGTTCAACAATCCTCTGTCAACAATTGGCTGAGAGAATCAACAGACAGAATTAATAAGGATATAGATGGCATGAACAACCTCATAAACCTAATTAACATCTATAGAATACCACATCTAACAATTACAGAATATACATTATTTTTAAGTCCCCATAGAATATTCACTGATATTGACCATATGCTTGGCCATAAAAGAAGTCTTCAGATGTGTTCTCTGATGACAACAGAATTAAGTTAGAAATCAACATGAAAAAATAATTAGAAATCCTATATATTTAGATATTAAACAACATACTTCTAAATAAACCATGAATCAAAGAAGAAATCACAAGAGAACTTAGAAGAATATATGTTGAATTGAACAATAAGGAGAATATGACATGTCAGAATATGTGGGATGAATCAAATGCAGTGCTTAGAAAATTATAGCTTTAATTATTTATATTGCTCATGGAGAGATGTCTGAAATCAATGATCTAAGCTTGCATTTTAAATAACTAGAAAAAGAAGAATGAACTAAACCAAAGGGAGAAAAAGAAAGAAAATAATGTAGAAGTCAATGAAATATAATTACAGAAAACAATAAACAAATGAAAACAAAGTTGTTCTTTTTGAAAAGATCAATAAAATGAATAAATGGCTAATCAAGAAAAAAAGAGAGAAGACACAAACTGTAAATATCAGGAATGGAAGAGAGGACGTGACTACAGATCTTACAGACACTAAAGGGATAATAAGGGAATATGATGAGCAACTTATTTCAATAAATGTACAACTTAAATGCGTGGATAAATTCATTGAAATGATAAATTACAAAAACTGACACAAGAAAAATTGGAAAATCCAGATAGCCCAATATCTTAAAAACAAAGAAACAAACAACTGAACTCATAGTTTAAAACCTTCTCAAAAGATTTGTACTCAAAACTGTAAGACACTGATGAAAAAATTTTAAGATGACACAAATAGATATAACATGCTGATGGATTGGAAAAATTAATGTTATTAAAATAACCATTCTACCCATGGTAATCTACAGATTCAGTGCAATCCCTATCAGAATACCAATGGTATTTTTCACAGAACTAGAACAAAGAATTCTAAAATTTGTATGGAAACACAAAAGACCCCAAATAGCCAGAACAGTCTTGAGAAAGAACAAAGCTGGAGGTATCACACTCCCTGATTTTCAAACTATACTACAGATCTACAGTAATCAAAACAGTATGGTACTGGCACAAAAATAGACACATAGATATTAAATGGAACAGAACAGAGAGCTGAGACATGAACCCACACTTACATGGTCAATTAATCTACAACAAAGGAGATGAGTATACAATGGAGAAAAGACAGCCTCTACAATAAATGGTGTTGGGAAAATTGGACAACTACATGCAAAAGAATCAAACTGGACTACTTTCTCAAACCATATACAAAAATAAAATAAAAATGGATTGAAGACTTAAATGTAAATCCTGAAGCCATAAAATTCCTGGAAAAAAACATAGGCAGTACTCTCTTTGATACTGGTCTTAGAAATATTTTTTTGGATGTGTCTCCTCAGGCAAGAGCAACAAAAGCAAAAATAAACAAATTGGGCTTTTGCAAACGAAAAGGCTTTTGCACAGCAAAGGAAACCATCAACAAAACAAAAAGGCCACCTACTGAATGGGAGAATATATTTGCAAACGATATGTCTGATAAGGAGTTAATATCCAAAATATACAAAGAATTCATACAACTCAATATCAAAAAAATACCAAACAACCTGAATGAGAAATGGACAGAGCACTTGAATAGACATTTTTCCAAAGAAGACATACTGTTTGCCAACAGACAAATGAAAAGATGGCCAACATCAGTAATTATCAGGGAAATGCAAATCAAAACCAAAATGAGATATCACCTCATGCATGTCAGAATGGCTATTATCAAAAAGACAACAAATAAGTGTTGGCAAGGATGTGAAGAAAACGGAACCCTCAAGCAGTGTTGGTGGGAATGTAAATTGGTGTAGCCATTATTGAAGTCCTTCAAAAAATTAAAAATAGAAGTACCATATGAATATTTTTCCAAAGAAAGCAAAAACATTAACTCAAAAAGATATATGCACTCCTATGTTCATTGCAGGCTTATTTACAATAGTCAAGATATGGAAGCAGTCGAAGTGCCCATTGATAGACGAATGAATAAAGAAGATGTGGTGTGTGTATATTTGTTGTGTGTATATACAATGGAATATTACTCAGCCATAAAAAAGAATGAAATATTTCCACTTGCGACAACATGGACGGACCTAGAGGGTATTATGCTAAGTGAAATAAGTCAGAGAACAACAAATACCATATGATTTCATTTATATGTGGAATCTAAAAAAACAAAACAGATGAACAAAAACAAAACAAATAAACAAACATAAAACAGAAACAGATATAGAGAACAAACAAGTGGTTGCCAGAGGGGAGGGAAGTAGGGGGTTGAATGAAATAGGTGAGGGAAATTAAGAGGTACAAACTTGCAGTTACAAAATAAATGAGTCACTGGGTGAAATGTACATTGTAGTGAATATAGTCAATAAAAATCTAATATTTTTGTATGGTGCTGAAGGTGGTCAAAAGGTACAAACTTCCAGTTACAAGGTAAATAAGTAATAGGTATGTGATGTACAACATGATTAATATAATTAACACTCCTGTTATATGAAAGTTGTTAAGAGAATTAATCCTAAGAGTTCTCAGTACAAGGAAAAATATTTTTTTCGTTTTCTTTTATTTTGTATCTATATGAGATGATGGATGTTCACTAAACTTATTGTGGTATTCATTTCATGATGGAGTCAAACCATTAGGCTGTACACTTTAAACTTTACAGAGCTGTATGTCAGTTATATCTCAAAAAAGCTGGAGGAAAAAAGAAAAACCTTCTCAGATGGTGAATTCACTGGTGAATTCTATCAAACATTTAATGAAGAAACAATATCAATCTTACACAAACTCTTGAAGAACACAGAGGTGGAGGGAATCATTCCCAGTTTTTTTTTTTTGAAGCCAGCATTATCCTTATACCAAACTGGACAAAAACATGAATTAGGGAAACAAAAGAACAGAAAAAGAAAAAAAATCACTAGAGACCAATATCCCTCACGAATATAGATGCAAAATCTTGACCAAAACATCACCAAATAAAATCCAGCAATATATATATAATGGAAAATACACATAAGCAAGTGGGCTTATGCAAAATATAAGGGTGGTTTAACATTTTAAAATCAATCAAGGAAATTCCCCATATTAATAGATACAGGAGAAAAACAATATGATTATCTCAATGGATGCAGCAGTAGTATTTGATAAAATTCAATATCTATTATTGGTTTAAAAATCTCAGCAAACTAGGAATAGAAAGGAATTTCCTCAACATGATAAAAGGCATTTATGTGCTAACATTATATTTAGTGGTAAAAGACTGAACTCTTCTTTTTTAAGACTGGAAATTAGGTGAAAATGTGTCTGCTGTCACCATTTCTATTTGACATCTTACTAGAGGTCCTATCCAGTGCAGTAAGGCAAAAAAAAAAAAAAAAAAAAAAAAAAGCAGGTGGTGGTGATGGGCACAGAAACTGGAAAGGAATAAATAAAACTGTCTACATTCACAGACAATATAATCTTCAAAAACTACCAGAATTCATGAATTTAGCAGTTACAGATTCAAGAATATCAATATAAAGTATCAATAATATTTCTATACGTTATCAACAAACACTTGGAAAATGAAATTAAAACATCTACAAACAATAAGTGCTAGAGAGGGTGTGGAGAAAAGGGAACCCTCTTGCACTGTTGGTGGGAATGTAAATTGATACAGCCACTATGGAGAACAGTATGGAGGTTCCTTAAAAAACTGAAAATAGGACTGCCATGTGACCCAGCAGTTCCGCTACTGGGCACATACCCTGAGAAAACCATAATTCAAAAAGACACATGCATCCCAGTGTTCATTGCAGCACTATTTACAATAGCCAGGTGATGGAAGCAACCTAAATGCCCATCAACAGATGAATGGATAAAGAAGATGTGGTACATACATACAATGGAATATTACTCAGCCATAGAAAGGAATGAAATTGGGTCATTTGTAGAGACTTGGTTGGACCTAGGGTCTGTCATACAGAGTGAAGTCAGTCAGAAAGAGAAAAACAAACATTGTGTATTAATGCATGTATGTGGAATCTAGAAAAATAGTATAGATGAACCTATTGCAGGGCAGGAATAGAGACAGACATAGAGAATGGACGTGTGGACATGGGAGCAGGAGGAAGGGGGTGGGATGAATTGGGAGATTTGGACTGACATATATATATACTACCATGTTTAAAATAAATAGCCTAGGGAGCTCAGCTCGGTGCTCTGTGGTGACTTAGATGGGTGGGATGGGGGTGGGTGGGAGGGAGGTCCAAGGAGGGAGAGGATATAAGTATACATATAGCTCACTCACTTCCTTGTACAGCAGAAACTAATACAACATTGTAAAGCAACTATACCCCAATTAATAAAAGAAAAAAAAGAAAATACTCTTCGCTGCTCTCAGAACAGGAGGGAAACAGATAACTAAGTAAAATGCAATGTGACAGGTGTTGGCAGTGGTGGGCCCAGAGTGCCAGGAGCAAACAGGAGAGGCCTCCCAACTCGGCCACACTCGGAGGTGTGTCTGGGGTCCATGGAAGGGGAGGGGGTGAACTCCGGTTGAACTGAGTTATTGTTTTCATTCGTGCAACCTGTTGAATAGCGTCTGTGCACAAGGAGCAAAATCAGTGCTGACCTCGAGGACTTAGTGCAGTAAAGGCTGTACAGGGGCAAAAACACAGACAAGGAGAATGTGCATTTTGTGTGAATTAGGGATAGCTTCCAAAGCCAAAGAATGTCATTTACATAATTACTCTTAAATCCTGTGTATGAGTTTTTGTTGGTTTTTGCTAAAATACTCATGTGTCAGCTCTCATTTAGGAAATGATTCCAGAATTAATCTTTGTTTCCTTTGTTAATTTTTCCTGGCTCTGCCACTTGCTTGCTGTGTGACCTCAGGCTCTGAACCTCGGTTCTTAGCGTATGTAAAAAAGAGTGAAAAACACCACCTCAGCCCGTTGTGGCGCTTGCTGAGTAGGCTGGGAGAAAATATAGCAAGCTTTTAGTATGATGCTTGCCACACAGTGGGGCTCAAATGACACTACTTTGCTTCTTTCCCTTTCACATATTTTAAAACATAGTCATTAAACTTTATCAGAAACAGAGTACTTAAACCTTACAGGACAAGCGATTGCGGTGACATATCCTTATTCAGTGTTAAGATTACATTTCTGTGAAACCATGTATTCAGCTGAATCTCCCTTACATAAATACAATTTCTTACATTAGCAGCAAATTAAACTTCAACAATTATACTTGCTACTGTGGTTACCTCTGAGTCCCTCTAAAACTCCTCTGTATTTTATTGCTGTGTAAATATTTAGAAGACTTTAAAAGGCTAATTTCAGATTTGGGCCTTCTCGGTTCAACAGTTTGTATTTCAAGAGCTTTCATCCAGTTTGTGTTCTCTTATGTGAAACCTAGCGCAGTTCTCACATTGATATTATTTACATTTTTTTTGTAATGTGCCACAGGTTTATAAACCTTTCCATTTAAATTTTTGATGTGATTAGCTGCTTTTAATTACATCTGAAAACCCCTTGCCAAATAATGATTAAAACACACAGAAATGGTATGGTTGAGACATAAGCAAAGCAAAACAGATCTATGTGAAAACTGCTTCAAGCAGCGTAGCAACAGCAAATCCATTTAATTTGTGCATCTGTGGAGGATTTCATTCAAATTGAAATAGAACAAAAGATAAATAAGGTGAGGAAGGTAGATAAGAGAACTTTGAAGTGTAAACATTGAAATACTGTTTTGTTTTTTAAAATCAGAGCATAATTGATTCTTCTGGGAAATTTTTGGAGTAAAAAACAAAATTCATACATAATTATGGTTCACAGCAAATTGCATTTACTGCCTATTGAGCAAACTCAATTGGATTACTAAACCACAGTATTTCCCACCCCTGTGTCAGTTAGAGAGCAACTCTCTCCTCGCTAGTTCTCTAAGGCCCCCAAAGCTTAAGCACACTTAGGGTCTTCTGTGTATTGGGTTTTTCAGGCAACCACTCCCCTCCTCTTTTTCAGTGGATCGCCACAGCTTTCAGTATTGAATTGAAGTTCACATTTTTGGTAGATCCCAGTTCCTTCACAGCATTCCCTGGTTTCCTTCTGGCATCCCCTACCCACCACACTCACCCTTTCCTCTGTCCACACAGGACTCGCTTCCTAGGTGTTGGGTTCCATGTCTTCTGTACTCACTCACCTATTCATCCTTACGGTCATTCAGTCATTCATCCCACAAATATTAATGGGCACCATGCTTAACGGTGAGGGTCCAATAAGAAGCCAGACGGAAACACTGTCCTTGTCTTCATGGGGTTACAGTCAAGTGAAGGAAAATAGACTAACTGAAGAATCCTACAGGCAACTATTAAACGACTGCTCTGATGGATGATGCAGAGGTGAACGATATGGGTGATGCAACCCCTGTGAAATGCCGGGACTTGATCTGGTCAGAAAGTCAGGAATGTTTCTCTGAGGAAGTAACTGTGGCCCTGACACAGAAAGAAAAGCAGAAGTTACCTGGGTGAAGGCAGAGCACTGGAGGAGGAGCAAGGTATAGTAGGAGCTGTGGGTTAGAAGAAGGAGAAGTTGGATGTGGCTGGAGCACAGAGAAGGAGGAAACAGTGAGGCTGCACTCATCAGAGGGAGACAGACACTCCTCTCACTTCACCTTCATCTCTTGGGCTCAGCTCAAGCGTCCCCTTCTCTGGGAAGCCTTTGGCGGCCCTGCCCTCTCCAAAGAGTGAAGTGCCTTCCCTCTGGAGCTGTAGCATGCTGATCTTTGCATTCTTAGCTCCTTTCACAGGCTCCGACACAAAGTAGGCATCTGCTGTGGAGGAGTGGGTATAGGTGGAAAGGCAGGGCTGAGCTGATTGGGAGGCTTTGCTCGCTGAGTGTGGAGAGAGGCAACTTGGCCGTATGAGTCCAATTTTCAGAGGCTTTCCCAGCGGGTGGCCCCAATTCTTCCAACATCAGTTCAGGGGCCCCTTCCCTCAAAAAGACCCCTCCCTTTTAATTCAAACCAAATCCCAGCTTGATGTAATTTCAGATGGTAAGGAAACACTGGATATGATGTGGAAGCATGTGGTTTGTACAGAAGAGCTCAACCGTGACTTACTCCATACTCCGGGTGCCACCCCGATTCTCATCAGCTTTCCCAGCTTGGTGTTCCAAAGATGGGGCTTATTAAAGGAATCCTGGAGGGAGAGGTTGTTCCCTCTTGGGAGTGTTCCAGTGAGCAACAGGGAAACCTGGATGGGGAATCACAGCCGTTAATTGTGGCATAGATGGAACAAATTCCCTCTCATCACTGAAAGGTATTATATTTCACGTCGAGGGAAAGGAGAGATTTGCCTACAAATTAGGCTGGAAACTGTAGAGAAGAAGTTGTTTGCTGGCCAGATTGGTATGCCCGGACTGTAATGAAATATGACAGAAGGAGAAGGGGGTAGGTGCTCAAATAAAAAAGTGGGTTGTTTTTTTTTTAGTATTTCCTTTACTGTCCTTTCGAAGAATTGAGTCCATCTTATTGCTGGTGTTCCTTGGCACTCACCAAATGGTCCTCATCTGGATGATTTTTAACCCCTTTGCTCAGCAGCTGCTCCAAGAAGCAGAAACAACCCTGAGAAATGTTCACTATTCACAGTTCTGCTGAGTCCATGGAGAAGAGAATGAAAGCTACTTTCCATTTTTGGACATTATTTTCTCTTTGTAAATGAGTGACGAAGTTCGACAGATACCAAACCCAAAGCCTCTGGTGCTTCACCCACCGACTCAGAGCTTCCTCCCAGCAAGCTTTCCCTCCCTTGCACCCTGCATCCTCTCCATCCTGCATACCAACCCTTCCTCCCCAGAGAGATAGCTCCCCACCCTTGGGTGCCCCCATGGCTTGTTCATTTGTTCTGGCTTGACGTGCCTCTCTGCCCTATCCTCCCTCTGGATCTGCCTGTGCCTGTGTTTTCCTGTCTCAGAATGACCCGCTTGGGCTTAGGCATTGGGCTTCAGAACTACCACTGCCCATCCCTGATGCCAGGCCATAGCACTGTCTCCCCTATCCCTCCTGGACCAGGACAATAAAAAAAATAATTATTATTTAGGGTCCTTTGTGCATTGGCTTTAACATATATACTCTTCTACACTCCAGTGTTCTTGATTGGAAAAAAAAAAAAAAAAACACCCCACAGTGGAAAGACAGATGTCAGTAAAAGCATTGAACTGATTTGTGGTTTCTTTTGGGGTGAATTTGAATGAGGGAGATGCCTGGAGGCTGTTGAGGCAATGTTTTCATTTTAGCATTAAGGAAGAATTTCTTTGGTTTGCTATAAGGGATCATTGAAACCTTTCAATTGGAGAATGTCAGTGGACAGCCTAACCCCTTCTAAAGCACTTATGTGACCCAATTAGATGGCTCAAAGTTGGATTAAGCAAACCAAACAAGGCCTGTGAATTAAGATATTTTGCATAGGGGAAGCCACTTGCCCTAATACTTAATCCCTGAAAAACCATTTGCATGCTGCTTACTGAAGCTTTGTCCTTAAACAAAATTCCTTTCTCTTCACCTGTTACTTCTGACTTGATTGAACTGTTTTTTTCCCATAATGCAAAGTGCAAATGTAGTCACTGATTTTACTAGAAAACAGCTTTATGTAGTTTTATCTTGTTTTTAAAAAGACTTAAAGAAAAGACTTGGAAAAAAAACTTTTAAAAAATCACTCAATTGCCTTTTTTTTTCTGGGAAAAGTGACAGATATATTTTGGGGGGATGCACTTTGGAAATGTTTCTCAGGAAAAATTATATTACTCAGCTGACAGATTTTGAAAGCTGGGAACTCATGAACAATCTGAACAATTGTTTTGCCTTGTGAAGTTGGTGAAATTAACTTTTTTATAATCAGGTTTGAAAAATATTGTGATAAGGATAAGAGAGGATCTCTTTACCAGGTAAATACCAAAATAGAGGTATCGTGTTACGTTTATGGGTTTTCCCAAGATCTTTGGAGCAGCTTCCTCATGAAGTAATAAAGGAAGACTTGTATGTACTTTACAAGTTTAACTGCAGTGTTGTTCTGAGGAAAAATGATTTCTTTTCCTCTAGTAAAAACTGTGTTCATATAATTATCTTGGGAAATGTGGTTTTGAGGTCAATAAAAGGGAGACTTCTTGCTGGTAGACTTCCTTTTCTCCATGTGAGCGGGAGTTTGTCACTTGGGCATCAGAGCTGTTTTCCTACCCACCCTCTCCACCTTCTGCCAACCTCATCTCTCAGAGTCCTTCCTGAACTTGGGAAAACAGCTGCTTTCCCTGGTGCCACGGCCCTTCTCTTCATGGTTCAGAGTTGAGTCCAAAGGACTGTTTTGGGAATCGACAGCAGACAGGCACTGCACAGCCTTCTCCTGCTCCCAGGTGTCGGCCACCCCACCTCAGAAGTTGCACAAACGCCTCCTTCACCAAGCCCCATGCCCCATGGAGGCTTATGGACTAAAGCCTGCAGGCTCCCTGCTTTCCCAGTCCCTGCCTTGTCCAGAAGTGCCTGAGCTTCAGTCGGGAGGTGGGTGCATGCAGGGCTCAGTTTTGGCTAAAGTGCTCTGCTAAAAAGGAGGACAAGACCCGGCAGAGCCTATAGACTTTTGTCATGTAATGTGTGAGGTAGGGGAGGCACTGGGTGAGCTTAGAGTGGGAGGCCTTGCATGGACTCTGTCATGGGGCAGCCTGGCATCTGGGTTACAGTGAGCGGTCACGCTGTTTACCTCTCTGAGCTTCATTTTCTTTATCTATGAAGCAGAGATAATAATACCTGCTCACATGGCTGTTGTGAGGATTAAATTGAATCATACATATAAAATACTTTGCGTGCTTCCTGACATATTAGGAATCACAAAAGAGCATTTCCAGACTTTCCCACTGACCCCTGTCAGATGCCCCCACTGTCGGCAGTAGCATATATTGGTGCCGTTACCCCAGGAGTGTGTTTCTGTCCAGCCCCAGGTTGTGTCAAGTAGAACAAATTCAGTGCATGTTTGTAGGAAACAGCTGAAAGAAACCCTACAAGGCACGATTTAAGAGACACTGATGATAATGCATAAGCTCATGGTATCTCACAGGATAGGTTGTAAATAAAAGCTGAGGCAGGGCTTCCCTGGTGGCACAGTGGTTTGAGAGTCCGCCTGCCGATGCAGGGGACACAGGTTCGTGCCCCAGTCCGGGAAGATCCCACATGCCGCGGAGCAGCTGGGCCCGTGAGCCATGGCCGCTGGGCCTGCGCGTCCGGAGCCTGTGCTCTGCAACGGGAGAGGCCACAACAGTGAGAGGCCCGCGTACCGCAAAAAAAAAAAAAAAAAAAAAAAAAAGCTGAGGCAGGTCCTGGTCAGAATTGGAAACCTGTCAGGTGAAAGGAGGATGATCTGGCTCCATGGTTTGTATAAATGATGACCAAGAAAATGTTCTACAGCTATAGGTTCAGTCCTGATTGTTGGGTTGGACATGGCACAGTGGACTCCTCCCTCCCCCACTGGTCACATCAGAAACAGAGGCACAGGCGTGTGCAATCTCTGCTCTACTGACGGGTTTAGGGGGCAGAGCTGACTCTGGGGAAAAGTGTATAGTGAGTGACATTCTCCTTTGGTGTCCTTGGCCTTATTGTTGCTGCCTCCCCACTTTTAGTGACTATTCTAAGGCGTCAGATAGCCAGCGTCCTTCTCTCTCCCTCCATTAAATCCTGTGCTCAGAATTAGATGCTGCAATATATGTGAGGGATGTTGTACTGGCTTGTGGTGGCTGTGGCTTTGCAATTCCCTGCTTGCCTTTACTCCTACTCCATCCCCCTCTGGTCACAGACCCGGTGTCTGGACGCCAGGGGTGGGCAGAGGACCCATCTGGACTCTCAGAGCACCTTACCCCTCGGCCAGTATCTCCAGGTGATGCTTGATGTATGGGCCCCAAAGTCAAGCTAAGCCAATCAGAGCTCTTCCCCAAGATGCTTGACACTGGGGAAGGTCCTCCTGTCTTCCATTTGTGAAGTTAGGAACACTAGGGCCTTGTCCTGCTCTGTGGAGAAAGCCTGTATGCCAAAGGGGAGCCCAGGACCGAGCCAAACCAAAATGAGTGCTGGAGCAAGGCCTGCTGGCACCAGGCCCTGGTTCTGGTCCCCCAAGGCCCCAGAACTAGCCTGGTCCATGTAGCTTCAGCTCTTCCTGTCTGTGAGCTACCCCCAGTGCCTTTCCAATAACCTCCCTTGTGCTTTAATCAGATTGCATTGTGTTTCTGTCACTTCTCTCTGGAAAAATTCTGTGTGCTTTAACCAACTCCAAGGTGTTCCTCCCTGAGGTGAATTTCTTAAAATCACTATTAAGTATCCAAACACAGGAGAGTCTATAAGGTGTTTTTCTTTGAAGTATCCACTCTAACGAATGACACTGAGTAATTAAGTAGGAAATTAAATTCATTATAAGATTATTGGTCTGTATATACTTCTTTGCGTCTAAAATGCTCAAAGTAGTGGGCAGCTATGATAAAGTCACTTTATTTTTGAAAGAGCAAAGACAATGCAATTTAGTTTTAGATCATTCCAGACTGAGTGTGAGTCAACATGCAAAAAACTGGAAATCTGCCAGGAATTAAAAACTGATTACTGGGTCCCAACTTTAGGTTATGACCCAAGTTATGGTCACTGTGGGTATCCCAAAGGGCTGCAAGATTATTTTAAAGAAACCCAAAATATTATCTTTATTTTATTTCTGAGCTCTGTATTTATTGGGTTGGGGGAGGGGAAAACTTTTTAATAGGGAGGGGCTCTGGGGAAGAAAGTCAGCTACAGAGAATCTAGGCCAAGGGCAACAGCAATACCAGAGCCCTGGTCAGGGGCAGTGTTCACGTAGAGTGTATACCAGGGACAGGAGTTTGCATATAGCAGGGTAGAAAAATAGGTTTCATCTTATATGAAGATTCTTGACAGATAATGAAGACTACTTGGAGAATTGTATTCAGAAAGAGTCTGAGGTTGAATGGAGGTTCAGTGGGTCAGCCATGATTATTTATTAGTGATGTCTGCCTTGGGCACAGGAGTGGATTCTAGTGATACCACATGGATCAGGTATTTCACATCTCCAATTCAGATTCTCAGCAGTGGAGTGAGTAAAAAATTCCACCTCATCACAGCAGAGCCATACTTGATGAGTACCTACTAGTTATTCAGAACTGGGCAGCGAGATATTCCTATCAGCCTACATGCAGATCTGACCAGAACTTAAGGGGGCAGTCAGCAGAGCTCCTGGAGGTCGGTGCATTGCTGGCTGTTGGCAAATATTGAGTTTAGGTAACTCTCCTTGTAGAGGATAGAACATTTTGGAAAAACCTCCAGTGTAGGCTGGTGAGAAAAAAAAACTGTAGAATGAGGGAAAGGGACCAATATCTTGAAGACTAAAAAAAAAAAAAATGATCTACTACAGATTCTGGAAGAAATTTTTAGAAAGATGACAAGGCTCCAGCAATACATTTAAAAACAAACAAAACAAAAACAAAACATGGACTCCAAAGTAAAACAACACTGGGGACTTCCCTGGCGGTCCAGTGGTTAAGACTTTGCCTTCCAATGCAGGGGGTGTGGGTTCAATCCATGGTCGGGGAGCTGGGATCCCACATGCCTCACAGCCAAAAATCCAAAACAAAAAAACAGAAGCAATATTGTAACAGATTCAATAAAGACTTTAAAAATGGTCCACATCAAAAAATCTTTGAAATAAAACAACACTGAAAGGAGAGATCAGGCTGAGATGAAAAGACAAATGGAATAAGATGAAATTTACATATTTATTATTTTTTTAAATTTTATTTATGTTTGGCTGCATTGGGTCTTCGTTGCTACAGGCGGGCTTTCTCTAGTTGCGGTGAGCAGGGGCTACTCTTCGTTGCGGTGTGCGGGTTTCTCATTGCGGTGGCTTCTCTTGTGGAGCACGGGCTCTAGGCACACGGGCTTCAGTAGTTGTGGCATGCGGGCTCAGTAGTTGTGGCTCGCAGGCTCTAGAGTGCAGGCTCAGTAGTTGTGGTGCATGGGCTTAGTTGCTCCGTAGCATGTGGGATCTTCCTGGACCAGGGCTCGAACCCATGTCCCCTGCATTGGCAGGCGGATTCTTAACCACTGCGCCACCAGGGAAGTCCCTACATATTTATTTTCTATAGGTTTTTTGGTTCTTTTTCTTTTAGCTGAATGTTTAGTTCTTTTGTTTTCAATATTCCTTATTTTCTAGTACAGGTAGTTAAGATGATAAAATTTTCTCTGAGTACCAATTTGGCTGCCTCTCCTAACTTTTGATATGCCACACTGAAAATAGTCTGAGATTTTAGGTATTCAAATTATTTAAAAGGAAGTAATAAAATATTTACTAAGTGAAGTGGGGTTTTTTGCTCTTTTGACAGTTACTTTCTAGTTTTATTACATTGTGATCAGAGGGTAAACACTCTATGATTGTTACTTTTTATAATTTATGGAGTTGTTCCCCTTCAGGACCATTGCATCATTTTTTGTAAATATTCTATACATTCTTACTTATGATTGCCTTACATGATCTGTTGGTTAGGCTAAAGTTTTCCAATATGACATTGGATTTGTCAATATCTCCTTATTCTTCTAACAATTTTTACTTTATATATTACTATTTAGGTGCATAAAGATTCATTAAAAGGTGTCTACTTTCTGTCAATGCGTTTTCCCTTTGTCATGTTTAATATTTTCATTTTGAGTTATATTTTTGGAATACTAATATTATCACATCTAGTTCTGTTTTGAAAACATTTATCTGGTATATTATATCCATCTCTTTATTTTTAATGCTTCTGAATAATTTTGTTTTGTTTTGATGTTTTAAATCTCTTTTAAACATCAACATAGAATTAAAAAATTTGTTTTGCCCAGTCTGTGTCTCTTTCAACAGGAGGAAATTTATAATTTTTCTGTTATGGAAAACTTCAAGCAAACACAAAAGAGGAGAACAATAAATGTCACTCTGCTTCTAAAACAATCAATTTTCACCAATTTGGATTATTCTGAAGCAAATTTTTTTTTTTTTTAGATTTGGAAGAACTGACAATAGAGAGTTTTATTGCAGATGGGAATGACCCAGGAAAAAGAAAAAAATTTTGATGCTAATATTAAAAGTGTTTTTAACATTAGGCCTCTATTTAGGCATAATTTTCTGATAACTGCCTGAAGTCTTATTAATACATTTTTGGGTTTCCTTATGAGTTATTCTAATTATTGCTTTTCCTCATATCCCATATTTTCCTCTTTTTTTGGTTTGTGTCTTGGATTTGTGTTTTATTTTTCTAGAAGATATCTTCTAATGATCCTAACAGAAAGAGTTTTTGATTCATAAATTCTCAGTAAATAGTATTTCAATAGAATTACAGGTCAAAATAATTTTTCCCTCTGAACTTTGTAGTTATTGCTTTTTTATCTTCCTGCATCTGGGGTTACTTCTTCCATTGCAGGTAAATGGTTATTCTTTTCTGTTTTGGAGCACCCAATAATTTATTTAGAAGCAAAGTTGTTTGGAATATATTAAAGCAACAGAGAGATGTTCTCAGGTAGCAAGAGCTCAGAAATTTATAGCAGCCAGCAATGCGATTTTAAATATTTTCTTGAAGATGTGTATCTGCCAATTTAGACATGAATTAAGGGGATTCATGACCTATGGATTTCTCCCCTCACTGAGCTTTAACCCCTTCCCTCCTCCAATTAGGCCTGTACCTGGACTTTTGTTGTCAGATCAATTTGATCCTGCAGGGAGCGCTGGGTCCCACTGTGTCTCAAGCAAACATTTTCCTTCTACCTTTGTTCTTCTCCCACTTGGGACGAATGTGTTTTTCAATTTCTGTCCTTCACCCGTGAAATTTCTTTTCTTTCTTAATGATCGCATAAAGCAAGAATAAAGCCATTCCGTTCTAGCGGTAACTAACATTGGCTAAATATTTTGCCAAAAGAGAGATGAAGAGAGACAAAACCCCATGCCTCTAGCTCCTACAGATCGTAGTTTCCCTCTTCCCACTTATGGCTTCATTATTCTTTCTTCCACTTCCTTCCAGCTTGAAGTAAGTTAATGCCCCTTCTGTCTTTTCTTGAAGAATTTGTCGTCTTTTCAATTGGCTGACACTAAAAACTATTTGAAAACAATGGAAAGGCTAAAGTTGTATTTTCAGTTTCTGGTATCGAGAATGTGAACAGTTAAACAAGAAAACACAATCTGGATTTGTTTTTAATGAGATAGATAGAGTTTCAACTTCCTTCCTAGGAGAATACCAGAAGGAGACAGAACTGAGAGCCACAAAATAAGGCCTCAAGCTGAGAATAACAATGATTTTGTTCTGTTGTCCACTCCATCCTCAGTGCTGCCCATTCCAGGATCTATTCTGCTATTTTCATAACACTCGAAATGATTTCACATCTGCAAGTAATTAGTTGCAAAATAATCTATCTTGGGACTGTGGGCTAGAGAAGGGTTGGGTAATAGGAGTTCCAACTGTGGTGTAACAATGTGTAGATCATGTATTCCTTCTGTTTTTGCCAACATATACAGTAAATATGTTACATGGGTATAGGCTGCTCCTGTGAAACTGTGAACATAGACCTTTGTTTAAGAAACTCATCATCAATGAGAACAGCACCAACTTCACATTTATATCTTATCTCACATTTTACAAAGTTCTCTCCTAACATTATCTTAGTTCTTTTTCACAACCCTGAGAGATAGCCAAGGGTAAGAGTTCTGTCTGATACAGGAGGCATCTGGGCTGGTAAGCTACTAGACAGTAGGGGACATGATTTGGTTTGCTGGGTTTTTGCAAACATTTTGTTAACAGTTCGTTACTGTAGTAACATTTAGGGAGGAGTGCAGAAAATCATAACAGCATGGCTCAATGAACTATCAAAGAGAATACACTGATGTAACCTGTTCCCAGATCAAGAAACAAAACAATATCAACACTTCTATACTCTCTTCCAAGTCACCCACCCCCAAGGGTATCTGCCATTCTGACTCCTAAATAGGTTACAAGTTTATTTGAATTAGTTTTGTATGGCATGTGAACAAGGACCTTGCAATTTACGGATGTATTATGCACGTGTGCTTGCTCCATTTAAGAATACATCTTTTCATGATGAAATGCCATGCATGTGAGGAAATGATAGAGGAATGAGATGATCCAACCTGAAGAAGGTTCATATGAGTTGGGACTTAATAGCTCCAATGTATGAAGGATGAATGCCTGGAATATTATAAGAAGCTTTCTCCATTTCAATCAAGAATGGACAAAAACTCAGTTTATGTAGAGAGAGAAAAATACCTTTCTTTCATTCTTAGAATTTCATGGACAGAAAAGAATCGATTTCCTTCTATGGATATTTTAAATTTTAGGCTGTAAGTGCTAAGTATGAGATGACTTTGTTTCAATCTTAACCAGTGGCAAGGAATGGACAAAGTCATTTTTCAAGAGGATTTCCTTTCCCTCCTGATGTTTGGCTGAGCATTTCTACCAGTTCCTACGGGAAGATCAGCACTGTGTTCTTTTAAGGGAAATGATGTTTTACTGGAACGGGGAAGTGGTGCCTAATTTGCCTCCTTCTCTTGGAGGTAAGCGTGTCCCCAGAGATGAAGTCTTTGCTTGTGTATGTGCTGCATCTCCTTCAGATGGCAGAGCCAAAGACTGACAGTAATTGTTCCAGCTGATATCCTTCAGCAGATGAATTTTGGAAGCTTCCCCTCCCATGTCCTCACCACTATTCTCTCATTTTTCTCCACCATTAGGAGAATCGGAAGCCAACGGGTAACACTGACTTGTTTGAAATGGTTTGGGGCTCATGTGCATGGAAGAATATAGACTAAGACTGCTCCCAGGTTTAGCGCTGCCTTGAAATGGAATCCTTCTAGACTTTGTTTAGCAAGGGCTGTGTTGATGTGGCCTCTGTTAGAAAAGACCTGCTTTCTCTTTGGAGTCTGTGTGAGTCCCTCTACTTCACCCCCAGACCCTCTGAGCTCAGAGCAGAGGAATGTTTACATGAATAGAGACTGCCAAGGTTTTAAATTGCAACCATTAAGAAATGAATTATCCTCTTAATCTTTTTTTGCTTCATTCTCCAAAGATTAAAATGCTTTTAATTTAATAAAGTTTTGAAAAATAGGTAAGTTTATAATTTTACAAAAATGTGTTCAGAGAAGTAGGAACATACAGGGAACCCTAGAGGATACTGAGAATGACCTATTTAGGTCTCAGTCATCTCATTTTGGAGATACAAGGACACTGCCCACTTTTGGCTCTCCAGTCTGTTTAGAAGCATTTGGACTATTTTCTTTCCCCTATCAAATCAGTTAAGTCAGTGTAGGTCACAGTCTTAAAAAAAACAAAAACAAAAACTGACATTTCTTCCCTTTAAAAAATTGACACTCTTCTCTAGACAAGTACCTGCTTAGAAAGAAACACTACTTTTATTCACTTTTCCACCTTTATCCTACAGATACATGAAAATATAGATCACAAATAAAATCTGTATTTTGGATTACAAGGTCTGTTCCAAAATGGATGGACATAAGGATAAGAACATCTTTACTACTCTTATTGAGTTACAAATAAATATTGTAATTAATTTTGCACAAGTTTAGAACAGAGCATAGCAGGTCTGGATGCCAGTGTTAACCTAATTCTTCTTTGTTTGTAGATTCCAGGGTATGGCTTATTACTAATCTGAAAACACAACAGAGAGCTTGTGAAAAAGCAAATGTTCACATGTAATAATCATTTCAGCCAGATGTTCTAAATAATTTTTCACAAAGCCATTGTTTAACCACCGTGAAATAATGGTCACTTATCTCCAAAGGGAATATTTAAAATGCAAACTCCTCCTACTGTCACAAGGTGCCCTAGATTGAATATGTGTGTTGCCCTAAATTCATATGTGTGTCCCCACCCATTCATGAGGTTGGAGCCCTCATGAATGGGATTAATGCCCTTATAAAAGAGGCCCAAGAAAGCTCCCTTGCTCCGTCCACCATGTGAGCTTATAGCTAGACGATGTCATCTATAAATCAGAAATTGGGTTCTCACCAGACACTGAATCTGCTAGCACTTTGATCTTGGGCTTCTAGCCTCCAGAAGAAAAAAAAATGTTTATTGTTTATAAGCTACCCAATCTGTGGTATTCTGTTATAGCAGCCCTAATGGGCTAAGACACAAGGTATACATATAAATGTAGTGAATTTCCATTTAAAAAGTATGTAGTTCCTGTAATAGCACAGGGAAATCTACTCAGTGCTCTGTGGTGACCTCAATGGGAAGGAAATCCAAAAAAGAGGGGATATACATATACATATAGCTGATTCACTTTGCTGTACAGTAGAAACTAACACAACATTGTAAAGCACCTATACTCCAATAAAAATTTTTTTTAAAAAAGTATGCAAGTCAACCCATTTCTGAATGAGGGTACCTGGATATTATACCTTAGATTATTCATACTCCTGCATCCCTAAAGAGGAAAAGGAAGATTTAAACTTAAAAAAAATTATTTATAATGATGGAAGAAATGTTCACATATTGAGGTATGAGGAAGTCATTCTGGCTTATACATGATTTGGACTGAACTTTATGCTAACTAGAACAACTTGTCAAACATGCATTGTACATCTGTTTTAACAACTAATGAAAAGGATGCATTTAAAAATAAAAATGGAGTAACTGTGGTTCAGGCATCCAAAATAGAGCCGGTGAGCATTGTGGGTGTGGTTTCTGACATGCTCCTGCATCACTACACACTTGAATTTTCTGAACTGTATCAAACTCAAGGATACCATCAGCTGTTCTCCAAACAATATCTGCTAGCTGCTGTCAGCTGCAGCCTTATGGTCTCAAGGTCTCCCCTGGTAACTGTGCAGCCATTTCAAACCCCAACATATCCTTACTTCTTGCCAGCTCCAATCCTAATTCTTGACAAACAACTAATGTAACTTTGTGGTTTCTGCCTATATAAGCCTCCCCCATTTTGTAGTCCAGTGGAATACAATTCAAGTGCTTTTTCTTTTTTTTTTTTACCAAATCCAAGCAACAGTTTTATTTTAGTCTACAGCACAATTTTTTACGTACATTTTAGTGGTTTTGACAGTGGTACTTTTGAGCAGACTTTAAATGAATCCACAAAAGTTAATACATTTAAAATAAAATATACACAATAAAACAAGAGGCATCCAGATGTTCAGAATCATGCAGAAGGGGTGGTCTGGTTGGTGTTATCACTGGATACCTTGCCTATTTAAGAATTTATCAGCAAAAGGCCAGTCTTCTGTTCTTCATTCCCATATAGTTTACCAAAGTCAGAGAGCTCTAAACATACACAAAATAAATCCTCATTTAAAGCTACATCAGTACAAAATTTCAATGAATTGAATTCAGTGTATTGTCAAACCAAGAATTCCAATGATCAAACACATCACTAGAAAACAGGCAATATCAGCACCTGATCTAAAGGTAAGGTTATCTCATTTATTAAAATGCCAACAGAATATTAACCAACAAAGCAACTAATATGTTAATATAAGACACTGAAGGAAAACCAAAAACAATATATTAAATACCACTCCACTGAGCCAGGATATAACCCATGGATGACAGACACATGAGTTTATCTGTCAAACAGTGCTTTAAACACTTTTCTATGAAAAAGAGGAAAGTGTATCAGGAGATGCAAAGGAAAGGTAGAAATGTGAATTTATGCATCTAGTTCCTTAATTTAAAATGACTATCAAACTGACAATATAAAGCTAAGTGACAATGACTTAACCATTGGGAACCAAACAGGCATGACCACTATTCAGTGTAATTCCTAACGCTCTTCAGGAGTTTTCAGTGGATGGCCAACCCAACAATACTCTCTTAGTACAGACTAAATACTCATACACTGTTGAAAAAGACCCTGAAGAAGACATGGCAAAGGCATAGAGAAAAAGTTGAATCTTTTGAAAAAGTTAATGATATCAAAATACTTTTCCATCGCTGGGAAACCAAACTAGGTCAAGTATATGGCGCAAAGCAGCATGGAATTCAGAGTCAGAACCTCGCAGAAGAGTTTTGGAAAACGTGTAGTTTTTAAAAATTGGCAATTTCTCCATACTTAATAAAACTATCAGAAGAGGTATAATGTTTGTTCATTTCTGGAATGTTGACAGCTTGCTGCAAAAATTCACATGAATGAGGAACTGCAAAGATGCGCTTCAATGAAGTATTTTTTTTTTATTTACAAAAAACTGAAGTTTCTATTTAAAAAATAACCATGTTATGCCAAGATGAAACATAGTAAAAAGTAATTTAAGTTCTGTCCATGATTCTTTACATAGCTAATGGGAAAGTGATAGAAACCATTTTCTCTTAAAAAGGAAGTTTTGTTATTGCACTGACTTTTACAGCCTGACTTAGTAACTTAGAAATATCATGTAGTAAAATCTGTAAAATTAAAATCCAAAATTCTCGTTTGTAAACCAGTTGGCCAAGTCTAGCCAGAGTACTTCATGGTAGTGGAATGGAATGAATAATTAATTCACTACCTTATTTATTTGCTGTGAGGGGGAAAATTCCAGAACACAGCTTTTATACTTTCACAGTAATTATATTCAAAAGATATAAAGTCAGTATAGTTTTCTTTTTTTTTCCCTCTGTGCAATTTTCAGCTTTTACCCGACTCCTAAGTGCCATAACTGAAATAATACTGGTTTGGAGACCTAGTAAAGATTGGTCATAAATGTCGCATAAAGTCTGTAGGACTTGGGTAAAGATATTTCCAAATGGCATAGTAATGCACTGCAGCTGCCATGGCCATGAACAGGTGCCAGATGGCATGGGGAAATGGAATGATGCCATCGTGCTTGAAGAACACAACTTCCAGGAAATAAATTAAGCCCCCACAGGCAAGTTCATGAAGTCCTTTGGTATTACTCATTGATGTCACCACCAAGGCTGGAGAAAAACCCATTGTGAGATAGAAAAAGAGCTTAACCACCTTATACTTTTCATGGTAGAGAAATACATAAATGGTTCCTCCAGCTGCTGTGAGCTAGATAAACCAATGCGTATGAGGTGCCATATGCATATGTGGTTTATGAACCTGTTCCGGCACTAGATGGCTTAAATAAATGATACCTGGCTGCCTCCTGACACCGCTGGAATCGATTCTGGAACTGCATTGATCCTCTGCTCCTCCTCGGGGGCCGGGGGCTCCATCTCGTCAGTGCCGGCAGCCGGGAGCGCGACCCTCATGGGCTTGGGCTGCTCCGGAGGCCACCGCATGCCAGGCGGACCACTCGGCTAGGCAGGGTTGGAGAGGACTAGGCCAGGGGTCGGGACAGGGCTGGAGCCAGACCAGGCCTCAAGTGCTTCTTGAATCTGTGTCTCCTGTGCTATTGCCCTCAGTTTGGTTCAAACAAAACTCTTTTCTATTGCTATTATAAATTGTTTATTGATTATTTCCACCAATGATAACCATTTGAATAATACAAGTTAGTTATTTAACTAAAATTTTGAAAAAATATAGAAAAGAAAATAACTAAAGTAATTAAATCTCCTTAGCCTAATGACAATTGCTATAAAGGAAAAAACAGTTTTATTAAAGTGTGACTCACAGAAAAATTAAATCATACATTTACAGCTCTAAGAGTTTCAAAAAGTGAACATCCTTGTGTGGCCACTGTCCAGATCAAGAAAGAGAAAGAAAACTTTGTCATTCCCCCAGAAATCCTCACTGGAAGGGCCCTCTCAGTGTCACTCTTCCATCCCTCCCACACAGAAAATTGCTAGCCTGGTTTGTCTTCTAATCCCACTCAATAGTTTTGCCTGTTTTTTCTTTTATCCATATCTTTTTATAATTTTGAAAAATTTCACATCTACAGGAAAGGTGAAAGAGTAGTACATTGAACACTCTTATTTCCTTTACCCAGATTCACTCACTGTTAACATTTTGCCACTGTTTTCTTATTTCTCTGGACTATTCTAAAGTTGTAAGCACCATGTTCACCCCTGAATGGTTTATCAGATATCACCTAAAAATAAAGATATTCTTCTGTATAACCCAAATACCATTAGCACACTCATAAAATTAAATATTGATAGAGTAATTTGATCTAATATATAAATATATCCAAAATTTCCCAATCATTCCAATAATTTTATAGGTTTTTTTATCCATGACAGGATCAAAAATCATGTGCTGTATTTTAATTGTTTTACATCTTTCAATCGCCTTTAATCTGGAATAGTCTTTCTGCTCCTTTAAAAAAAAAAAAGGATATTGGCATTTTTCCAAGTGTCCAGGTTGGTTGTTTTATGAAATGGCCCTCAATTTGAATTTGTCTGATTGTTTCCTAATGATTCAATTCAGATTAAACATTTTTTGCAAAAATATCATATGAGTGAAGTGACTTCCTCTTCACCATATCAGTCAGGAGTCAAGTGTCAGTTGATCACATTATTGATGATGCTAAATTGGATAATTTGGTTAAGAAGGTGTCTGCCAGATTCCTTTGTCATGAAAATATTCTTTCCCTTCGCAATTAATAAATATTCTTTAGGGTAATATTTTGACACTGCGTGGATGTTCTGTTCCCCACCCCCACCCCCAAACCTTGCCTCAATGATTTTATCATCCATCGATATTTGCCTGAATTAATTGTTACATTAATGGATGAAAAATGGTGATTTAAAAAATTCTATTACTCCTGCATTGATTAGCTAGCATTCTTCTGTAAAGAATTTTTCCATTCCCTTCTTGCTCCTCCCCCCTTCTTAATTTCACCATGGACTCTTTGATTCCTTTTACTGAGTTTTTTACAATTAGCATTATTAGTTGTTTTGATGCCCTCCAATTTGGCCAGTGATAGTCCCTTCAGTGAGTCCATGAGTCCTTTAGATGTCCCTGCAGTCTTTGAGCACTTCTTTCTGGCATGAGATGTTTTCCCATTTGTTCTAGAATAATTTTGTGTATTTTAAGAGTGTTTTAAAGTTTTTCTCAATAGCTTTTGCACATTTTAAAAAAGTTTATTCCTAAGTATATTATTTTTTGTTGCTATTGTACATGAGGTGTTTCTATTGTCTTTTATGTGTGTGTATACTATCAAAATTTATATGTTAATTTTATGACCTGTTATTTTATTGAATCTCTAATGGTTAACTTAGTCATTGATTCTTTTCAGTTTTCCAGGTATATCATGCTATTATCTGAAAATAGAGTTTTGAATGTTTTCTAATTCTTCACTTCCTTTTGTTTTTCTCTTGTCTAATCGTTTTCTCTTGTCTAATTGCATCAGTGAATACCTCCAATATGGTGATAGTTGTTCTTCACATTGGTGGGTATGCCTCTGATGTTTCCCATTAGACCCAGCTCCACTCAACAACCAGCAGGCTAGAGTGCTGGACACCCTATGCCAAACAACTAGCAAGACAGGAACACAGCCCCACCCATTAGCAGAGATGCTGCCTAAAATCATAAGTTCACAGACACCCCAAAACACACCACTGGACGTGGTCCTGCTCACCAGAAAGACAAGATCCAGGCTCATCCACCAGAACACAGGCACCAGTACCCTCCACCAGGAAGCCTACACAGCCCACTGAACCAACCTGACCCACTGGGGGCAGACACCAAAAACAATGGGAACTATGAACCTGCAGGCTGCGAAAAGAGACCCCAAACACAGTAGGTTAAGCAAAATAACAAGACAGAGAAATACACAGCAGATGAAGGAGCAAGGTAAAAACCCACCAGACCTAACAAATGAAGAGGAAATAGGCAGTCTACCTGAAAAAGAATTCAGAGTAATGATAGTAAAGATGATCCAGAATCTTGGAAATACAATGGAGAAAATACAAGAAATGTATAACAAGGACCTAGAAGAACTAAAGAGCAAAAAAACAATGCTGAACAACAAAATAAATGAAATGAAAAATTCTCTAGAAGTAATCAATAGCAGAATAACTGAGGCAGAATAACGGATAAGTGACCTGGAATATAAAGTAGTGGAAATAACTACGACAGAGCAGAATAAAGAAAAAAGAATGAAAAGAATTGAGGATAGTCTCAGACACCTCTGGGACAACATTAAACACACCAACATTCGAATTATAGGGGTCCCAGAAGAAGAAGAGAAAAAAAAAGAGACTGAGAAAATATTTGAAGAGATTATGGTTGAAAACTTCCCTAATGTGGGAAAGGAAATAGTCAATCACGTCCAGGAAGTGCAGAGAGTCCCATACAGGATAAATCCAAGGAAAAACACGCCAAGACACATATTAATCAAACTATCAAAAATTAAATACAAAGAAAAAATATTAAAAGCAGCAAGGGAAAAACAACAAATAACATACAAGGGAATCCCCATAAGGTTAACAGCTGATCTTTCAGCAGAAACTCTGCAACCCCGAAGGGAGTGGCAGGACATATTTAAAGTGATGAAGGGGAAAAACCTACAAGCAAGATTACTCTACCCAGCAAGGATCTCATTCAGATTTGACAGAGAAATTAAAAGCTTTACAGACAAGCAAAAGCTGAGAGAGTTCAGCACCACGAAACCAGCTTTACCACAATGCTAAAGGAACTTCTCTAGGCAGGAAACACAAGAGAAGGAAAAGACCTACAATAACAACCCAAAACAATTAAGAAAATGGTCATAGGAACATATATATCGATAACTACCTTAAATGTAAATGGATTAAATGCTCCAACCAAAAGACATAGATTGGCTGAATGGATACAAAAACAAGACCCATATATATGCTGTCTACAAGAGATCCACTTCAGACCTAGGGACACATACAGACTGAAAGTGAGGGGATGGAAAAAGATATTCCATGCAAATGGAAATCAAAAGAAAGCTGGAGTAGCAATACTCATATCAGGCAAAATAGACTTTAAAATAAAGACTATTACAAGAGACAAAGAAGGACACTACATAATGATCAAGGGATCAATCCAAGAAGAAGATATAACAATTTTAAATATTTATACACCCAACATAGGCGCACCTCAGTACATAAGGAAAATGCTAACAGCCATAAAAGGGGAAATCAACAGCAACAGAGTAATAGTAAGGGACTTTAACACCCCACTTTCACCAATGGACAGATCATCCAAAATGAAAATAAATAAGGAAACACAAACTTTAAATGATACATAATAAGATGGACTTAATAGATGTTTATAGGACATTCCATCCATAACCAACAGAATACACATTCTTCTCAAGTGCTCATGGAACATTCTCCAGGATAGATCATATCTTGGGTCACAAATAAAGCCTTGGTAAATTTAAGAAAATTGAAATTGTACCAAGTGTCTTTTCCAACCACAGCGCTATGAGACTAGAGATCAATTACAGGAAAAGATCTGTAAAAAATACAAACACATGGAGGCTAAACAATACACTACTTAATAACCAAGAGATCACTGAAGAAATCAAAGAGGAAATAAAAAAGTACCTAGAAACAAATGACAATGAAAATACGACGACCAAAAACCTATGGGGTGCAGCAAAAGGAGTTCTAAGAGGGAAGTTTATAGCAATACAATCCTACCATAAGAAGCAAGAAACATCTCAAATAAACAACCTAACCTTACACCTAAAGCAATTAGAGAAAGAAGAACAAAAAACCCCCAAAGTTAGCAGAAGGAAAGAAATCGTAAAGATGAGATCAGAAATAAATGAAAAAGAAATGAAGGAAACGATAGCAAAGATCAATAAAACTAAAAGCTGGTTCTTTGAGAAGGTAGACAAAATTGATAAACCATTAGCCAGACTCCTCAAGAAAGAAGGGAGAAGACTCAAATCAACATGATTAGAAATGAAAAAGGAAAAGTAACAACTGGCACTGAAGAAATACAAAGGATCATAAGAGATTACTACAAGCAGCTAAATGCCAATAAAATGGACAACCTGGAAGAAATGGACAAATTCTTAGAAAAGCACAAACTTCCGAGACTGAACCAGGAAGAAATAGAAGATATAAACAGACCAATTACAAGCACTGAAATTGAGACTGTGATTTAAAATCTTCCAAAAAACAAAAGCCAGGGACCAGATGGCTTCACAGGCGAATTCTATCAAACATTTAGAGAAGAGCTAACACCTATCCTTCTCAAACTCTTCCAAAATATAGCAGAGGGAGGAATATTCCCAAACTCATTCTATGAGGCCACCATCACCCTGATACCAAAACCAGACAAAGAAGTCACAAAAAAGAGAAAACTACAGGCCAATATCACTGATGAATATACATGCAAACATCCTCAACAAAATACTAGCAAACAGAATCCAACAGCACATTAAAAGGATCATACACCATGATCAAGTGGGGTTTATCCCAGGAATGCAAAGACTGTTCAGTACACACAAATCAATCAATGTGATAAACCATATGAACAAATTGAAGGAGAAAAACCATATGATCATCTCAATAGATGCAGAGAAAGCTTTCGACAAAATTCAACACCCATTTATGATAAAATCCCTCCAGAAAGTAGGCATAGAGGGGACTTACCTCAACATAATAAAGGCCATATATGACAAATCCACAGCCTACATCGTTTTCAGTGGTGTAAAACTGAAACCATTTCCTCTAAGATCAGGAACAAGACAAGGTTGCCCACTCTCACCACTGTTATTCTACATTGTTTTGGAATTTTTAGCCACAGCAATCAGAGAGGAAAAAGAAATAAAAGGAATCCAAATCAGAAAAGAGGAAGTAAAGCTGTCACTGTTTGCAGATAACATGATACTATACATAGAGAATCCTAAAGATGCTACCAGAAAACTACTAGAGCTAATCAATGAATCTGGTAAAGTAGCAGGATACAAAATTAATGCACAGAAATCTGTTGTATTCCTATACACTAATGATGAAAAATCTGAAAGAGAAATTAAGGAAACACTTCCATTTACGATTGCAAGAAAAAGAATAAAATACCTAGGAATAAACCTACCTAAGGAGACAAAAGACCTGTATGCAGAAAACTATAAGACACTGATGAAAGAAATTAAAGATGATAGAAACAGATGGAGAGATATACCATGTTCTTGGGTTGGAAGAATCAACATTGTGAAAATGATTATACTACCCAAAGCATTCTACAGATTCAGTGCAATCCCTATCGAAATACCAATGGCATTTTCACAGGGCTCGAACAAAATATTTCACAATTTGTATAGAAACACAAAAAAAACACAAAACAGATTCAAGCAATCCCTATCAAACTACCAATGGCATTTTTCACAGGACTAGAACAAAAATTTCACAGTTTGTATGGAAACACAAAAGACCCCGAATAGCCAAGGCAATCTTGAAATAGAGAAATGGAGTTGGAGGAATCAGGCTCCTTGACTTCAGACTATACTATAAAGCTACAGTAATCAAGACAATATGGTACTGGCACAGAAACAGAAATATAGATCAATGGAACAGGATAGAAAGCCCAGAGATAAACCCACGCACATATGTTCACCTTATTTTTGATAAAGGGGGCAAGAATATACAATGGAAAAAAGACAGCCTCTTCAATAAATGGTGCTGGGAAAACTGGATAGCTACATGTAAAAGAATGAAATTAGAACACTCCCTAACACCATACACAAAAACAAACTCAAAGTCTATTAAAGACCTAAATATAAGGCCAGACACTATCAAACTCTTAGAGGAAAACATAGGCAGAACACTCTATGACATAAATCCCAGCAAGATCCTTTTTGACGCACCTCCTACAGAAATGGAAATAAAAACAAAAATAAACAAACGGGACCTAATGGAACTTAAAAGCTTTTGCACAGCAAAGGAAACCATAAAGAAGACAAAAAGACAACCCTCAGAATGGGAAAAAATATTTGCAAATGAGGTAACTGAACAATGATTAATCTCTAAAATACATAAACAGTTCATGCAGCTCAATACCAAAAAATGAAACAACCCAATCCAAAAATGGGCAGAAGACCTAAATAGACATTTCTCCAAAAAAGATATACAGATTGCCAACAAACACATGAAAGGATGCTCAACATCACTAATCATTAGAGAAATGCAAATCAAAACTACAATGAGGTATCACCTCATACCAATCAGAATGGCCATCATCAAAAAATCTACAAAAATTAATGCTGGAGAGGCTGTGGAGAAAAGGGAGCCCTCTTGCACTGTTGGTGGGAATGTAAATTGATACAGGTACTATGGAGAACAGTATGGAGGTTCCTTAAAAAATTAAAAATAGAACTACCATATGACCGAGCCATCCCACTACTGGACCTATACCCTGAGAACACCATAATTCAAAAAGAGTCATGTACAACAGTGTTCATTGCAACTCTATTTACAATAGCCAGGACACTGAAGCAACCTAAGTGTCCATCAACAGATGAATGGATAAAGAAATGTGGCACAAGTATACAATGGAATATTACTCAGCCATAAAAAGAAATGATATTAAGTTATTTGTAGTGAGGTGGATGGACCTAGAGACTGTCATACAGAGTAAAGTAAGTCAGAAAGAGAAAAACAAATACTGTGTGCTAACACATATATATGGAATCTAAAAAATAAAAAAAATATATATATATATGGTTCTGAAGAACCTAGGGGCAGGACAGGAATAAAGACGCAGGTATAGTGAATGGACTTGAGGACATGGGGAGCGGGAAGGATAAGCTGGAATGAAATGAGAGAGTGGCACAGACATACATACATTGCCAAATGAAAAACAGCTGGGAGCAGCTGCATAGCACAGGGAGATCAGCTCAGTGCTTTGTGTTCACCTAGATGGGTGGGATAGGGAGGGTGGGAGGGAAGTGCAAGAGAGAGGAGATATGGGGATATATGTTTATGTATAGCTGATTCACTTTGTTATACAGCAGAAACTAACCCACAAATGTAAAGCGTTTATACTCCAATAAAGATGTTAAAAAAATTAAAAGATTAAAAAAGTAAATAAATACCAGAAAATAAAAAAGCAAGTATCCTTCAATTCTTATTAAATAGGGTATTTTCATCAGGAATGGGTTTGATTTTTTTCAAATACCTTTTCTGCATCTAAAAACAGTTTATAAACGTTTCTCCTTAGATCTAGTAATATGGTCAATTACATAACAGATATCCTATTTCAGATTTAAGGACTCATATAGACTCAAGTGATGGATGGAAAAATATATTCATGCAAATGGAAACCCAAAGAAACTGGGGGTAGCTATACTTATGTCAGACAAAATGGGCTTTGAGCCAAAAATGATAATAAGAGAAAAGGAAAGTCATTATATAATGATGATGGGATCAATCAGTCAAGAAGGTGTAACAATCATAAATAAATACTCACCCAACATTAGAGCACCTAAAAATATTAAGCAAATACTAATAGATATGAAGGGTGAAATAGACAACAATACAATAATTGTAGGGGACTTCAATACCCTACTGTCAACGATGGATAGTTCATCGAGACAGAAAATCAACATAGAAATGATGGACTCGAACCATACATTACATCAAATGGACCTAAGAGATATCTCTAGAACATTTCATTGAACAACAGTGGAATACACATTCTCTCAAGTACACATGGAACATTCTCAATGGTAGATTATATGATAGGGGACAGTACAAGTCTTAACAAATCTAAGAAGATTAAAATCATTCCAAATATATTTTCCAACCACAGTAGCATGAAACCAGAAATCAACAACATGAGGAAACCTGGAAAATCTACAAATATGTGGAAACTACACTCCTGAACAACCAATGGGTCAAAGTAATCAAAATAAAATCAAAGAATATCTCAAAACAAATGAAAATAGAGACACAAATAAATAGAATCTATGGGACAGTGCAAAAGCAGTTCTGAGAGGTGAGTTTATAGTGATAGAAAAGATTGCAAATAAACTAATTTAACACCTCAAGGAACTAGAAAAAGAAGGGAAAATTCAGCTCAAATTAGTAAAAGGGTGGAAATAATAAAGATCAGAGTGGAAATAAATGAGATGGTGACCAGAAAAAAAATAAAAGAAAGAAAGAAAGAAAACATGAATGATACTAAGAGCTGGTTTTTTGAAACAATAAACAAAATTGACCAAACTCTAGTGAGAAGAGACTAAGGGGAAAAAAAGACTCAAATAAATAAAATCAGAAATTAAAGAGGAGAAATAATAACTGACACTACAGATATACATAGGATCATAAGAAGCTATTGTGAACAGTTATACACCAACAAATTAGATAACCTAAAAGAAAAAGATAATTTACAGAATCATACAAGCTACCAAGACTAAACCAGGAAGTAATAGCAAGGTGGAACAAACCAATAAGGAGGTTGAATCAGTAAAGTCTCCCAACATGAAAACCCCATGATCACATGGTCTCATGGGCAAGTTCCACCAAACATTTAAAGAATAATTAATGCCAATCCTTCTCAACTATTTCCAAAGAATTGAAGAGGAGGGAATGCTTCCAAACTCATTCAGTGAGGCCATAATTATCCTGATACCAAAGCCAGATCAGGACACTACAAGAAAAATATAGATCAATATCCCTGATGAACATAGATGCAAAAATTCTCAATAAAATATTAGCAAACAAAATTCAAGAGCTCATTAAAAGGATTGTACACCATGACCAAGTGGGATTTATCCCTGGAATGCAAGGATGATTCAATACACACAAATCAATAAATGCAATATACCATATTAATAGAATGAAAGATAAAAGTCATATGATCATTTCAACAGATGCAGAAAAAGCTTTTGATAAAATACAACATCACTTCATGATAGAAATCCTTAATAGACTGGTTATAGAAGGAGCATACTGCAACATAAAAAAAGGCCATATATGACAAACGCACAGCTAACATTATACTCAGATTGAAAGCTTTTCCTCTAAGGTCAGGAACAAGACAAGGGTGCGCATTCTTTCCACTCTTATTCAACATAGTTCTAGTCGAGCAATTAGGTAAGGCAAAGAAATAAAAGGCACCTAAATCAGAAGTGATTAAGTAAAATTATTGCTATTTGCTGATGATATGACCTCATATATTGAAAATCCCAAAGACTCAACTAAAAAACTGTTGGATCTAATCAATAAATTTAGTAAAGTTGCAGGATATAAAGTCAATACACAGAAATCAGTTTTTCTATACACTAATAATGAAACATCTGAAGAAGATGATCCCATTCACAATAGCATCCAAAACAATAAAATACCTAGGAATAAGTTTAACTAAGGAAGTGAAAGATCTGTACAATGAAGACTATAAGACTTTGCTGAAAGAAATCGAAGGAGACACAAACAAATGGAAGGACACTCTGTGTTCATGGATTAGAAGAGTTAATATTGTTAAAATGTCCATACTACTCAAAGCTCTCTATAGATTCAGTGCAATCTTTATCAAAATTCCAATGACATTTTTCACAGAAATAGAAAAAATATTCTAAAATTTGTGTGGAACCACAAAGGACCCTGAATAACCAAAGCAGTCATGAGAAAGAAGAAACAATTGGAGACAATCACACTTCTGATTTCATACTATACTATAAAGCAACAGTAATTAAAGCAGTATGGTACTGGCATAAAAATAGACATATAAAACATAGTAGGGAGCTCAGAATTAAACCTCCTCTATACAGTCTACTATATTTGATAAAGTCGCCACAAACATCCAGTGGGGAAAGAATAATCTCTTCAACAGATGGTGTAGGGAAAACTAGATAAGCACATGCAGAAAAATGAACTTGGATCTCTATCTTACACCACCCTCAAAAATTAACTCAAAATGTATTAAAGACTTAAACATATGTCCTGACTCTGGATGAAACAGGGAAAGATCTCTTTGACATTTGTTGTGGCAATGATTTTTTTTTTGGATATGATAACAAAAGTACAAACAACAAAAGAAAAAAAATCAACAAGTGGGGTTACATCCAAGTTAGAAGCTTCTGCACAGCAAAAGAAGCAATCAATAAAATGAAAAGGCAACCTACAAAATGGGAGGAAATTCTGCAAACCATGTATCAGATTTTAAAAATTTATAAAGAACTCATACAACCTGATAACAAAAAACCAAATAATCCAATTTAAAAAAATGGTCAGAGAAACATTTTTAGATATTTTTCCAAAGTAGACATCAAATGGCCGACAGGTACATGAAAAGGTGCTCAATATCAATAATCATTAGAGAAATGCAAATCATAACCATGGTGAAATATCATCTCACACGTGTAACAAAGGCTATCATCAGAAACTAACACACCATTGTAAAGCAATTATACTCCAATAAATATGTTTTTAAAAAAAGACAAGCGATAACAAGTGTTGGTGAAGATGTAGAGAAAGGAGAACCCCTCTGTGCACTGTTGGTAGGATTGTAAGGTAGTTCAGCCACTATGAAGCATAGTATAGAGGCTACTCAAAAAAGTAGCACTACCATACAATCCAGCAATCCCACTTCTGGATATATAGCCAAAGAAAATGAATACAGGTTATGGAAGAGACATATGCATTCCCATATTCATTGCAGCATTATTCACAATAGTCAAGCTATGGAAACAACCTAAATGTCCATCAGCAGGTAGAAGGAAGGATAAAGAAGATGTGGTATATATACACAAAGGCGTACTATTCAGCCATCATAAAAAGGAAACTCTGCCATTTGTAACAATGTGATGGACCTTCAGGACATTATGGTGAGCTGAGTCAGACAGAAAAAGACAAATACTGTGTGATATGTCATATATGTAGAATCTAAAGAAACTATAATCATAAAAGCAGAGAGTAGAATGGTGGTTACCATGGGCTAGGTGGGGAAAGATGTTGTTTAAGGGTACATACTTGTAACTGGTAAATAAATAAGACCTGGAGACCTAATACACACTACAGTAATTATAGGCAGCAAAACAGTATCATAAACATTGAACTTTTTAAGAGACTAAATATTTTTTTACTTTTATTGAAGTATAGTTGATTTACGTTGTGTTACTTCCTGCTGTACAAAAGTGACTCAATTATACATATATATATTCTTTTTCAGATTCTCTTACATTATGGTTTATCACAAGATATTGAATATAGTTCCCTGTGCTATACAGTAGGAACTTGTTGTTTATCCATCCTATATGTAATAGTTGCATCTGCTAATCCCTCTGCCCCTTGGCAACCACAAGTCTGTTCTCTATGTGTGTGATTCGTTTCTGTTTCGTAGATATGTTCATTTGTGTTATATTTTAGATTCCACATGTAAGTGATATCATATGGTATGTGCCTTTAAGAGACTAAATCTTAATTATTCCCAACACTGGAAGAAATGATACTTATGTAATGTGATAGTGGTGTTGGCTAATGCTACAATGGCAAACATACTGCTATATAAATGTATCAAATTAATATGCTGTATACCTTAGACTTACACTATGTTGTATGTCAAATATATCTCAATTAAAAAAATAAAAGGTTTTAAATTTCCCAATGAAAGGCCATTTTGTTTTAACAAATTTGTTATTAATTTATATTTTTACTGCATTGCAATGTATGTTTTTGTTATTTGCACTTTGTGGAATTTATTGAAGCTCTCTTTGTGAACTAACATATCACCAATTTTTGTGAATGTTGCATGTATATTATCAAAGTGGAGAGATCAAGAAATATACATTAAATATACATTACTGTTTTGTTTATGTCTTTTATATCCTTATGTTTTGTACACTTGACCTTGGTTTTTTCCTTCTTTTCTCAAATCTCTTGAAGTTGCTGATCTACTATTGTCTTGTTTTGTACTATTGCTATTGAGAAATTTGATGCTAAACTGATTTTCTTTCCTTTGTGAGTGATTTGGTCATTTTGCTTGGAGGCCCAGAGAAGATTTTTTTTCCTTTTTCTTTAGAAGTGTAACTAGAATATGCCTTGAAGTTGATCATTCTGGGTCAGTCTTATTAGATTTTTGTCCACTTATATTTTGAGTTTAAAAATTTCTGAATCAGCCTTCAAATGCTTGTTTAAGGATATTTAATTCAGGTTGGGGTGTTGACATCTTCTTCTGCTTTGTTATTGTTTTGGGAGGGAGAATAGTCATGAGCTAAAAGGTTTTGATTTTTATGTTTTCTTCTTATAGTCACTTTGTATGGATATTATACTGTTTACTCTTCATTTTGAGATGTTTTATTTTCCTGAACCAGAATAACTGTTACATGTAGATAGAAGCATGAAGGTAGGGAGGTGAGGAGGTGAAGGTTTGGGTGGTATATGAGATTTCTTAATTCAAGAGCTTCCTCTTTTGTTTGTGAAGTAAGTACAGTTTCTTAAAAAAACTGCCCCCTTTTGGGGGCTGGTGGTGGTATATCTTCTGATTTTGTGATCCTCTTGTTTTTGAAGTACTCGTAATTTCCAATTCTTGATTATTTTTCTTCATCACCAAATATCTGAAGGCTACTCTTTCCAAGTTACCACCTCTCCTCCAGACGTGCTTTCCCAAGATTTCCACCTCTGTTCTTGAAGACTTTCAAACTCCTTCTTTTTAATTTGTCAAATAATCAATGCTCTAATCTACCATGTCTCATGCCTACCACGTCTCATTCCCATTTAGAGGGAGACATTCTCTTTTTGGGAGTTATTGTATCTTTTTCTACACCTAGGTCTGCTTTCCTTTCCTCTTTTCTGAACTGGCTTTTCTGAATTTGGCCATTTATTTACATATTCAGACATAATTTGAAGTTTGTAGTATTCTCTGTCTCATAGATGTGCTGTAAGCATGGGTTCTAAATGGTTTGACTTGCTCATTTTGTTTCTGTGTGGTCTGGAATATTTATGGAGAGATTCAGAATATAGAATATTTATTTCCTTTGGATTTTTCCCTCTCTATCTTTTGTCTGTGCATAATTTTACATAGTTTTAATCACAGGTCTCTTCAGTTTTGCTTCTTTTTAACTTAATATTTAATTTCCCCAATTTCTTTCATAATCCTATAGATGCTATCTTGTTTGTGAATAGGCCCATCATATTTTGCCAAGTGGATATGTCCTGCTATATTTGATTACTTTTCTATTGTTGGATGTTTACATTGGAAAAGGAAAGTTACAAGTGAGTTTGGCATGAATAAATTTAAGCGCAGGCCATTCTGAGGGATGAGCATTTGGCCCAGAATAAGCTTGTAATAAATCTTTATGGAATAAATGATTCAGAAGAAAAATAAAACTGACCATAACTACCCAAATAGGAAGAAAGCTGAAGTGTCCTTTAACATGTCCAGTTAAAATATGTAAATCTCATATTCTACAGGAATTTCATTACCTATTTAGTACTTCACTTGGGGGGCACACCAGAAATAAATGCTCTGGGAATGTCAAGTTGAATAAACTTTATAATTAAGTTAGGGTTTTGGTAGAGTCTAATGCAGCAACTGTGTCTTAGAGTGAAGGTTATGAAAAAGTGCTTCAATCTGAGGATAACTTTTATTCAGGGTGACTCCTGGGGATAAGTAACCGTGTGACCTTGTCATTTTGCTCCCTCTCCTTTGCATGGGTGGTGATGATTAAACCAGGGAAATGAATGAGGCTTGCAGCTCTGGATGTGGTCAGTCTCCATAAATCATTTCTTCCATTGTCTGAATACATTTGGGCATCCACAGTAGTTTATTTCCAAAGTATATAAAGAAGCAGAGGCCAAGGGTGTAATCTTGGAGCTATTTAAATAGAGTGGTTCTAGTCAAGACAAGCAGCTGTTCCCAATTATTAATCCATATATTCTAGGTGCCAGGGAAAACCCACAAGAGTGTCACTAAATTGAATTTTAAAATGACCTCCTGTTCAGATGAAAATCTCCTAGCTGTTGTTTTTTTCCCCAAAGACTGATCTCCTATTGAATAAGTTAGCAACACTCTTGTTATGAATGAATCATTGCTACTGCCTATAGAGGAAATCTGAATTATTCCATAGGGCTTCCAAAGAACGTGAATTTACCTTCCAGGAGTCCTTTGTAAATGCCGTTAGTCTAGAAGCCTGAACACAGGACAAGTCAGAAATCGGCAAAAAGTGCAAACTCTAACGATGGTGGGGGTGGTTGTAGTAATTTAAACTTATGTGAGTTGTTTCAAAGCACGATTCCAAGGGGTGCCTGGAATCTTAACAGTCCCTGTAGGAACATGGGACTTGTGATCCATTTCTACTTAGGGAAACAGGTCTTCCTCTCTTTGGAGCTTATCACCGGTTGTAAGAGCAACTTCTGCCAGAGCAGTCCCTAAAAACCATGAGCCGCCACAGATGACAGGGCCCTCTTTCAACACAAAATCTTACCTTGGAATGCCTCAGTATTGCTTTTGCCTAATTCCATAAACTCTAGAGCACAAGCTTTGGAATCACATTGCCTGGGTTTAAGGCTTGGTTTCATCACTTATTGTGTAGTGTGACCTTGGGCAAGTTCCTTAACCTTTTTTTTTTTTTTTATCCTCATTTTTGTATCTGTAGAATGAAGATAATAAACTTCCAACTTAATAGGATTGTTGTGATAATTTAGTGAGATTATCCATTTAGAGTGCTAGACAGCTATGGCCAATTTCCTCCTTCTCCTCTCCATTATCTTTGACTATTTTCATCCCTCTCAAGGGATATATACATGAAGTTAAAACACTGCTTTCATTTATCCGACGCTGTGTATTGAAGTTATCCATGTGCGGAACAGGGACTACTTAAATTATCCAAGGCCACCTATTTTCTTTTCCTCTCTGTGCATGTGGAGAGATTACAGAGAGAAGTGTAAGCTGCTGTTTCACAATTCACAAAGCTAAAGATGTCCTTTGTTAGGCTAATGGAAATATCTCCTGAGGTCACTGGCCAAGGCAGAATGTCACCCCATACAGTTTTTGAAAGTGGCCTTTTTGAAAGTGAAAATTCCTCATTGTGAACATTTTCCCTTGGTGATTTTAAGAATTGAAGTTTGAGGAAAACACATTTGGTGAATGTTATTATAAAACACAGTAGCAGTGTATATAATTCTATATGCCTCAGAGAGATATATCAATAGAATATTTACTTCACAAACATGAAAAAGGCCCATTTAATTAGTTGTCAGGGCTAGTGGCTTTATGTCTTAAAGTACATATGAAAGCTCTTTGAACAGCAGCACAGAGAGTTTATTTAGTTGTTCTGTTTTACTGCAGTGAGGTGCCAAGTTGACTCCAGAGAAATCTTGCAATGTGGTGCCTGGGAGTCTAAGTCCTAAATGGAATGCCTAGGCTGCTCTGTCCCTCCCATATCAAGAGTCAAAAAGTAACCTCAAGAGCAGCAGGCCTTTTATTTCACACAACTGAATTCTCAAGAGTTGATGTTTATGATTGTTTTTACATACAGTTTTTATGACTTCTTTTACGTCTACAAAGTTCCTAGATTATGTGTCCCTGAGTTCAGTATTTCCCCTTTATTCTCTCAGACCTAACTGTGTTTGATATACTGCATTTGATATGATATCTTTTATTATGCAAAGGCCCTTTGATCTCTGCAGAGGAAAGGCGCCATATAAATGCAGAAATCCATTATATTTGTACAGAAGAGTGGCTTTATGGGTGAAGTCCAGCTTAGTGATGCTGTTGGAGGGAAGAGTGTTTGAGGCTGTGGAATGCCAACACCAAAGTATATATTCAGATAAAGGGGCTTGTTGCAGAAGTTTATTTTTTAAGTATGCTTCTTAGTGAGGTGAACACACAAACCAAAAAAGTACACAGATCATAAGTGTTCAGGTTGATGAATTCAACTCGGTGAATACATCCATTTAACCAGCACCCAGGTCAAGAGCTAGAACATTACATATCCCCGCAAGCCCCTCTCATTCCCTATACCCCTACTGGTTACCTCCATTCTTTTTATCACCATAGGTTAGTTTTGCTTGATTTTGAACTTCACATAGATCAAATCACACAAAATGTACTCTGTAGAGTCTGGCTTCTTGTTCTCAGCATAGTATTATTAGCAAGATTCATCTATGCAACGATTCTTCAGTTCTTTTTACTGTACAATTTCATAGTGCAGCTTCTAATGTAGAAATATACCATTATTTACCCATTTTACTATTGAACGGCATTGAATTGCTTCCAGTTTTTTGGTATTACATGTAATGCTACTAAACATTCTTTTAGATGTCTTCGGATGAACATATGTGTGTATCTATGTTAGATGTGTACTTAGGAGTGGAATTCTTGGCTCATAAATTATGCATGCATGTGCTTGGTTTTGGTAGATATTACCCAAGAATTTTCCTAAGTGGTTGTACCAATTTTTGCTCCCTTAAGTGGTGAGTAAGGGCTCTGGTTGCTCCATACTCTTGCCAACATTGGCTTGGTCAGTTTTTAAAATTTTAACCATTCTGTTGGGTGTAAAGTGGCATGTCATTGTGTTTTTAATGTTCACTTCCCTGATAGCTAATAATGTTGGACACCTTTACATATGTTTATTCTTTTTTTATGAACTACCTGTTCAAGTTCTTTGTCTTACTATCAAGTTGCCTTTTTTATGGGTTTATGGGAATTTTAAAATTTATTCTAGTTATGAATCCTTTGTCAGATATGATATATGTATTGCAAATATCTTCATCCGTTCTGTGGCTTGGGTTTCACTTTTTTACTAGTGTCATTTGATAACATCAGTTCTTAATTTTAATGTATTTCAATTTATATATTTTTTTCTTAAAGGAAAAATTGTTTAATGCTTTTTTTGACCTGTTAAGAAATCTTTTCCTATGGAGCTATTCTTCTATGTCTTTTTCCAGAAGAAAAAGGTTTGGATCTACAAACCATTTGGAATTGATTTTTTGTTTGTGGTTTAAGGTGCAGGTCAAGATACATGTTTTATTTTGTTTTTTTCCAATACAGAATTGCAGTTCTCCAACATCATTTTTTTTAAAAGTTCACACTTTCTCCACCAAAATTCACTTTTGAAACAAGTTCAAGGTTGAAATTCACAACAGGAAGATCACTCTCTTCTCATGCATAGGTTTTCAGATTGTTGTGCATAGGAATCATCATGAAATGTGTGTAAAATGTAGATTCCTAGGCTACATTCCCAGAGATTCTGATTCACTGCAGATGATTCTCATGCCTGGGGACCTGGCCCACACTCTGAGGACTGGTGTTTCACTCAGACCACCCTGAGCTAATCAGACCCTGCATCTCTCTGCCTCATTTATCCATGTATAGTAACCCTTGTAGGGAGTGGATGGACAGAGGGGGCTCCTGATGAAAGCCACCTTTCCTGATGAAGTCATGAGGGACTCAGTGCTATATGATGGGGAAAGATATGGCTGCATCTGTGCCTCCTATAAATTTCTGTGGCAGGGAAGACCCAGTTAACTAGTCAGTTTTTGGAAATGTTATTTATTCTACCACCTCTAATGTTTTATTTGATTATACTCTCTCCTTTCATTAGTCATTCATTAGTGCCTATCAGTTAATGACCAGCAATTTGAATTTCACATGGGCATTCCACCAACTCCCTTGCCACCCACCCCACTCTCATACTCAACAAAGCTCATTGCAAAGCAAATCCTTTGAAACAACTTGCTTGTCTCCAGCAAGCTTAACCCAGTGGTCTTTTCCTTTTGTTAGGATCCATCACATTTGATTGGTCTTTATTGAACACCTACTAGTGGCCAAGCATTGTCTTAGAATCAACTCTTTATCCTCAAGGCTTTTAGAGTCCCTAGTGGTGGTGGGGATACTGACCAACTTCTTAACAAATGAGTGCAATGAAGAGTGATCTATACCACAATCAGGGGCTGTGTAAGGTCACCCCTCCCTGGGGGAGGTCAGAGAAGCCTTTAGTAGTGGTGTTTGAGCTGGGTCTTTAAGACTGTGTAGGAATTCACCAGGGGATAAGTGAGTGAGGGTATTTCAGAGGAAATAGACATGAAGCAACATGGCATGGTTGAGGAACTGCATGTAATCCCATGTGTCCCAACCTCTTCAGTAACTGGAAAGCTCATGGAAGTTGGATGGCAGGAGCACTGTACCATTGACTTTAAAACAGGAGCCAATCCAAGGGCCAAACAAAATTCCAATTTAAATTAGTGAAATTTGGGTTAGTGTAGCATGTGAGCCACAGATGCCCATGGTCCAGGAGGTCAAAATCCATTTTCCAGGCTTCCCTGGCGGTGCAGTGGTTGAGGGTCCGCCTGCCGATGCAGGGGGCACGGGTTCGTGCCCCGGTCTGGGAGAATCCCACGTGCCGTGGAGCAGCTGGGCCCGTAGGCCATGGCCACTGGGCCTGTGCGTCCGGAGCCTGTGCTCCACAATGGGAGAGGCCACAACAGTGAGAGGCCCGTGTACTGCAAAAAAAAAAAAAAAAAAAAAAAAAAAAAAAAAAAAAAATCCATTTCCCTTCAGATCACAGGCATGTAGACCAGCATGGAAGGGGAGACCTTGACAATGAGTCTATTCCTCAATTGCTTGGTGCCTGCTGCAGATTTTCCTGGCCTGTCAGGTGACACCACCCAGTGCTGAAGTGGGCTGCCATCCACCCTCACCCTCCTTTGCTGAAGACGTTCAAATAGTGGGGAGGGGAACATCCTTACTGACCCTAATAGGGGTGGATAGACAGAAGGGGCTTCTGATGACAGCCACCTTTCCCGATGAAGTCATGAGGACCTCAGTGCTGATGATGGGGAAGGATGTGGCTGTTTTTGTATCATAGATAATAAAAAGGAGAAAACCCTGCTAATTCGGTATAAAAATAATTCAAAGTCATAAATATTCCAAACTGAAAGCAAACTCCAGAAAGGCTAGTTTTGAAATTGGAGGTAATTAATTCCTCATGTAATGTGCTGAAATTCAAACCAGACATACCTTTTTTTGTTTCTTTCAGACAGTTTACAGTCCGGTGGAAAGTAAAACCATCCAATCCCTTGGTGTGGTACAGTTTTACTGTGTGTCTCTTCTTATTATTTTGCTCATTTTGATCATTTTTTACGTGAACGTGCATAAATGAATTCAGCTCCTCTTGCTCATGAGATTTATTTTACCCTGAGGATGTCTCTTCCCTCTACTGGGAATCAAATTGTTAGTGCATTTCTTGATAAAAGAAAAAGATCTTCAGACTAGAGCGTTTAAGGTAAATGCTGACATATTTGAAATTTGGATTTTTTTTGTTCAAAGAAAAAAACTGATGCTTCGTGAAATCAGACTTAAAGTCAGCAAAAAAAGGTTCACATTCCATATCCAGGGAATTGTAAGCCTCTGTACTGCCCTGACCTTTCAGGGTCTTTTTAAACCCTCTTCTGCAGTCAAGTTGAAAATCTTTTTAGTCCTAAATGTATTGTTCATATTCCCAACTCTGTACCTTTGCTTCGTTTATTCTCTGAGCCTGGCCTACCCTCACCACCACTTTCTTTTTGTCGGTGGGAATGTCCACTGAAACTCAGGTACACAAAAGAAAGTACAGTTTGTTTTTTTTGTTTTGTTTTTTTTGTGGTACGCGGGCCTCTCACTGCTGTGGCCTCTCCCGTTGCAGAGCACAGGCTCCGGACGTGCAGGCTCAGCGGCCATGGCTCACGGGCGCAGCCGCTCCACAGCATGTGGGATCTTCCCAGACCAGGGCACGAACCTGTGTCCCCTGCATCGGCAGGCGGACTCTCAACCACTGCGCCACCAGGGAAGCCCCGCAGTTTTTTTTTTTCTAGAACTATTTTGTACTCTGTAGGACTCTCCACCCTTCTAGGTGAGACTGTATACTTCTTAGAAGTACACAATCCACGTTAAGCCTTAGACCCAATCAATAATTTAAAGAATGTCTCTAATTTAACCTGTCTTTGTGAATGATGGCTCTAATTTCCTCTCTAATTTCCATCCCATGTCTCCTGCTGTCTTTAGAGTGGTTGGGTGTGTAGAGTGGAGGCTGCATTGCTCTCATGGGTTGGTCCCCCCATGGGCTGGTCCCCGGGTCTACATCCAGATGGTGCCTGGATCTACATGAGGGGCCCGAGTCCCTCCCTGGCTCCAGCTACACTGTGGCTGCTGGCATCTGCAGGCAGCCATGCCCCTGTGTGTTTTGCTGGCCTCTTTCCCTGATGTCTGCAGCTGATAAATGTGTCACCTTTTTTTTCTCAGATTAGCCAATGATGATTGGCCCCTCTCTGTTGACGAGACCTTCCCTTGGTCCTACACCTGCTTCCTGACTCAGCTGCTCTGCTTAGGCTGTGCCAGAAGGTCAGCGTGTGTCCTATGAGGTCCTGGGGCAGCCCTACTGGTTTTCAGCTGTGTCCAATCCCCTTGATCCAGACGGATCCTGTGGAGTAGACACCAGCCCTCTCCACCCGACTGCATGCTCTTCCCTCTTTGTTCTCCTGGCTTGCCCCCAGTTGGCTGGAACCCTGCATTGCATTTTGCCCCTGATTTTCTCAAACAGGGAGGAAGGCAAGGGCCCCTTCTGCCCTTGGTGTTTCCCACAAATTACCTGGCAGTGCCTCCCAAACTCTCATCTGGATAATGTTTCAAGTAAAATGATTTCCTCTAGGAATTTCAGAGCTTGGTCATTGCTTATAATTAATCTTTTAAGCATATTTGGAGGCAAAAGATCAGTCACTTTTGGTAATGAAGTCTGTGAATGAAGAACTGATTATCCCAAAAGCTAAATCTGTGTGTCCTATTACAGCTATTTGTTTATGTGTCTCCTCTGGACAATGTCTCAATCATATCTGACTCCCCTTTGTCTGACATAGTGTCTGGCACTGCATAGATGTTCAACAAGATGATTTTGGAATTGAATTGGATTGTGAATTCCTTTCAGTGAGTGGTCTATGCTTGGGTTGGCAAATACCAATACTCATTATTTTCTCAAAATTGTGTAAAGTTCTTTATTGATGTCCCGAGAGACAGAGGGGTCTTCTGATCCCTGAAGCCTGGCTCTGGTGTCATTTTAACCCTCTAAACTCTCAGGTTTTCTAATAAAACTCCCTCATACAAGAGGCTGGAATTCCTGCCTTCATGAAGTACTGATACCCACATTTTAAGGAATGCAAAAAAATAAAGAAATAAAAAGTAGTCCCCCAGAGTGTACTGGAGGTTTTTGATTTTGTTTGAAAATATTTGGTGAGAGAGAGAAATGAGGGTTTATGATTTATGTACTTTCTGATTTCTTCTCCTTTTTTGTTGCGGATTTAATCTGACCACTTATAGAAAAAGTTCCAGAGAGCACTCTTAGGTGGAGAAATACCCAGTTTGAAAGCCAAGCCAAGGAGGTGTCTAGATGGTTTGAGCAGAAAGGTCCAGAGGCTCTGGGGAAATTAACTTTCTCCTGCTGGGTTATAAGGCTAGGTGGAGGAGACACTCTGGAGATATGGGAGTGTTGGCTAACTAACTAATTCACAAATATTTGTCATGTGTCATATGTGTGACTACCACTGTTTCAGGCACTGAGGAAGAGTAATCTTTAGGGAGAATGAACTTTTGAAGGGATGAGGCAGCACAGGAAGACAAAGGGGGGCTGCCATGGGGAAAGGACGGAATCAGCTCTGACATGTTTGCCAAGAGGTCCACACAGACCACTGTCAAGGTGTTGTGACATAGAAGGCAAGAGACAAAGTGCATTGGTAACACCATGCGTGTATTAGCTAAATGTTTATTTTTACAGAGATTTTCTTCAGTTTTCTTCTCTGGCATTTTTTGTCAAGAGTATGTGCTCTTTTTATCCATCAGTTTCTTTTTGACTTGAGGTCATGGATGGTTTGCTTAGCATTTTGAAGTTCAATCCTAGATAGAAAACCAATATTGAAATTGGAAATGGATCTAGAAGGATCCTTTTGAATCATATGTGCTTTGTCACTTTTAAATTTGTGTTAGTTCCTAGTAAGGGAGATAAAGCATGATTTATCATCATTGCTGGGATTCCAGACTAGGCTTGGACATTCAAAATAATGTTCAAAATTAATGAAGTCCTTTCATGACAGCACTGTCTTCCTGACTCTGTTTATTTTAGGGGTATTTAATTTTTAAGAATGATATTCTTTCCTGACTTTATAGCACATTAAGTGCCTTTAAATATGAACACTTTTATTCTTTTTCAGCATAGTATTTTGAAGTTTATAGTAAGCTGAGTTTTTAAACTTCCAGTTTTTGTATGCTTAAGCTCTTTATAACCATGGTAAAGAAAGAAAATATAAACATTTGTGTTCAACTTTCTTCCTGTGTATTAGCATTAGTATAAATTCCCACATCATTTCCATTCAGAATTATAATTTTGATTAAAAGGTCATATATATAATTTTATGAACATATTAGTACTTTTTGAGGAAGAAAATGGAAATGGCCAGATGGAAAGATAGGGACAAAATGATCAGATCTTGCTCATGAAGCAAGAATGTAGGTGGTCTAATTTGCTTCACTGTTGGTGCACTGATAAAAAGGAGTTGCTATTCATGAAATAGTAGATCTTTTGTATCCATTTCATCTTTATTATTTCAATTATCTAAATGCACATGGTAAATGACACTGATTCATGGGCTTGGTGTGGGCAGGAGTTCAAAGGCTTCATCAGCAAAAGACCCAGGAACTGAAATGGAACAGCAACCACCCTCACCCCACACACATTTACTCTATAATAAGTTTAACTTCATCAGGCAACTTCATAACTTTTCTGGAGAGAAATGAGAAGACTCAATTAACATCATTATCTTCCTCGTTTGGCACTTGCTTTAAAGTGTGGCGAGGTTAGGGATTGGTTGGGTGGAATAGAACTTGGTGCTAGCAAAGAGCTACTGTTGAAGGCAAGCAGAGTTTCAGTGAAAAGCATAAATCACAATCACTTGAAGGGGTAAGAAGTGGAATCAGTTTATTTCAGGGTGGAATGATATGGGCAGGCGCTATGGAAGATTTTAGCTGCAAGTGTAGAGCCCTGAATCCCCCTTCCAGCACTGCTGCAGATTGGCGTGGCTAGTCATTCCCCTCCGTGGGTCTCAGAAGATAGGGTTTGGTTATTTGGTATCTGTTGCCAGCTCAGGAAGGAGTAGCAGTAGATGTGGTCCATGATGGGGCAGTGTGATGAACTTAGAATCAAATTTTATTTCCTCCCCAAGGTTACCTAACCTCAGGGAACATCATGGGAGTCCTGTGTGTTAAATGTTAATTCCATTGGCACTTGGGACCAAAGTCATGTCCTGATTGGTTGTGGGCCAGTCAGGTACTGGCCCCTCTCCTAACTTGGACTTCTTGTCCTTTGGGCCTCTTCCCTGTTCATAGGTGGGGATATAGAGTCCAGTATGCTCCACTCCCTAGAAACAACATGACGCAATTTAGCTATCAGCAAGCATCATCTCCCCTCGCGAGGGGTAGCATGGCAGAGTATAGATGTGCAACTGGTACTGACATCATTTGATGGCCTACCTTCTAACAGACTTGAAATTCTGCTAAAAGACTTTTTTTTCAAAAATTGTTAATATGACTTTACTAGCCAGACCGGCTGTTAAATTTCCTAATTCAAAAAATTTTTTTGCCTTCAGGGTTTTTCTCCATTTTGTTTTATTGGTGGTGTTTTGACTTAAATTATTTTGGCTGTATATAATACTCCTTGATGTTTTTAAGATCCTTGGAAATGATCTAATCTGAACACCCATCCACTGCCTGGGTCCTGACAGTGAGATGCTCCAATCTGTTTGAAAAGGTCCAGTGAGAGGAATAGACTTACTCCTCAGGTGGTGCGCTGCATTTTTTTAAAAAAAGATTTTATTTTTTAGAGTAGTTTTAGCATCAGAGCAAAATTGAATGAAAGGTACAGAGATTTCCCATATACCCTGATTCCACAAATGCTTAGCCTCCCCCATCATCAACGTGAACCTACAGTGACACATCATAATCATCCCAAATCCATAGTTTACCTTAGAGTTAACTCCTGGTGTTTACATTCAGTGGGTTTGGACAAAGGTATAATAACACATATCCACTATTATAATATCATGCAGAGTATTTTCATTGCCCTAAAAATTCTCTGTGCTCAATCTATTCATTCCTCCATACTCTCTAGCCCCTGACAACCACTCCGTTTTGCCACTTCCAGAATATTATATAGCCTTTCAGATTGGTTTCTTTCACTTAGTAATTTTCAGTTAGGTTTCCTCCATGAGTTTTCATGACTTGATAGTTCATTTCTTTTTATTGCTGAATAATATTCCAGTATCTGGATGTAACATAGTTTACTTATCCATTCACCTACTGAAGGGCATCTTGGCTGCTTCCAAGTTTTGGCAATTATGAAGAAAGCTGCTATAAACATCCATATGCAAGTAGCTGGAAGAATTTAAGTTTGAATTTTAGCAGTTTCATTCCAGACTTTTTATTATTTTTTTTCCTATTATTTTAAATCACAAAGCAATAAACCACAAGTCTGAAGTTTTCCTAAAAAATGTTTTGGCATCTTAAGCTTGTTTTTCTCAATAAAGTTATGAGATATTCTTTGCCAAAACAGACACTGGGGTTTGTTGTGAAAGTCGTTAAAATATAATTGAAGCCTACTGCGATTTTGAGTCATTTGGACTTTTTTGCATCTTTCCCCCAGTGGTCTGGTTTTGAATTGAATTAACTAGAAACCAGGTTGCCGTCACCTATGTGATCTTGAAAAATACTTTTTTTTTTTTTTTTTTTTTGCGGTACGCGGGCCTCTCACTGTTGTGGCCTCTCCCGTTGTGGAGCACAGGCTCCGGACGCTCAGGCCCAGCGGCCATGGCTCACGGGCCCAGCCGCTCTGCGGCATGTGGGATCTTCCCGGACCAGGGCACAAACCCGTGTCCCCTGCATCGGCAGGCGGACTCTCAACCACTGCGCCACCAGGGAAGCCCGAAAAATACTTTTGAAAGAAATAATATTCTATATATCCTTTACAAATAGACCACAAAATGGGGTTAGTAATTTGATAATTTAATAGGAAAATCATTATATTTTATGTGACCGTTAATTTTCTCTGGTTGTCCATTGGTAAGTAGGCAGGAAGAAATATAAAGGAGCAGAGGGGAAAAGTTACACCATGAGCTTCAGCTAAGGACAGAGTGAGGTCAAATAGAAAGCTTTCAGTTCTATGCATGATCATCTTGTACTGCCTCCTTTTAAAAACAGACAAGGATGAACATCTAAATAAAAATCTATAAAAAGCAAAATCAAGAGGATATAGGAATATTGTATTCAAGTCTAACAAATACATAACCTGTCATTGGTGAGGAATGGATTTTGGAATGGTTTTTAGAATTCATTTTAATATATGTTTCTATAAAGTTGGCTGTAGAAAACTTTTTCCTGTGGAATATGGTGTTAGAGGTGTATATTTTCAAAAGAGAAGGAAGGAAGTGGTCCCACTATGTAATAAAAATCAGTGTTGAGATTGAAGCAACTTTTATAAATCACACATATTAAGAGGATATATACTATACTTTTCTGGCTAATAGTCTGAACAGTCAGATATGTAGAAATGCAGGCTTGGAAACTGAAAATATTTTATAATCAATTTTACCCTTTGGAAGCTAAATCTTTGGCTTGCCTGGTCTTTGATATGAGAAAGAATTGTGCTAAATTTAGTCTTTAAAGTAAATAAACAGCCCCCTGTGGGGGATTTCTAGCTTTTATCTGCCTTTTGGCTCTAATAAGTTTCATCTTGGACTCTGTTGGTGCAATTAAGATGTGTCTGCATTGGTCCCTAAGATTCATCCTTGCTTCCTTTTAAAGAATGCACTTATTTCTGTAATCTGAGGAATGGGTTTTTGAAGAATGAGTTTCTTCGTTTAAGCAGGGGTCACTGCGCAAAGAAAATGACTTCTCATATTTACTTGTCTCCTTCCCTCTCTCACTTCCGGGAAATAGGGAAGAGTGGTAGAGTCTCACTGATTCAACAACTATTTGTTGGGTGCCTATATGCTGTAGGCGCTGTGCGAGGCACTGTCACACTGTCCTGGTCTTCATGGAGCTTTCTAGAAAATGTAAAAAACCTCTCCCAGATGGCCTACAAGGCTAATGCCTCTTCAGAACACCAAAACAGATATTATCAGTGTAAATGACCTGATATTACAAACAGTGCCAGTTAATCCCTAGCTATTCTGTGCAGTTTGCTGATAGTTAACTAAAATTATTTATTTTGCCCTAGTCATGGTATAATTTACAAAACATATCTTTTACATGTGAAAAACCGGAGACAATGTAATGGGGTTGATTAGTTCATAGCTGTTTGGGTAGGTGTTCACTCATGTTAGCTGCTGTCTCAAGAGTTTCCATGCCCACTGCAGGTGGCTGAGAGGTGGCATTGGGTCTGTTCTTTGTCACCAGAGTCCACTTGGACTCTAGCTAGTGTAATCTGGTTCAGTAATAAAGGAGTCCAGTGATAAAGGATGGCAGAGATTTCTTCCATGATGTAGACTTATGGGTACTTCTGAATTAAGTCCCAGAGTCCTTAATATATTTTGGGGAAAGGTATATGAGCCAATCAATTAGATTAATTGTAAAAAGGATATAACAAGACCCATTTCATCAGTGGGTGTGAGTATGACCTGAAAGGACATATACCCAGGGCCTGGCTAGCATGCAGGTGGTTAGGCCTGAAGCTTATGCAATTTGGGGGCCCTATAAGAAAAAATACAGAACTAAGAGTTAAAAACTAATTGATTTCACTAATTTATTTAATAAAAAAGAGAAAACAAGACAGAATGCTTTTCAAATTAATTCATTTCATATACTGTAAGTGCAGCACAGTAATACATATTCCCTCATGGATTATAATCTGATTATAAAATATATACATATATTAGATTTAAAAATATATAAATATATATATAAGAAGGAAGAAAATCTCAAATTAAAAAGCAGATAATTGTCACAAACATTACAACATCCAGAACAATAACATAATTTTAAAAATTAATTGACTGCTAGATCTCTGACCTTGTAACACTTTTTCTATATCTTTGATCTGCGTACTCTTTGGCTGTCTCTTCATATGACATATATGACATGTTATGTTATACTTTTCTATAGAGAGAACAGAAAGATAATTTTGTCTTTCCTCTGGCGTGATTGATCAGATTAACTTTGTTTTGCTATTGATAGTTTTAAAAAGTACTTTAACTTCACAACTTACTATTGACACTGTGTCCTCCAAAGATAGAGTGTTACTTTTGCAGATAAGATGGGAAAAGCCCTGTAAGCATGAGCTGTGAGACTTTGCCACTTTTCTACTGGAGACAGGAGCTACCAGCAGTTCTCACCCGATGTCCTGACTGATCTCCCACTGATTTTCATAGAACCCGCCTCTGGCGGACGGTGTGGGTTTCTTGGCTGGGGAGATGTTGGCACTTTCTATTCAAAAGTAATGTTTTTACTCAATCTGAACCCACGGTAGCTCTTTAAAAGAAAGATTTTCCCTTTCTGATGATAAAAGCAACCCATGTATGTGGAAGAAAATTTAGAAAGTACAGAAAATACAAAGAAAAAACATTCTGAAAACCATCACAGCTGTTATGACTGATCAATGTTTGGTGTTCTTCCTTCTAATCATTTCCTGGTGTGTGTGTGTGTGTGTGTGTGTGTGTGTATTTAATTGGTATATTGTATAGTTTTCTATCTTTCCCATTCTCTGGTTTCATTTATCTATTATTATTTATTTTACTTATCATACTTTCCCTGTCATTAAATATTTTTTGAAAACTACATTTTTTCATGACTATATGACATTCTATCCTATGACTATCATAATTTACAGAAGCATTTTTTTAGACATTATATCCACACAGACACACCCTAGCATTCCCACTTCTATAAAGAATGTTGTAACAAACATCCTTGTATATAAATCTTTGACTATATTTTGATTCTTTCTTTAAAATAGATTCTCAGGATTGGAATAACTGGGCTAAAAATGAACATTTAAGGTACTTGAATCCAAATTATCAAGTTACTTTCCAGGCCACAGTGTAATTTAAATTTTATTCCTAATGTCATCTTGATGGTTAAGAGGAAGAATCTAAGCCTTCAACATTCTAGTTTAATGAGAAAATCAGATCTCAATTGAAATAGTCATTATTGTATACAATGTATTAAACTGCCCTGCCAAGAACATGTAATGTTGGGTCTGAAGGTGACTTTAGACACTGCTGCATTTTACATGGGTCTGAATGGAAACCTACAGAAGTGGTTACTCACCTGAGGATGCACAGTGGATCGGTGGTGTGGAGAACCAGCAGTGCTGATGTTATAACTTAAAATTTATAATACCGTACTTTCTGTGTGATTTCCAACTTATCTAATTTGACCATAGTGACCTATAAGATAGACAAGGCAAGAGTTATGATGGCCGTTTTACAAGTGAGAAGACTGAGACCTCAAGAAATTGAGAGCCTTATGCATAACCCGATAGCTAGTTTGGTCAAGCTTGAATATTCTGTTCCACAGAGCCAATGTTCCCAATCTTGGTGGTGCGTTAGAGTCACAGGACTGTATCTCAGACGAATTGATCAGAATTGGGGGTTAAAGACTGATCACTTGTATATTTTTAAATCTCTCCGAATGATTCCATTGTGTAGCGAGAGTTGAGAACACTGTCCTACATCGAGGATAGCATAAGGCTTCATCTCTCCTGCCAGCTCTGATCTTTTGGTTGTCTTACCTGGAGCCTAGTGTTAAGAAGGATTCTGAGACCTTCTTGTCTTAGCAAGAAACTGTGCATCGTTATAATGTCTGCCATGAGTTGGGGCTGGGGATTGACATCACAAGTGCCCTTGCTATCCTGGCATTATACCATATTACCATTCCTCTCATAGTTTCTAGAAAGTATATTCTCATTAAAGATTTACAAAGATAAGGGCACAAACAAGAGTTAGTGTTAGAATGTAAAAGGCAAGCAGTCATAAAACGTCTAAAGCAAATTGCTGTGGCATTTTAAGTATTCAAAAATATTTTTCCAGCAGTGGTATCCCTCTGCCTGTGAAAGAAACATGGATTATAAACAGCATTACCGTGAGTTAACCTTTTATTTTGCTAGGCTTGGAATTGATTCTGAAACCTTCCAAGGTGTATTCTAAATAAAATGGGAAAGTAAAGGAAGAAAGCTCATCATGGCTCTTTGGAGCTTGTGTTAGTTTGCTAGGGCTGCCGTAACAAAGTACTATAGCCTGGACGGCTTACACAACAGAAATTTATTGTCTCACAATTCTGGAGGCTAGAAGCCCCAGATCAAGGCGTTGGCAGGATTGTTTTCTTCTGAGACCCCTCCCCTTGGCTTGCAGATAGCCACCTTCTTGCTGTGTTCTCACATGGTCTTTCCTCTGTACATGAAATCTTGGTGTCTCTTTGTGTGGCAAAATTTCCTCTTTTTATAGGGACATCAGTCAGATTGGATTAGGGCTCACCCTAATAGACTTATTTAAACTTAGTCACCTCTTTAAAAGCCCTATCTCTAAAGAGAATCACATTCTGAGGTACTAGGGGTCAGGGCTTTAACATATGCATTTTGGGGAGGCACAACTCAGCCCCTAACAGGGCTGATCCTTGCAAAGTGTTGAAAAATAATACCTATCCTTGTTTATCAGGTGCTCAGGCTTTGGATTGGAACAATCTCAATCAGAGGCAATTTTGCCTCTCAGGGGACATTTGGCAATGTCTGGAGACATTTTTGATTGTCATAACTAGAGTGAGAAGTTGCTAATGGCATCTAATGGGTAGAGACCAGGGATACTGTAAATATCAGGCAGTGCATGGGATAGCCCTCCAATGACAAAGAATTATCTGGTCCAAAATGTCAATGGTGTTGAGGCTGAGAAATCCTGAGATACAGAGACCTCAATTTGAATCCTTCTTATGATACCTAATAGATGTGTGACCTTGTAACACACTCCATCTTTTTTTTTTTTTTAAATTTTTGCGGTATGCGGCCCTCTCACTGTTGTGGCCTCTCCCGCTGCGGAGCACAGGCTCCGGATGCGCAGGCTCAGCGGCCATGGCTCACGGGCCCAGCCGCTCCACGGCATGTGGGATCTTCCTGGAACGGGGCACGAACCCGTGTCCCCTGCATCAGCAGGTGGACTCTCAACCACTGCACCACCAGGGAAGCCCCACACTCCATCTTTATGAATATCCTCACCTATAAAGTCCTCATTGTGGGTTAAATGAGATAATCTTTTACAGCTTTTAGCACATGGCCTGAGTCCTAGGAAGCTCTCAGCAACCTTTAAGTGCTTTATAGATTTCTCACCCAGAGATGCCTCACTTGAGAGCTCGAGTTGGCATTAGAATTGGGAGGTATCCAGCATGAGGAAAGAGGAAGGGACATGCCAGGCACAGGTAGGTAATTGGGCCACAAGAAGGCAAAGGCCAGGACTTGCAGAAATATATTGAATTCCATATTTTCTTTGGATGTTTTCCAATTTCAAATATGTCTGCTTCACTAGATGAAATATGGCTTGAATTAGGGACAGCCCTTTCTCTGAATGTAAAAGGTTACATCATGCATTTCCAGTATCTGTGCAGCCTGCTTCTTCTTCCTTGAAATCATTTATAAAGAGGGTCATCGGGCACATCAGATTTCCTGCTCACAGTGTCAGGTCTAAAAAGCCTTGGAGGAGGAGGAGGGAGAGGCAGGAGAGTAGAAGCATTTCTTCAGAGGGGAGAACTGTTTGACACACACCAATATCCTCAGAGTTTTCTGCTAATTAAAAAGTTATTAGAATGCATCACTGTATTAGGACCTACACTACATTTTACAGAAAGGTTTACCTGGGCGATAAAGTAGTAGGTTTTTGCTCTTTCATTAGCTCCTCTCAACCCTGCTACACAAAGTGTGGTCCATGGGCCAGCAGCATGGTTCTCGGGGAAGTTTGTTAGAAATGCAGAATCTCAGGCTCCACTCCTGAGGACCCAGTGAGGCCAAACCTGCATTGTAATAAGATCCCCAGGCAAGTCCTACTAGCATGAGAAGCCCTGCTCTAGTCTTCCTGTCACAGCTTCCTCTTTCTTTTACTGGAATCTTGTCTTTCATCTTCTTTAATGGCTCCTTGGAGCTCTTGTAATTTGGTTTTTAATAGTGAGCCACTTCAAATCCTTTTTGACCCTCAATGGAGTATAACTATTTAGTAAATGTAAACTGTCATCTGTCCTTCAAGCCAGGGTTTTGCATAGAACTTTTCTGTCGGAGTAGTCCAAGCACTTCCATGCGTATCAGAGAGAGTATTTTTGCAGCAGCTCTGTGAAAGAGAAAGAGGCAAGGTTAGTAGTTTTAATGCAGTTCCATCTTAATGAGTCGCTACCGTTAGTTGAGTATATATTGTGTATCAGCCCTGTATACGAGAAGTCACTGAGTCCTCAAAGTCTACGTGGCGGCTGTTTTTATCTCCATTTTACAGGTTAGGAATGGAGGCTCAGAAAGGTTATTTTCCTTGAATAAGGAACGTGGTGCCAAGCATTGGCTTCAAGGGCTTCATTAACTTCCTATCACCACCACCAAGCTACCACTAAAAATGAACCGAATAATATATATGTTGATAATTTGGCAGAAATTGCACATAATGAAGAAAATAAAGCATGCTAAACAAATCTGCTTTAAGACATCCCCCCTCACACTGCCACCCCTTCCAGCTAGCTCATTGTCCCCACTGCCGTTCCAAGTGGAATTTTGAGAGTGACACTGCACCCCAGGCCACTTAACTCCACCATGTTGTCCAAGGGGGTCTTCTGGAAACTAAGGAAGAAAAAGTTTTAAGTAGCCTGCCAAACACTTTAAATCAGGAAGGGTTTTGGAAATTTCCTGCAGCATTGTGAGAGACTTGCAAAGGAAAGTCTCTCAACTGGCTATTCTACAGTTAATTTCCTATCCAGTTCCTATGAACAGAAGGAATTTGACCAGCTGTGCTGGATCAGGTTATTCTTCCACACTGTCCCACAGTGTTTCAGATGAAGAAAGGAAGGAAGATGTGCAATAGAGGAAGACTCTGCATTGCGTCGGCATTGAGGACTGGTATTTGAAGCATGACGCTGGCACGTAAGCTTATTCTCTTTCCATCCTGCTCTGAGGGTCCAGCATTAGTTTCTGTGACTAAAGAAGGACTGGGAAGAACTTGGATAGAATGAAGTCAAGAGCTCCAACAGCTGGGCTGGAGCAAGGAATTGCAGGGAGAGCGGAGCTATAGGGTTGCACAATCCCATTAGAATCCTGGCTTTGCAGCTTACTGGAAACCAGGTCTTGGGCAAATGAGTTCACCTCACTGAGCATTTTCTTTGTGCATTCATAGTGTAGATAATTATGCATCTCAGGATTTTTGTAATAAGGAAACTGGCACATAGTACAGGCTTAGTAAATGGTAGTTCTGATGACAATGGTGATGATGATGGGAACATGAAAGTCATCTGAATTAAGAAACATTAAAGGACTACGATGGTTCAGCCTTGAGGAGAGAATTGCCTTAGAAACAGTCTTCAAACAGTTTTCATGCAGGGATGGTGCTGGCTTTTTCTGTGTTCTGATAGATCGAGCGTGGAGATCATGGAGACCATCATTCTGAATGTGGTGAATAAGCAAATGTGCGTGGAAGTTAGGCAACCTGGGTCCAATCTGGGTCAACCACATCGTAGCTTCACAAATAATCAAATTGGCCAATCTCTCTGGATCTCTGTTTCCTCATCTGTAAAATGGGGTAACAGTACTAGTAAACTTGAAGGGTTTTTGTGAAGAATGTACTTAACACATTGCTGGGCACACAGTTTGATAGGTATATGCATTTATATTTAAATATAAGGCCATCTCTTCCAGATCTGATTAGAATGTTGTGGAATGGCCTGTAGAAAGACTTTGCAAAGTCTCCCTTTGAGAAAGCATTTAGTCAACAAGGGAGGTTATCTTAGTGTGGAATGGTTCAGAGGGATTCCTTCTTACTCTGAGACTCCTGGCTAGCCTCATGCACTGTGGACACAGGAAGCCTTTCTCATGAGCCTGAACTGCAAGATTCATCAGTAGGACTGTTGCTAAAAAAACCTGGTAATCTAATTTCTAACTTTCCTTCCTGCCATATTGCCAAAGGACTACAGAATTGTCATTATGGGCCAATCTGGGTAATTTTCCTGTACAATATTTAAATACTTTCAAGTCCATCTCTATTTTGATAGCATGTTATTTTTCCATGTTTTATCAACATGTATGATCAGCGCTTCTTACGCGAGAAGCTTTAGGGTGGGCTCTTGCAAAACAACACTGTGAACATGTATGTATCATGTGAATGGTGTGATTCTTTTCATTTTCCCCATTGTATCTGACACAGGAACAGAAATAAGACCTGCATGATGATGGTTTACTATTTTTCCCCTTTGCTCTTGTAGCTTATTACCCATCTGACATCGTGTTTTTGTTAGGGCCCAGGGGGGAGGTATTGTAATTTTCTTTAGTGCCTAGCAATTGAGGACTAGGCATTCTGATGGGGGGTTGGAGACGCATGATCAGAAATAAGTGATTTCTGAAGCAAGTAACATCCTATTTTTCTGAAAATTGTTTGGGAATAAGAAACAAGCATAGGAGAATGCATAAAATATGATCTGTTATCTCAGATTGTTTCTAAGACAAACTGCTTTCCAAAAGTAAAGCTGAAATTTTTTTCTACCATGTAATTGCTCTGGGTTGCATAAATCCACTGGGTACTTTCAGCTGGGCTGGAGTGGCAGAAATTTCGCAGTTTGTATAAGTTACAAGAAATACTGTCTTAATTTCTTTTTGGCATAAAGGCCAGTCATTCACTGATTTGTGAATAGACTCGATCATTCATTCAACAATATCTATTGAGCAACTATTGTGCAGAGGTGAATGCATCGTGGACCCTGCATTAAGGAGTTCTGGGATAACGGATACGTGCACCCACTCTGACCAGCATGGGGATCATGAAACACAGGTTTGCAAACACCGAGCAAGGATCCCCACCCAGTTTAGAACTCTCAGGGAAACTTTCCAAGAAGTGAGAATTGAGCTGACTCTTGAGGAATGAAGAAGAAGAATTAGTTAAGTTTTGGTAAAGTAAATGAAAAAAGAAAGGGATTTCAGAGAGGGGAAAGAGCACATGCAAAGACAGAGAGGTAGGAAAGTGTGGTGGGTTCATGGATCAAACAGAAAAGCAGAGGTATTCTAGGAGGCAGTGGGGTGCCATTGACGGTCATTAACTGAATGCTGTTTCCTGGAAAGAAAGAAAGAGAGAGAGAGAGAGAGAGGGTGGGGGGGAGAGAGGGAGGGATGAAGAAAAGAGTCCTGTGACTCCTTAGTAGATCCATGCTTCCACCACACTTCAAGACATGTTTTCATATGTTTCATATGTGTTTATTGAGAAGGATCTATTGCTCTCTGTTCTCCAGGAAATGCTCCATTGTCAAAACATCACTTGACATTCCATCCTCTTGCAGCAAGCAGGATGACTGAAGCTGTACTTTATCTTGTAGTTATGACCCATGACAATTACATTACCAAGAATAACAGTCTTTAGAGCAAGATCCACGAATTTATCACTAGTGTTTAAATCAACGCCCAGTCACTTAAACAAATATCCACTTTGCTAAATGACTTTCTCTGTCAGTGTCAGTGAGAAAAGGAGTAACTGAGCGTTTTTGTTTGGTGTTAGAAGTGAAGACCCAAGGAGTAGGGATGGGCAAACTGAAAAATATATTTCTCAGATAGTTAAAGTATCAGGGCTATGAAGTAACTGGAGTATTTCTGCACATCTATGTGAAAGTATTTAGCTCCAGGGTGTGAATGAGTGTCCTAGTCACCTGGAGGTAGAAATCAGAAAGAGAGAACTGTAAAAAAGCACAAAATCCATTTTAACACCCGTCTGTTTGGAACGGTTGGCAAGGTTGTGAACGCCCTGCCAGGTGGCTTTTTAAGCTTTCCCTAATCTCTAATGAGTCTGCTTTCTTCTCTCAAAACTTGGGCAGCTGTCCCTCCTCTCAGACTCGGCAGCAGGTATTGTTGATAAGGTAAACCAGTGAGGCTGAAAGGTCTATGAGTGGCTCATATTTCCCTGCCTGCTTGGATGAACTGCCCTTTAATAAAAGTAATAGCAAGAGTATGTTGTGGTGAACCAAGCATTTTACAAATATGATTTCATTTATCTCTATACCAACCCTATGAGATAGGTATTGTCCTCCCCATTTTCACAGGAGGAAACCGTAGTTCAGAGGAGTTTAACTTGCTGAGGTCACTTAGCCACTAAGCACTAGAACTAGGTTTGAACCCAGCCAGTCCGATGCCCAAACCACATTTTCCCACCATAGCACACTACCTTCTTGTGATATCTTGTAGCATAGGATTTGTATCCTAGCCTCTTAAATTCCTAGATCTGGTTTCTTAGGACACACTCTCTTCCACTGAAACCAGAGTTATCCAGAGAGAGTAGAGACAGAGAGAAAAATAGAAGCCTCCTAAGACTTATGCCTAAAATGTTGTGGCTACAGCAGAAAGAATCATGAGTCTTCCACTACAGGCAGGGTGGTTTTGAGCAAGTCACTTAATCTCTCTGGTTCCACATCTTTAAGCTGAAGGAGTGGGGTCAGATATTCTCTATGGTTCATCCAAGCTTCAAATCTAGAAATCTGATTTACTCAGCAGACAGAGAGGTGAGGGGAACTATGGGAGTGGGCTCCACAAGTAGTACCTAATTTAGTTTGGGGGTTTATGTTAGAGTAATGTGTTTATTAGAGTAATGTGTTATTTGGGGCTCTTTAGGCTGCAGTTATAGAAACCCAACCTGAACCAAGCAGCTTATGTTCCAACTGGGGGATTTAATGGATTTCATGATTGGGGCCCATTGTGAACCTCCCAAGTTGGGAAGCAGTTGGGCTTCAGGAAAGGATTCTGCAAGTGGAACCCTGAGAATCCTCAAGTGCCTGCCCTCTTGGCTTCTCCTGGGCCCTTGTCTCTTTCTTACACAGCAGTCTTCCCTGTTTAGCTGTGCAGGTGGCAGAAAATGATTATCTCTTAGATCTGATCCAAATTTTGCAGGGACTGACTTTCCCTGGCTTGGGTCCCACTGGGCCAATCAACAGCAGCCAGAGGGTGGGGTCATGTAGTAGGGCCAAGGAGCTCCCACTCACCTTTGAGGGTAGAGAAGAGCCGTACTTTGATATTAAGCCGGCTTGAGTCATTCCAGAGGATGAGAGCCATGGCTCCCATTTATCTGAGGTGATGGCTCAGATGAAAAGATGTCGAAAGACTCAGACACACTCAGACAGCAAGTGACTGAGTGGATTAAAGTGAAACCCAGATCTTGGGTTTTGGTTTTCTCCCTACTTGAACGTATTTCATTAGATCTGACTAGGGAATCTAATAAGTTATTTGAGTAGACTCTGTAACTGCTTTGAGAGGTAATTCTAAGTACTAGAAGATGGAATCTAAAAGAATTACACCCCTGCCCCTCCCCCAAAGATATATCTTTTCCTCTGCACATTTAATTGGCCCAAAGTAAAATTAAATGGAAATTGTCCCCCTTCCCAGTAAGCTTTCTTTCAAACTCTAATTTTATAAGACTGTTAGAAAAGATCTTATCAAACGATCTTAGAGGTGAGCAATAAATACATCCCACATTTCTTATAAATCCTAAACCTCACATCTCTCGGTCCTGAGACTAGGTCTGCGAGGTGTCATTGTGGCTTTCTTGAAGGACCTTATGTCTCTTCCAGCAGGATGAGATCTTGTTTGAGGGACCCGAGCACTTAGAACTATGGAAGAATTTCCTTTGTGTGAAACTTACATGCTGTGTCGCGCTTGGTGGAGTTGTTTATGGGCTACTTCCTTTCAACCCTAACCAGCTGCTGCATTTCACAAGCTATTGAAAACACGCGTGCTTTCTTTTTGTGTGTGGGGGGCATCTGTCCATTTATTTTGAATATTACATATTTGGAAAAGCATTCAAAATAGAAAATGATGGCTTTGGGGGATTCTGACTATGCCCTGAGTAAACTAGATCTATAATCTGAAACATATTCACATTATGCAGGAATGATGACCGTGGTCTGTTGCCACGATTTTTTTCAATACTTGAAAGCCTCATTTTTCTGTTTTCAGGGAATTATGTTTTGATTTCTGTTTTCCATAGACAGTAGCAGACACTCACCTCCCTTAATCATTCATGACCTTCCCTCACTGTTTTTATTCTGGCTCTGAAGAGTTTCTCCTTCTCCAAATATACCCTCCAGAACATTCAATATTTTTCTCAGTATCACTCAAACCAACACAATCTTTTGCTAAATTACATTCTTACAGTTTATGAAACATTTTAATGAATATTTTTTCATTTGATCTTCTCCTAAACCCTGTGAAATAATTATCATTTTCATCTCCATTTTACAGATGAGGAAACTGAACTTCAGAGAATTCCTGAAAGTCATACAAAGTTTGATTTATGCCCAGGGCCTCTGTCTATAGAGCGTGTGCTACTTAGTCTTTCATTCATTCATCCATCCATTCAATCATTCACTCATTTGTTCATTCATTCATTCAGCAATAGTTTAGTACCAGTAATGCGGCAAACAGATAAAAGAGGCATATCCCTGCATCTAGATGTTCTAGAGGCTCATGGAAGCCCAACGGAATGGGACAGGTCTTCTGGCAGGGTTAGCACACTGAGCTTGCCTGAGGATGAGCTAAACTGTGATTGTGTCTGATAGCATCACATAGACTACATTGCAGGCTATTCAAGCTCCCACGAGTACTTGTTCATGTGCAGCACTCCACCTGTTGCTTTTTCCAGTGAAGGCTGATGGGAAACAAGCTGATGGCAGGAGAACTGAGGGGGAGGGGACTTGTTCACCTTTCCATTTGGCTCAACTGACAGGGTCTTAATCACGATATTGTGCTGATGACAAGACACACACACACACACGCACAACGCTTTCATTTTTCTTTGCCTTTCTTTCAAGCTTTTTTTTAACGGCAGCTGATTCTATTTCTTAATAGAAAGAATTCTGTTTATCTCCTCTATGTTCTAGCCAGGGTTGGCAAACTTTCTGTGATGGATTGCAGGAGCAGGACTAGATGAATGAGCGATGCACTTGCCTTGGGTGCAAAATAGAACGAGGTGTCAAAAAACTCAGTCATCAAGATAAATGATATTTCGATACAATATTTTATATATATAAATTTATTTATTTATTTATTTATGCTGCGTTGGGTCTTCATTGCTGCACTTGGGCTTTCTCTAGCTGTGGCGAGCAGGGGCTACTCTTCGTTGCAGTGCGCGGGCTTCTCATTGTGGTGGCTTCTCTTGTTGCAGAGCACAGGCTCTAGGCACCCAGACTTTAGTAGTTGTGGCTTGTGGACTCAGTAGTTGTGGCTCATGGACTCTAGAGCGCAGGCTCAGTAGTTGTGGCACATGGGCTTAGTTGCTTCGCGGCATGTGGGATCTTCCCGGACCAGGGATTGAACCCATGTCCCCTGCATTGGCAGGCTGATTCTTAACCACTGTGCCACCAGGTAAATCCCCAATACAGTATTTTTTAAAAATCCAAATTAATACAAAATTCCATGAGGAACAAAAGTATCAAAAATTTGAATAAAGATCAGGTAAGTTACCATGCCACACAGAGTCATGTAGGAGCCTGGGGCAAAAGGAATGCTCAGTGATGCTGGTCCTTTGCTAGAGCACTGAAATCCTACCCAGGATTTACCTTCATTTGGCCTCATCATTCCAAAGACATTTAGAAGCTCTTCTCATGCTCTTCCTCAGCATGTCTCCCTGAGAAATCTCTTTACTGTAAGCATGCCTCACTGCTTTAACTACCCCCAACTTTGGAAAATCCAACTTTTGATTTCCAAGGAAACCTCAGAGTCTAGAAAATGTCCCTGAGGTTTTCCTATAGCAAGTGGTCATTCCTGAGAGCAGAGAAGACAGGAATATCTGTGGCTTCCTGGGCCTTAGCAGCCAGTGCGATATCTCATTATACCTCCAGATGTGGCAAAAAGAAGCAGGCATTTGGAGATCTCTTCCTTTATGAATTCTTGTTTGATCCAGAACCAAAGTTCAAAAGGTGTGCTTCATTCCCCTACCTTCATTTAACCTATTTTGGATTAATAATAAACATTTTTTTATTTATAACACCTTCTTTGTAGATTTTGTAATGTATTACAGATATTAACTCTGACAAAAACGGGGTGTGAAGGGAAACAAGGCCAGCCTGTTGGATATCACTTGACTGATAGCATTGCTTTGGTCCTCTTTCTGTTGGTTGTTAATTAGAGAAAAGAAGAGTGCTGTGGTCTGAATATTTTTGTTACCCCCCCCCTCCAATTCACTAGTTAAAACCTAACCTTCAAGGTGATGGAATTAGGAGATAGGGCCTTTGGGAAGTGATTAGGTCATGAGGGCTTCAGAAATTGTGTCCTTATAAAAGAGGCCCCAGGGCTTCCCTGGTGGCACAGTGGTTAAGAATCCGCCTGCCAATGCAGGGGACGTGGGTTTGAGCCCTTGTCCTGGAAGATCCCACATGCCGTGGAGCAACTAAGCCCGTGTGCCACAACTACTGAGCCTACGTGCCACAACTACTGAAGCCCACGTGCCTAGAGCCCACGCTCCACAACAGGAGAAGCCACCGCAATGAGAAGTCCGCCCACTGCAGGGTAGCCTCCATTTACAGCAACTAGAGAAAGCCCACAAGCAGCAACGAAGACCCAACGCAGCCAAAAAAAAAAAAAGAATAAATAAAAAAAATTTTTTAAAAAAGGTCCGAGAAAGCCCCATTGCCCCTTCTGCCATGTAAGGTTATGACTAGAAGGTGCCATCTATGAACCAGGAAGCCCTCACCAAACACCAAATCTGCTATGATCCTGGATTTCCAGTCTCCAGAACTGTGAGAAATAAATTTCTGTTGTTTCTAAGTCATCTAGTCTGTGGTATTTTGTTATGGAAGGCCAAACGGACTAAGACAAAGGATAAAAGGAGCTGGGCGTCCAACGTCATGAAGTTGTTCAGGGTGTCTGTTTCTCAGCTGGAAGCCCCAGGTCAGGTGAACAAAAGGCTACATGATATACACAGCTAAGGGGCTGGCTGTTTAACTATAGATTCACGTCTTTGCAAGAATCAGCATCTTTACGTGAATAACTCTTTCCAGCTATGCCCTCTGCTTGCCTGGCAGTGGCTTCCTGTGAACCCCACTATGAAGGATTAACAGAGCAAAGCGTGGTCTCTTTCATGTATCTGCTGCCTCTGAACTAAGCCTCATGAGTGACCTTCAATATGGAAATCTATTCCAGGCAAGGTGGACTCAAGGCTCAAGGACTGCAGTAGGGTCTTTGGTCTCTGGGGTTGGGCTTCTGCAGCACCTCTTGTTTCACATCAGGGTAATCTTAGCATTTTGCCTTGTTGGGCAGCTGATGGTTTGGCTGGTATTTTATGTAGAATTTTCTGAATCAAAAATTTGAACTACAGTTTGTGCACTATGACCTTACAATGGAAGAGAGTACTTTAAATCGAGTCTCTAAGAAATTCATTATGAACCTCTGTATCTTTGACAAATGTGTAAATTTTAAAATATTCATGAATTTGTGTTACAATATTAGGACATATTGATTTTGTAAATAACAGTGATATATGGTTTTCTGGAAGACCAAGAATGATAAAGCAAAATAGATGCTGCATGCAAACATTTGCATAATCATGTTAATACATAATTCATTTGGGGGAAAAATAAGCATTCTTCCTTGATCCTGGAATATCATATTCAGTATGTTCTTCTTGTCGAAGTTAACTGTCTTTGAGTAATGTTTCAGAGCTAAATCTGATTGATTTCACAAAATGAACCAGCACATAAATGTGCACTTTTAATACTTACAGGGGACTCTTTTTTTTTTTTTACAACTTTATTGGAGTATAATTGCTTCACAATGGTGTATTAGTTTCTGCTTTATAACAAAGTGAATCAGTTATACATATACATCTGTTCCCATATCCCTTCCCTCTTGCGTCTCCCTCCCTCCCACACTCCCTATCCCACCCCTCCAGTCGGTCACAAAGCACCGAGCTGATCTCCGTGTGCCATGCGGCTACTTCCCACTAGCTATCTACCTTACGTTTGGTAGTGTATATATGTCCATGCCTCTCTCTCGCTGTACAGGGGACTCTTAACTCTCTAAAATGTAACAGCACTACAGTCAAGCCGAATAACTAAGACACTCCCCAAGGTTAGGAGGAGTTGAAGGACAGATCCAGTTAATACCCCCGAGTTCTACATGGGGCTCCCCAAAGAGTAACACACCAGTGAGAAGGACAGGATTACCAGTGGGAGGGAACAGCTTCTTCTGTAGGCTCTGGCTAGCTGAAAACAGCAGCACAAGAAGTACTCCCACCATTCAAAAAATTCAAAAAAAGGAAAAAAGGAAAAAGGTAGCTAGCTTTCTGCTTTCAAGCTCACAACATCCCCTTGACAGTTTCTGCCATTTTTCCTTATACCACTGTGACTTGACAAATTAAAACCAGTGCTATCTTGTGAGATGCCACAACGATTCCTGTCCCCTGGCCTATCTGTCTACCCTTTTCTCTTTCTGTGTTGTTAGAATAAATGTCCCTTTCAAGTTGTTTTGTACTCATCCTAAGAATGGCTCCCACAAATTGCCCACAGATTAAACAAGAAACTGCTTTTTCTCCAAGCCTATTCTTTGGCACAGCTGTCTGAATCGATGTGTGCCCCAAGCCTGCCTGTTTTGAAATGCACAGCAAATGAGGAAAGGGAAACCATCAGGCAATTCCTAAACTCCAGTTATGACCCCACCCCCATGGCCTCCCATTTTACTGCTGAGAAATAGGACTGGGGGAGGGAAGCTTCAGAATCAGGCAAAGTGAAGCTACAAGAAAATCTACACTCAAAGTATCACCTTCTGTGCGGTGGACAGGAGGGGTGATTTGTGGGACATGACCAAGCTTGTTTAACTTTTAAAAAGCTGACCAAAGGGTAATGCAGTATCCAATCAGTATTCTTCAGATGAATTTCCAGTCGGGGGAAGTAGGCCTGGTTCCTAGGTTTCCTCCTATTTAGTGGGGTCATCTCAGAGAAGATTAATGTGTTTGGTGAGATCACATTCATAGAGGTGACCTTTAGTCTTCTTCATTCATTGCTTTCAACCTGAGTTTCCCCTCGAGTTAATAATTTTTCAGAAACCTTAATAAAGTGTTTGAGAATCTCTCCCTCCTTGAGAGCCAGTGCCAGGTACATGCAGTGTAGAATGGGGGCTTTGGAATAGTAGACCTGGCCTCAAACTTTGTTCAGACACTTAATATCTGTGTGAACATGAGCAAATTACTTAATTTCTCTGAGCTTCAATTTTCCACCCCCGTCTGGAAAGTGGATAGAATAATATCCTGTTCACAAGATTGTTGTAAGGATTAAAGGAGATAATTTATATAATGAGATAGAACTCATTCACTCTCTTACACCCTCCTCTACTTTTAAATGTCTCCAATGATGATTCTGGAAAAAAAAGAAGAAAAAAAGATGATCTGACTAACCAAATAGTAGTGAATTTCCTAGTGAGTTTTGTTTACTAACATTATAAACAAACTTATGTATTTAATATTTTAAGAGGGTAAAAAAGATATAAAGAAATTAAGCCATGAATCTAACTTGCTTTGTTTATAAATATTTCAGTTTTTATTTATGTTTATGTCCAGCTTTGCTATTTTAGGCAAGGGCTTCCTCTCTGGCAGCTTGTGCCATTGCCCTGAATGTGTACTGTGTTTAGTATTTGCATCCTAGAGACAGCTAGAACATTAGGGAAATGTACTGGTTCCCACTGAAATACATTGCCTGTTTTAAAAAATATTCCTGACTTGACAAATCAAGAAGGGAGTATAAGAAACGTGGATGCAGCCTGGGAATGTCTGGCAAAGAAATCCCTATTCCCGTTTGGAACCATGTACAAGCAAAAAGACCCTTGTTCAGGTGCCACGTCTCTTTGTGCCTGGTCTTTGTCGTGTTGGTCGTATTTGCCAGAATAGTCCATTCTTGCTGATTCTGGATCAAGAATATGTGAAATGTACGTGAAATTCATCTTGAACCTCAAAGTCTCATTTTTATCCACTGACTTCAATTTACTCTCACATCAAGCTATTTTTAAAACTCAAAGTTTTAAATGAAATACCTAGATATGAGATTTCCCCCTTTACTTTCACTTGACAAGCACTTTGGAGTCAGTTATTAAGAGTATCAAGCAGGAAAAAACAGAGGGCCAGGAAAGAAAGCCCAGCCAGGGAACAATAAGAGTCAATAGGCCTGGATTTATATCCAGCTCTGCCCTTACTAGCTATGTGACATTTGTCAAGTTATGTAACTTCTTCCATCCTCAGCCTCCTCATCAGTAACCTGACAGTAACAAAAACAACAGAAACATTATTTATTTGCCAATTAATATATCAAAATAACTAATGGGTTGAATATTGATATTTTCTGCTTCTAGTTGTTCAAATATTGGTTATTTGCAATTTTTAATGCACTTTAAAGGCATTTTAAAAAGAACATTTGGGGCTTCCCTGGTGGCGCAGTGGTTGAGAGTCCGCCTAACGATGCAGGGGACACAGGTTCGTGCCCCGGTCCAGGAAAATCCCACATGCCACGGAGCGGCTGGGCCCGTGAGCCATGGCCGCTGAGCCTGTGTGTCCGGAGCCTGTGCTCTGCACCGGGAGAGGCCACAACAGTGAGAGGCCCGCGTACTGCGAAAAAAAAAAAAAAAAAAAAAAAAGAACATTTGTTTACAAATCTTTGTTTTGTAACTGCTAGGATGGTGTAGCAACTTTTAATGTGTTCTAATGCTTTCTCTGTTTGCTTTTGGGATTCTATATATTTCAAGCTTATTTTGTCATTTATGAATACATGAAGTTAGAAATAAAGATAAAATAAACTAAAAACTATAGACAAAATTAATAAAAGTAAAATATCAGTGAAAATAATGCCCATTTTTTGCCTCTTTTAGCCAGTATTTCTGCAAATTTTATTGCACAATATTTTAATTTAATTTTATTCATTTATTTTTGTCCAATTTTTGCTAGGTATTCCTGAGAGGGTCATTAATAGGTTATTTTTTTAATGGAATGTGAAATAAAAAACTGAAGAATATTTGTCTAGACTTTTTCTTTTGTTTGAGTATTCCAGTAGACATTGTTGGTAGTTTTTTCTCAAGTTCATTACTATGCATCTAGTTGATGCAGGTCCTTTTATTTCACAGTTGCTAGAAAGGCAAAATTGCCATGACTACCAGAAAATGTTTAAATTTTTTTCAAAAGCAGACTACTTAGAAAGTGGTGAAATATCTTAAAAATTTAATTAAAATAAAAATTCTAATTAAAAATCAGAAAATCATTCTAGGATACACAGACATCATCCGTATGTGAATTACTTATCATACACAAGAATTTCTGGATCATTTTACTTTCAATCACTTCACTTAGAACTGAACATAAAAATTTTAAACTCACAAAATATATTGCCAAACAAACAAAACAGGCAGAATTGGTTAAAAAATATTTGAAAACTAATGATCTGGAAGATGCACAAAAATGCAAAATACACATAAGATTTGGGGTTGCTCTCCAAAGTAAAAAATCTGCAAAATGCATAAAAACTCATAAAGAGCACCAAAGCTGCTTAACAATACACCAAAATCACCAATATATATCATAAAAATCTATGTCTGGAAATATTCATTTTTACCTGATTAATCATTTTGGCCAGTTTGTTATTTTAACCAATTTGTTTTAAAATGATTTCTGTATAATCATACTTTCCTACCTTGCAAGATGGTGAATGAGGTGGAAAATATATGTTTGTAAAGGGACTGGATCAAAATAGACACTTAACAAAGCATTGTTCTCCATGTTTTTTGAGGCTCAAAAAACTTGACAGTATGCCCAAAAAATGTATAACAAAAAAGTGTAACAAATTGAAATAAACTTTATGATTTGAGGATTGTTGGAGAATAATTTCTACAAATCCTCTATTACTCAGTATGTCTGATGTTTGCATACATAATGAAACTGGCAGAAAGAGAAATACATGTATAGTTGATTCAATTCTAAAATGTATTGTGATGACCTAGAGGGGTGAGACAGGGAGGGTGGGAGGGAGGCTCAAGAGGGAGGGGATATGGGGATATATGTATACGTATAGCTGATTCACTATGTTGTACAGCAGAAACTAACACAACATTGTAAAGCAATTATGCTCCAGTAAAGCTACAAAAAAAATTCTAAAATGTATTGATTTGTCAATTTATGCAATGATTATTTGGTAAGTCTTGTTAGAGAAGGTATATTCAGAGGCTCACCAGCTTCAAAGCTGTTTCCTATATTATCTTCCTGGTCATCTTGCTGTTGGCTTGTGGTGAGCAGCACTGTATTGTGAACAACAGCAATAATATCAGAATTTGGGGTTATATTCTTATTAGTGATATATGCACACACATGTATCATCTGAGCCAAGTTATAGTTCATAATTCTTTTTCCTGTTTTTTGTAACTTTTTGCTTTTTCTTCAGTTAATAATTTTCTCACTTCCTGCTCCAAGGAAGACTACCTTTGGGCCAGTTGCCCAGTTGTTATCCTGAGAATTCCCTCTGTCATGCTCCTGTCTGTTGTATCATTTGACTTCCAGATCCCACTTCTCCCTCTTTTTTAAGCTTACTCCCTTATTTTGGTGAAATGTATCCTTTGGTAACATCTCAAGAAAAAAGTTCATGGGTACCTTTGAGACTTTGCATGTCTTAAAGTATCTTTATTTTATTATTGTGCTTGATTTATGATTTGGCAAGATATAAGATTCTCGAATTTTTTTTTCACTCAGCATTTTTCATGCCTAATATTGCCTCTAATATTGTTATGAGAAGTCTGATGTCATTCTGTTTTCCAGTCCTTTGTATATAACTTTTGTTCTTCTCTGGAAGATTTTCAGATCTCTTTCTTGTTAGTGTTCTGGTAGATTCATGATAATATGCCTTGGTGGGGCCTTTTTGTGTGTGTGTGTGTGCTGGGCACTCAGTGGGCCCTTCAAATTTAGAGTCTGGGAAAATTTTCTTATATTGTTTCTTTGATAATTTTTTCTGCCAAGTTCTCTAGTCTCTCTGGAAATTGGACTTCCTGAACAAATTCTCTTTCTCTCTCTTATTTTTTCTATTATATATACTTTTGATTTTTTTGTTCTACTTTGGGGAGATTTGTTTGACTTGACATTTTTACTTTTTGCTGACTGAAAAGATTTAGCTATTATACTTTTAATATCCAAGAACTTTTTTCTTCTTTGATTATTCCCCTTATATAGCAACCTATTCTTGTTTCATGGTTTCTTTGAATGGTCTACTGCTTCCTGCAGTGTCTCTGTAATCTCTGACTTCCCTTTTTTTTATTTGTTTTAGTTTCCCTTGTTCATCTTGGAAGCTTTCCTCAAATGTCTAGTAATCCTTGGCTGTCTTTTCATAGGTAAAAATGGGTTACTAAAAAGCTGATTGGAAGTGTCTATGTGTGATACCTCACTGTATTGCGGTCTAGTGACTAACAGGCCTCAGATTCAAATGTCAGTATCTACAGATTTTTTTCAATGGGACAGTACCTCAGAAGAATCTTTCAACTTTCTGCCTAAATGTTTTAAGCTTGGCTATTGGTGTTCAGAGCTGTGTGGGAAAGGGAGCCTGGGGGTATCATTGTTCAGTGTTTGGTCTTTCACTTCATTTTTCTTTTTAGTCTGTTATCCTTGTTTCAGGAACCTCTCTTTTTTTTTTTTTTTTTTTGCGGTACGCGGGCCTTTCACTGTTGTGGCCTCTCCCGTTGCGGAGCACAGGCTCCGGATGCACAGGCTCAGTGGCCATGGCTCATGGGCCCAGCCACTCCACGGCATGTGGGATCCTCCCGGACCGGGGCACGAACCCGTGTCCCCTGCATCGGCAGGCAGACTCTCAACCACTGCGCCACCAGGGAAGCCCCAGGAACCTCTCTTAATTCAATTTCTCCAGAGACCATACTGTCTATCTCTGGTGGGGAAAGGGTTTCAGTAGATAAGGATGGAACCTGGAATTATAACTGACTCTAACAAAGACTTTAAATAACCCCATTTTCAGCCATCCTCCTCCCTGCTGCCTTCATGGTGTTTCCAATGTCTGAACATTTCCAGGGTTTCACTGTGACTTAGCTTGCTTCTTATCAAGAGCGCCATCCAAGGGCACTTATTCTGACCCTCTAGCACTCTGTTGGGTCCATCCTCTTTTTCTGTTTATGTATTGCAGTATAAGGTGATAGATGTCCCCTAATACTACTGAAGACAGAATTTGTGTTTCTGTTTCTCATTCTGTTTACTGTTTGGAGAGAATTTTTCAGAGGATAAGGAGGTAGGAATGTCCTTTTACTGTATCATCTTAGAATGTGAAGACTCTGATGTTAACTTTTACATCAGAATATAGTAGAAATGGAACATTGCTCTCTGTTGCTCCAGGTACAAATTAATACTTGGCTGCTAAAGAAGCTAAACAAACCCTCTTTCTTCCTTTTACAATAATTAAGTTTGGTTTTCATGGAATTTCCAACTTTTGATTCTGTGTTTAGTTGCTTTAGACCATCAGCGTCAAGTTAGCCAAAGATACCAAGTATTTCTGGGAGGAGAATTGGTGATGAGGTAAACAAGGGCCTCCTGGTCAATGGGCCCTTCACTGTGTGGGTCCCTCTCTTTAAGGTTAGTGCCCCCTGATGCTTGTGATAAATTTAAAAAGTTGAATGCTCTTCATCTTTGCTTCCAATCTCTTCATCTGGTTCGAAGCAAAAATAATTGGCTTTCTCCTTATTTCAGAGTGTGAATCTTGCTTGTTCCTTATGAACTATGTGAACTTGAATAAATTAAACAATTTTACAAAGTCAGTCTCTTCTCCCATAAGCTGGGGAAACTAATACCAGAGTTATTGAAAATATTAAATGAATTAAGAAGTTAGTTCATTTATTTACTTAACAAATATTTCTGAAACTCCTTTTAAGTGCCAAGCATTATGCTTGGTGAGACAAAGAGAAATAATCCAAAAATCCTTGATAACAGTTTAACAGGGGAGGGAAGCACAGGCATGCTTATTAGGGTAGAGAATGGAAGTGCTGGGATAGAGGGATGCATTGTGGAAGGACAGGTGGTGAGCAACTCACCCCGCCCTGGGGGTTGGGAGCATGTCAGGGATTGCTCTCGACAGGGTGGTACCTGAGACTTGAGAGGAAGATCTTGAGAGAAGAGTAAGAGTTACCCAGTTGAACAGGAAGTAAAAGAATATTCCATGTTATGGAGACAGCATAAGCAAGGATTACAGATGAGAATCAACATCATATGGAAAAGGGAAAATGATTCAGTGTTGAATTGCTTCACAAAGACTCCGACCCTCCAGAAATGTTAGTCACCTCCCTCTTTTCAACCCCTAAATATGGTCTTATTAAAAATTAAAGGGGTTCTCAAATCTTGGAGTCAAGACATAGAGATACCTGCCATATGAGTCAGGTATAGCCACTGAAGGATGTGTACACACTTGTACATCGGTGTGTGTTTGTGGTGTGTGTGTTGGTGAGCTTGTGCTGTGTCATCTATGGCTCTTTTTATATAGGTTTCATTAGGAAGCCAATTTCTTCCTCTTAGCAGTCCAGTTTGACCTCTGCCACTAGTATATTAGATTAGAGTATAATCTAATATGCATGTATACATTATATACACAAAATATACACTAATGTGGTCTATTAGGTTGCCCTCTGCTGTACTTCTCTATGAACTCTCTGTCCAGCTCTCTAAGAAAACAGCTGTCATGTCCTATGAAAATCCTTGTGCTCAGACTTGTACCACAAAGGGTACTTTTCTTAACAGTGAGCTAGATTTGCCTATTCCTGAATTCCCTAAAAAGTTATTCCTGCCAAGGGCTGCAATGGAATTGAGACTGACTCCCTCATCTGAGACACATTCAGAATTCTAGCTCAATATTAAAACTCTCCTGTTGAGGTTAACATAGGTTTTTCTAATTAGATTATTCACAAAAGGGGATGGATAAATCACCTATAATTTCTCAATCTTCTTTCTTAGAATCAGAGATGAGTTAACATGGACAGCATATAAGTTGCTCTATTAGTGCTTCTGGCTTTGCTTATATTTTCCCTGGGGAGCATAGCATGACTTGGTCATTGCTGAGCTTAGTTTATTTCAGGATAGTGGTAAACATTTTCTCCCATGAAGTGTAGCTGTAAAATGATGATAAAAATAATAGAGATATATGTGGCCTCTATCATGGTTAGTCTCTTGGGAAAGTGGATTCTGGTGCCAGTGCTGCCTTCAGATCAAAGCATGGTCTATTGGATACTCTCAATTAATTTCATCCTTTTAAGGATGAATTCCATTGTGTAAACCTCGCAACCATGTCATGTAAATAAAGCATGAGATATCATGTTAATTTATACATGAGGTGGCACTGTAAAGTAGTAAGAATCATTTTCTTGGATGCCTTGCAAAAATGGTTCTGAAGGTAGTTTTAAAAGAGTTTCAGAAAAACTTTTAGAATTAATTGACTCCCTTTTTAGTTTTATTCATTTGCTCATTTTTTTCATCAGATATCTGTCAAGGGCCTATTATTATTATTCTGGTTGTCTATTACATACTGGGACTAAAAACCATCAGTGAGACTTAGCCTGTTCTTTGATGAGTACTCAGTCCACTTTGGGTGGTGGGCATGGAGTAAGCATGGAAGCAATACACAAAATACAGTGTGATAAATGCTATAGTATTAGATATATTCTTATGTCTTATATATATTATACATTAATCAATAGTGACCAACTCCTGGATTGTTAGGAAAGGCCACACAGAGAGAATAAGGGTCTCTCCCAGAGCTGATGTTCCTGTAGAATAGGACAGTGTTGGGAAGATCTAAGCTCTGCCTTCTCTTAAAAGACGGTGTCATCGTGGTGTAGATGTGTTAATAGTGACAGAACTGTACTGGTTACTTGAATTTTCAAGTGGTAAATCTATGGAGGGAAAGATTTCTGGATGAATTAGAAAACAAAGTCATCTGCTCCATTTCTTTTAGAAGTAGTAAACTCTATGGTTCTTCTTCTAAGACAAGAGTGAACATGAAAATCTTTTCAGATTATTCAGATAAGAGTTGCAATTGTCATTATTTCTACCTTTATCCATTAATGCTTTAAATCAGCTGTCAAACACAAGATTATGAAAATGACTAGGGCTTCCCTGGTGGCGCAGTGGTTGAGAGTCCGCCTGCCGATGCAGGGGACACGGGTTCGTGCCCCGGTCCGGGAGGATCCCACATGCCGCAGAGCAGCTGGGCCTGTGAGCCATGGCCGCTGAGCCTGCATGTCCGGAGCCTGTGCTCCGCAACGGGAGAGGCCACAGCAGTGAGAGGCCCGCGTACCGCAAAAAAAAAAAGAAAATGACTAACAGTGGTCCTTTTTTTCTTGTAGCAAAGAATTTACCAGTTGAGAGTAAAGGAAAGAAGCAGCAATAGAAATGACCAAAAAGCATATTTTACTGCATGTTTTAGGGAAATGCTATTTTATTACTTTGCAGTAAAACAGAGAAGCAACAACCCATTTGCCAAGTGAAGAGTTAAAAACAATTCTAAATTCTTCATTTGCTCTCATTAATCTTGTTTTCAACATTTCATTTCTTTCTACTCAACTTGCTGTGCAGAGATAAATGTCTCAACCTAAGATAAATGTAACAAAATTCATAATCTATTCATTGATCATAACCTTTGAAGGTGATATATTGCCCTCTAGCCAACACCAGAATTAGTTGCAGCTAGTACTAGGTCCTGGAGGCATTAAAAAAGACACACAAAGTCTAGGTCCTTCCTTAAAGAAAGGGAAATCTGGCTAGAGTCACAATAATTGAATGATGTGCCAGATTCACGTTAAAAAGCTTGTGGGACCTGTGACTCTCTCATGTATAAACTCTTAGATATTGAAACCCTGAGAAACCTTTCAAGGTTGACTTATGTGAGTAGGTCGTATTCATTTATTAACTACTAGTGCAGACCTAACATTTGCCAGTTACTGAGCTAAGTGTCGAATATGTTCCCACAAAGACATGGTTCTTGCCCTCGTGGAGTGGATGTACTAGTAGATTCAGGGGATGCTTGTATCAGGCATGGTATTTATGCTTCTTGTTGATGAGGCAACATGCATTAAAATTCAGTTTTAGAAAAGGGTGATTTATGGGGCAGGTGGTGCAGAAGAAAGTAAGTGTAATGACCCTGAGCTTCTAAAGTTAGACCCAGTTCATCATGCTGATTGGTTTGAATCTAGAAATCTCCCAGGATGGGATAGCTAAGTTTACATGTCAGAAAAGTGTGTGACCACAACTCTGAAGTTGCCTCCTGAGATGCTATTGAATTTCGGGGCCTGGAATCTGGCCTGAGAAGTGAGTGTTTATAATTGCATGTTCTCCTGACTGCTTTATGTTTTGGACATTATTTATACACATGCTGTATAGGAAAAAACATATGCTTGACAAGAAAATTAACTAAAAGATTTTAATGTTAAAAAGGACAGACAGAGCTGGGGCCTGAAATCTAGTGAAAGAGGTAGATAGTGAAGGGTTAACCAGGCTGGTCTTCAACATTAAGGAAAAAAATTCTCCTCAGATGTGTTTCTAGCTCTATAAGCTAGTCCTTCCACAAACCCACGACACATAAAACCTAACATTCTTTGCAAGTCTCAAACAATAGACACTCTAAGAAGATTACATCACAGTGCATGTTTTTGGTCAGGAGACAGCATATTTGTGAATAGGTTGGCCTGCAGCAGTTTTCTGCCAGTGTAGTTCTGTGATTGACAAGTACAAATAGTTCCTCTAGTGGCAGCATAATTAGGTATCACGGCTGCTGTGTGTGGTGCACGTGGCTGTCAGCCTGAGTGAGGTATTCTAGAGTCGAGGGATTGGTGAGGCTGATTTTTCAAGGTGTTCCTTCTTTTGTTCCTGTTAAACCTCTTCCTTACAAAATATGTCAGAAAGACAAGCTTTATATTGAGAAAGATTATGCTGAATCCCGCTCAGTAAGCAATGAGATAGTAATGTAATACTCTTGCGACATGCTTTGGACTCAGCCTGCTGATTTTTCATTGAAAGATGCTTGGTAAATCTCAAGAGGCCGAAAGAAGTCCAGAATACTCCCAAAGTCAGCCTGTAACTAAACTCTTCTTGTAGCAAATCTAGACGAAAGACCCTGGGTTGTTAAATTGTTTTTCTCTTGCCAAACACTCCTCAGAAGTTAAAGGTAGAAAAGTGGAAACAGGAGCATGGGCCATAATGCCCAGGAGAGCTGGAGGTTTAATAGCTGGCATTAGGGGAATGCCAGGGCAATGATAAAAAGGATTTTGTTGCAGTTCCCCACTGTTGTTTTAATTTTCTTTAGATGGCAGATCCAAAATTTGAATCCCTTCTTGGCCACCTAAGTCACCTACCTTGCCTGCTCCAGAATCTCCTCTCATGGTCAAAGATTAATCTCAAGGTGAAAGGGGTAATCATGAGGTGGCTTTACCTTAGAGTTTGTCTTTATTTTCTGCATGTTTGGCCTCTGACATAATTACCTTTTCTAATTTAATCAACATATGGAATTACTTTTCCTAAACATGACTGAGGGGTCAGCATTTATGTTTCTTTTAATAAGATTACAAAACTCCTTAAAAGTTGAGAGAGAGTTTTCCTCATGTGATAAAAAATTCCTAAGAGATTCTTGATTTATTACTATTTTTTGAATGCAAAGCCTAGAGCACAGTGTTTTAATTCTCATTAAATGCCTATGTATAATTTTAACTATTCTTCATTTGCTAGTTTACATACATAGGAGACATTACATAGTGTGCTGGTCCCAGTTCCCCATTTTAAGTGTGGCGAACTTTATTTATAAATATTCTGGTAGTTGATTTTAGATTTTATTTTACCCCAAACATCCAAATATAAATTTAAAAATAGATGTAAAAATGCAATATGAAAGTATCTCCTCAAATTCATTTTATTAGAATAGGACATGATTCTCAAATATAGGTATAGAAATCTAAATTTGCAATAGCAGCTGATCTGGAGGTGATTTTTTTTTTTTTTTTTGCAGTAGACTAGAATTCTTTGCTTTATAAAATAACTTTCCACAGATTGATTTAAGTAGCATTCCTACCCAGTTCGTTTAACAGAGGATTATGAATAAGAAAAATCCTAAGCACTTTGATGTACGTTTAACTTCTTAAGAACATTTCTACTGAGTGAAGGAAGGCATTTATATATTTGTCTTTCATTTAACAGATTTTTTAAGGTACTTTCTATGTGCTGAATGCTGGACTAAATGTAGGCATTAAGAGTCCTTAAAAGAGGGAGAGATAGAAGGTAGGAAACTGAGGTTGGAGTGATGTGCTTTGGAGAAGGAGAAAGAGGTCATGAACCAAGGGCTGTGAACAGCCTCTAGAAGTTAGAAAAGGCAAGGGAACGGATTCTCCCCTAGCACCTTCAGAAGGAATGTAGCCCTGCTGACACCTTGATTTTAGCCCAGTGAAACTGATTTTTTATTTCTGATCTCCAGAACTGTAAGATAATACATTGAATTGTTTTAAGCCACCTAGTTTCTGGTCATTTGTTATAGCAGCAATAGGAAACTTATACCTGGAGTTCTGCCCTAGTTCTTGAAATTAATAGAAAATTGATAAAGATCGAGTTTATCCTAAAACCAAGGATTAAAGGCCCTATTATTTGCAACCACAGATACATATCTTCATTCAGTCAGTTTCTCTTTGTGGACATGTGTCTAGTCTCTTACATGTGCTAGGGATGCAAAGATGGATAAGACATGTTCCCTGCCCTCTCAAGGGCCAGGATAGTTTTAGATGCTTTTGTCTTGCATAATAGGTGGAGGTATCAGTACTTAATAATGAGTTCATTATAGGAACTGGGTCATTTTAAAATTTGTGGATTTAGAAGGTTCTGTATAAATTTACACCAGCTCAGTTTCTGAAGATAGTTTGTCTTTTTTCCCTGTGTGATTTCCAGCCCCCTTCAGAGGTTGGTCCACACTGAATTTAGAGCTGAGTGAGCAGACCATGGTTCCTCACACAGCCTCTCCCTTCTGGATTCTCTGACGACCTCTCTGATCACTGCCCACAGCCCAGGAGGCTGAGGAGAGCTGATAATGCCACTTACTGACATTCAACACAATTTCATTGGACCCAATACATTTTCAGTTGCTTACACTAGCTATGAAAGGTTTGGACAGATAAAAAAGCCCACCAACAGAGTACTTATTTGGGAGAAATTCAAAGCTGGGAATTGGAAGGGAAAAATGTTAGAGGAGGAAACATATGAATACATTCAACACAACTGGCTTCAGATGTAATGTTTCAAAGGAATTGAGAATGGTTGTGACAAGGTCTCTTGATTCAACGTCCAATGTTAAAAAAGAAAAAAGGAATGTAAGTCTATCTTTTCAGTATGAGAGAGGTTTAAAAAAGAGAGAGAAATAAAACAGAGTTTGAGGAGGTGGCTGTGATAAGACTGTGACACATAATTCACCAGATCTTCAAAGGAGGTGACGGAGAGGGCAAACTACGATGATTAACAGCAAAACTGAGGGAAAGCAGGAGTTGAGAAGTGGACCAACCATGTGAGGAAGGAGGAAATTGACAGCACAAAGCTTAGTGGAATGGAGTGGTGTAGGAGGAAAGGGTAAGGTTGTGATGGATAGGACTGTAGAATGCTGAAAAATAGGGTGAGGTTTAAATATCCAGCAGACAAGGAAAGCCACTGAAAGATTTTGCAGTTTTTATCCATTACCTGGCATTGGCTTAACGTAGCCATAACTTTATCCCATGTGCTGGCTCTTCAGAGTCGTAAGGGAAGTTCTTCCTACGTTCCTCCATCTCCAGATTTAAATGTGTAAGGACACATGAGTCATCTTCCACATGGCCTATGGAGGAGGCATGCTTCATATTGCGTTCTCACCAATATATACCTCCCCCTCAAACATAAACTATTATAGTTTCTTCAGGAAGTGGAAATAAAAGAGTAGCTCATCTCCTCCATGGGCAGAGCCTGGCTCAATAAGATGGTTTGTAGAGCTCACAACAGTGTTAGTAAGACTTTGGATAGGTGATCAGGGTTCAGTGGGAGGGTGGGGTGGAGCAGGTGGTGTGAAGGGATTCAGCTCCCCATCTTCTGGTTGCACATCTACTCTTGACACTGTCTTCCATAGAGCAAGAGAAGGGTTTATCTGTACTGCAGTGGACTAGTGTGTTATAATATATCTTATAAACGATAAGAGCTGTCTTTTCTTCCCCCAAGGTGAAGGCTAGATAGCATAGCCCCAGAACAAGGCACATACAGAACCAGGTAGATGAGAGGTGAAGGGAATCTTTTTTTTCTTAAGTGCTTGGAGTTCTAATGAAAATGCCATCGAACAAGAAAGTAAGTTTTGTTTTCTTTCACGTCCTAAAGAATGTCAAACTAAGACTAACTTGGACTCAGCCAGAGCACATCGTCCTGGGTTCCTGGAACACCTCTCTGAACTTCTTTCCACTGAGTGCTTGAATTTGAATGCAAAGGTAGCTCAAGAAGACATTTGAAGACAGCATTTTGGAAGGCAGTTAGCTTGGGGCTGCCAAAAGTTTGGCCACATGCTGAGCTAGTTCAGAGATAGGAACCCAAATGAAGTCAACTTTTCTCCTTTTGGCATCATTTATAGTTGATAAGGAGTTAACTCAAGTTTGCTTGTTGCCTCCAGCTTGTGAGAGAATTCAGTTTCACAAAAGCAAATTTAGAGGAAACAGAGTTGCATTAAAAAAATAACAGTCCCTTTAGACTTGGGTCATCTTGAAGATTCGGTTTCAAGAGTGTTTTAGTGTAAACACATTTCTAAGGTTTTCGAATGCCAGTTGATATAGTCCTTTGGGGAGAAACCAAATGTGCCCAAATAAAATAGGGGTAAATGCCACAGGAAATTCTCATGAAAGATAAACTGTTGCACAAAGATATATATATATATATATATACTATCAACTTTGGCCAGAGATTCAGCAAAGATAGCTCAAGGTAAAGGAGGACAAAGGCTAAATTCTAATACTTTTGATTAAAACAGACTCAAAATTATTTAAAATAATCTTTCCATCTTCACAAGGGAGTCAGCTGTGGTTTGTGGTCTCTGATGTCACTTATGCACATCCCAGCAAGGGACTGGTGTAAATAGCCACCACCAATCCCAGGGTGAGCAGCATTCTCAGTGCAGTTCCAGATCCTTTCTGCTTGTTTCCTCTGTGCTGTCTTCAGAAAAAGTGAGGAATGGCCATCCCTCTCTATTCAGTAGGGACAGTCAGGTGTTCACAGACTCTTGAGTTAAGATGGTCCATGTTTGTCCAATTTTAATTCAGCAAATACTTACTGAACTCCCTTCATTTAGCAAATGTTTACCATACTCTTCTTTGTACTGTGGCTATAGGGATTAATCATGGTCTCTTTCCTCAAGGATTTCACAGTCACTTGAAGGAGACACATCAGTAACCCAGCAATAACCATGCTGAAGTAACACAGGATGCTGGGGAGGCCAGGGGAAGGCAGATAATTCATCTTGGTAGTGAGGCGCAGAGGGAGGTTTCCAGGAAGAGTATCCAGAGAAGACCACACTGAAGCTGACTCTGATACTCTGAAATGTAAATGAATTACATAGAATAAGCCTCAAACCTTACTTCCTAGTGAGAAACATTTGTCTGTCTTACTAAGTGATGAATTGTGACTCAGACATAATAATGGGTCTGGGTATTATTTTACTGGTTTCCCATCCCAATCCTGCTTCTTCTTCCTTTTAGTTCAGGGTGTTAGATACACACTAAAACAAGTTAGGAATCTCAAGTGTTGAGTGCCATTTTAGAGCTCATGACTATACTGGTTGAGAGTCTATTTGCTCAGGGGAAATAATTTGCAAGGAGATTATGGAAACAGTACCATCTGCATTTGTATAATGGCTCTTAGAAAGTACATTAATGGGCATGATGTTATTTGGCTAATACTCAACTCATCCTTTCAGTGACTAGTGTCAATATTTGCCAGGCAAAATTCAGAGCAGATGTAATTAAGATGAGGTCGTCCTGGAGTAGGGTGGGTTCCTGATCCAATGTGACTGCTAGTCTTATAAAAAGGTGAAATTTGGACACAAACACTCATAGAGGGATGGTGATGTGAACAGACACAGGGAGGAGATGGCTATCTACAAACCAAGGAGAGTGGTCTTGAGCACATCCTTCCCTCACAGCCATTGGAAGAAATCAACCTTACCACAATCCTGATTTTGGACTTTTAGCTTCCAGAACTGTGAGACAACACATTTCTGTTGGCTAAGCCACCCAGTCTGTGGTAGTCTGTTGTGGCAGCTCTAGTCAACCAAGATGCCCACCAAACTCTGACATCATGGCTTCAAGTAGAGGGAATATTGGTCTATTGACCCATATTGCCTCAGCTTATCAGAGCTGCTCACTTTCCTCTGGGCTGCCAGGAGGGAACTTTTCTCAGGGATCTCATTTTCTCAGAGATCCAAGCATGGGTTGTGAATTAAGTATGGCCCAGCATGAGGACCTTTTGTCTTTTAAAAATGGTATTGGAGGGGGGTAAGAAGTCACAGATTAGCTTTCTTTTATTTTGTGGAATGTTGGACAGGGAAGAAAAAGAGAAAGAAATGGCCCCCAGGGCAATTTAATGATACTTATTTTAACCAGTGGTGAAAGAATTCACAAGTTATTGATGGAATATTTTTAAGGAGAGAAGATATTTTTGTGGATTTCCTTTTCAAATGACAAAAACAAAACAAAAACAAAGAACACCTTAAACTCTTCACTTTATTTTCTTAAAGATTTGTAGCACTCTATAATCTTCGTTGCAACTTCCTGACTTATTTTTTAGTTTTCCTCTAAATTTCAACACTTAGTGATCAATGTTCTTTAATCCCATGCCTAATTGTTACTAGTTGTCCAAGAGGCACATAATTTACTTTCCCTGATTTGCAAAAGGCATGTGTATTTGTCTAAGGGACAGATTATAATATGATCACACTTTTAATTTTACAGTGTGATATGCTGCTAGTATTAATAAAGTCTATGCATACAATAATTTGAATTTTGAACATGACTGACTAGGAAACAAGTAGGAAAGAAATATGGTGTCTAGAAAGAGTATTGGACTTGGAATAAGAAAATCTGTGTTTAAATTCAAGCTCTGACTTCCTACCTCTGAAACTGTGAACTGATCATATAACCTCACTGAACATTGTTCAAGACTATAAGATAGTGATCTCCTGCATATATTTCTTCTGCAAATTAAAATTAGATAATGTACATCAAATCATCAGGCATGATGCCTACACATAGGTACACCCTAAAAAGTAGTTATTGGGAATTTGTTAAATTGAAAGCTGTATTAGAATAATAAATGGATGTTATTTACATTCCAGTTCTGTTTTTTAAATAGCATATTTTTTCTCAAATATGAAAGCTTCTTAAAATTAAGTACAAAGGACCTAACCTATAATCTATTTTTCAAGGCACCTAGTTTTAGGATGTCATTTAATATTTACTGAGGGTTTCCTGTGTACCAGAAAGTGTTTATTATCTCATCTGATCCTTATAAAAACCCTAGGAGGGAGACACCATCATTACTCCCATGCGAAAACCGAGGCTTAGAGAGTAAGTGCAAAGTCTCAGCTAAGAAGGGAGAGAGTTCGGCTAGGAAGAAGCATAGGCCTGGGACCAAGCCTTTAACCTCTGCCACTAGGCTGCCTCCCTATAGTAGATAAATTATCCCAAGCACTACCCTCTCATCATCCAGAGGATGGCTTACAGAGAAAACATTTTTACATTGAGAAAGATAACTAGCAAAAGGGATTAGATTTATCATTACCACAGCATAAAAAATGAAGACCGACACAGCAGAAGAACTACAATCCTGGAGCCTGTGGAAGGAAAACCACATTCACAGAAAGATAGACAAAATGAAAAGGCAGAGGACTATGTACCAGATGAAGGAACAAGATAAAACCCCAGAAAAACAAGTAAATGAAGCAGAGAGGCAATCTTCCAGAAAAAGAATTCAGAATAAAGAGAGTGAAGATGGTCCAGGACCTCAGAAAAAGAATGGAAGCAAAGATCGAGAAGATGCAAGAAAGGTTTAACAAAGACCTAGAAGAATTAAAAAACAAACAAACAGAGATGCACAATACAATAACTGAAATGAAAACTACACAAGAAGGACTCAATAGCAGAATAAGTGAGGCAGGAGAACGAATGTGACCTGGAAGACAAAATGGTGGAAATCACTGCTGCAGAACAGAATAAAGAAAAAAGGATGAAAAGAAATGAAGACAGCTTAAGACACCTCTGGGACAATATTAAACGCACCAACATTCGCATTATAGGGGTCTCAGAGGACAAGAGAGAGAGAAAGGACCTGAGAAAATATTTGAAGAGATTATAGTTGAAAATGTCCCTAACACAGGAAAGGAAATAGCCACCCAAGTCCAGGAAGCACAGAGAGTCCCAGGCAGGATAAACCCAAGGAGAAACTCACCAAGACACATAGCAATCAAATTGACAAAAATTAAAGACAAAGAAAAATTATTAAAAGCAACAAGGGAAAAATGACAAATAACATACAAGGGAACTCCCAAAAGGTTAACAGCTGATTTCTCAGCAGAAACTCTGCAAGTCAGAAGGGAGTGGCATGATATATTTAAAGTGATGAAAGGGAAGAACCTACAACCAAGAATACTCTACCGAGAAAGGATCTCATTCAGATTCGATGGAGAAATCAAAAGCTTTACAGACAAGCAAAAGTTAAGAGAATTCAGCACCACCAAACCAGCTCTACAACAAATACTAAAGGAATTTCTCTAAGTGGGAAACACAAGAGAAGAAAAGGACCTTCAAAAACAAACCCAAAACAATTAAGAAAATGGTAATAGTAGCATACATATCGATAATCACCTTAAATGTGAATGGATTAAATGCTCCAACCAAAAGACAGACTGGATGAATGGATACAAAAACAAGACCCATCTACATGCTGTCTACAAGAGACCAACTTCTGACCTAGGGACACATACAGACGGAAAATTAGGGGATGGAAAAAGATATTCCATGCAAATGGAAATCAAAAGAAAGCTGGAGTAGCAATACTCATATCAGATACAATAGACTTTAAAATAAAGAATGGTACAAGAGACAGGGAAGGACACTACATAATGATCAAGAGGTCAATCCAAGAAGAAGATATAACAATTATAAATATATATGCACCCAACATAGAAGCAACTCAATACATAAGGCAAATGCTAACAGCTATAAAAGAGGAAATCAACAGTAGCACAAAGAAAGTGAGAGACTTTAACACCTCACTTACACGAATGGACAGATCATCCAGACAGAAAATTAATAAGGAAACACAAGCTTTAAATGACACAATAGAGCAGATAGATTTAATTGATATTTATAGGACATTCCATCCGAAAACAGAAGATTACACTTTCGTCTCAAGTGCACATGGAACATTCTCCAGGATAGATCACATCTTGGGTCAGAAATCAAGCCTTAGTAAATTTAAGAAAATTGAAATCATATCTAGCATCTTTTCCGACCACAACGTTATGAGATTAGAAATCAATTACAGGGAAAAAAACGTAAAAAACACAAACACATAGAGGCTAAACAATACGTTACTAAATAACCAAGAGATCATTGAAGAAATCAAAGAGGAAATTAAAAAATACCTAGAGATAAATGACAATGAAATCACGACAATCCAGAACTTATGGGATGCAGCAAAAGCAGTTCTAAGAGGGAAGTTTTTAACAAAAGAATCCTACATAAAGAAACAAGAAAAATCACAAAAAAACAATCTAACTTTACACCTAAAGGAACTAGAGAAAGAAGAACAAACAGAACCCAAAGTTAGTACAAGGGAAGAAATCATAAATATCAGAGCAGAAATAAATGAAATAGAAACAAAGAAAACAAGAGCAGAGATCAATAAAACTAAAAGCTGGTTCTTTGAGAAGATAAAATTGATAAACCCTTAGCCAGACTCATCAAGGAAAATAGGGAGAGGACTCAAATCAATAAAATTAGAAATGAAAAAGGAAAAGTTACAACGGACACTGCAGAAATACAGAGCATCCTAAGAGACTACTACAAGCAACTCTATGCCAATAAAATGGACAACCTGGAAGAAATGGACAAATTCTTGGAAAGGTCTAACCTTCCAAGGCTGAACCATGAAGAAATAGAAAATATAAACAGACCAATCACAAGCAATGACATTGAAACTGTGATGAAAAATCTTCCAACAAACAAAAGTCCAGGACCAGGTGAATTCTATCAAACATTTAGAAAAGGGCTAACACCGATCCTTCTCAAATTCTTCTAAAAAACTGCAGAGGAAGGAAAACTCCCAAACTCATTCTATGAGGCCACCATCACCCTGATACCAAAACTGGACAAAGATACTACAAAAAAAGAAAATTACAGACCAATATCACTGATGAATATAGATGCAAAAATCCTCAACAAAATAGTAGCAAACAGAATCCAACAGCACATTAAAAGTATCATACACCATGATCAAGTGGGATTTATCCCAGGGATGCAAGGATTCTTCAATATATGCAAATCAATCAATGTGATACACCATATTAGCAAACTGAAGAATAAAAACCATATGATCATCTCAGTAGATGTAGAAAAAGCTTTTGACAAAATTCAACACCCATTTATGATAAAAGCTCTCCAGAAAGTGGGCATAGAGGGAACCTACCTCAACATAATAAAGGCCATATATGACAAACCCACAGCAAACATCATCCTAAATGGTGAAAAACAAAGCATTTCCTCTAAGATCAGGAACAAGACTAGAATGTCCACTCTCACCACTGTCATTCAACGTAGCTCTGAAAGTCCTAGCCATGGCAATCAGAGAAGAAAAAGAAATAAAAGGAATAGAAATTGGAAAAGAAGAAGTAAAACTGTCACTGTTGGCACATGACATGATACTATACATAGAGAATCCTAAAGATGCCACCAGAAAACTACTAGAGCTAATCAATGAATTTGGAAAAGTTGCAGGATACAAAATTAACGCACAGAAGTCTCTTGCATTCCTATACACTAACAATGAAAGATCAGAAAGAGAAATTAAGGAAACAGTCCCACTCACCATTGCAACAAAAAGAATAAAATACCTAGGAATAAGCCTACCTAAGGAGGTAAAAGACCTGTACTCAGAAAACTATGACACTGATGAAAGAAATCAAAGATGACACAAACAGATGGAGAGATATACCATGTTCTTGGATTGGAAGAATCAATATTGTGAAAATGACTATACTACCAAAAGCAATCTACAGGTTCAGTGCAATCCCTATCAAATTACCAATGGCATTTTTTACAGAACTGGAACAAAAAAATCTTAAAATGTGTATGGAGACACAAAAGACCCCAAATAGCCAAAGCAGTCTTGAGGGGAAAAAACAGAGCTGGAAGAATCAGACTCCCTGACTTCAGACTATACTACAAAGCTACAGTAATCAAGACAATATAGTACTGGCACAAAAACAGAAATATAAATCAATGGAACAGGAGAGAAAGCACAGAGATAAACCCACGCACCTATGGTCAACTAATCTATGACAAAGGAGGCAAGGATATACAATGGAGAAAAGACAGCCTCTTCAATAAGTGGTGCTGGGAAAACTGGACAGCTACATGTAAAAGAATGAAATGAGAACGCTCCCTAACACCATACACAAAAATAAACTGAAAATGGATTAAAGACCTAAATGTAAGACTGGACACTATAAAACTCTTAGAGGAAAACATAGGAAGAACACTCTTTGACATAAATCACAGCAAGATCTTTCTTGACCCACCTCCTAGAGTAATGGAAATAAAAACAAAAATAAACAAATGGGACCTAATGAAACGTCAAAGCTTTTGTACAGCAAAGGAGACTGTAAACAAGACGAGAAGACAACCCTCAGAATGGGAGAAAATATCTGCAAACGAATCAATGGACAAAGGATTAATCTCCAAAATATACAAACAGCTCATGCAGCTCAATATTAAAAAAACAAACAACCCAATCAAAAAATGGGCAGAAGACCTAAATAGACATTTCTCCAATGAAGACATAGAGATGGCCAAGAGTCACACGAAAAGCCACTCAACATCACTAATTATTAAAGAAATGCAAATTAAAACTACAATGAGGTATCACCTCGCATTGGTTAGAATGGGCATCATCAGAAAATCTACAAACAACAAATGCTGGAGAGGGTGTGGAGAAAAGGGAACCCTACTGCACTATTGGTGGGTATGTAAATTGATACAGCCACTATGGAGAACACTATGAATGTTCCTTAAAAAACTAAAAATAGGATTACCATATGACCCAGCAATCCCACTACTGGGCATATACCCAGAGAAAACCGTAATGCAAAAAGACACATGCACCCCAGTGTTCATTGCAGCACTATTTACAATAGCCAGGTCATGGAAGCAACCTAAATGCCGATCAACAGACAAATGGATAAAGAAGATGTGGTACATAAATACAATGGAGTATTACTCAGCCATAAAAGGGAACAAAATTGGATCATTTGTAGAGATGTGGATGGACCTAGAGACTGTCATACAGAGTGCAATAAGTCAGAAGGAGAAAAACAAATATCGTATATTAACACATATATGTGGAATCTAGAAAAATGGTACAGATGAACCAGTTTGCAAGGCAGAAATAGAGACACAGATGTAGAGAACAAACATATGGACACCAAGGGGGGAAAGCGGGGTGGGGTGTTGGTGGTGGGATGAATTGGGAGATTGGGATTGACATGTATACACTAATATGTATAACATAGATAACTAATAAGAACATGGTCTATTAAAAAAATTAAAAAAAAAAAAAGGAATGAAGGCCTCTCATAGATCACTGCTGTCTTTAATCTCTTCTTGAAAGCAAAGTCTTGGGAAAGGATAAATTAAAGTGCAGGATGCCCAGCATTGGGAGAGAAATGGTTTCCCACATCTGAGATGACTCACATCTTAACCTTTTTGCTCTAATTTCTCTCTTTGTACATATCCTGTGATTTACTCTCTGGATGATGGCTCTGCAGCCAATTCCCAGCCAACGCACGCAGATGCTATCCATTTCAGAAGAGACACGCACTCTGCTTGTAAGTGGCCACTTTTCCCCTAGCTTCCCATATTCCTCTTCCCCTGAGAATACATTGTTGACCATGAAGTAGGTTAGGAAGCAGAACTGTTTCACACAATAAAAGAGACAGGTTGATTTTGTGGCGTTTTGCTACATCAGTTACAAGCGATTGATCCTGGGTATCAGAGCCTCCTGTAACTTCCTCTTGGGACTGTGGTGGTGTGTATGTGTTGTTGGTTTTGCAGTGTGGCCTACATAGGGTTGATCCTGCCCAATAATTAGGGGCTTACTGCTTTGATTTTGTCTCATCAATCCGCTTCATTTTGCTTCAGACACATTTTTCTCCTGAAGATTATCTCCACAAACCTCAGTGCTGAGAAAAATGAATTCCAATAAAACCCAATAAATCTGACAGAAAAATGTGGAGCTAGGGATCCACACAGACCATGAGGACTGTCACATTAAAGGCTCCTGGGGATTTTTTTATGACTTTTTTTTCCTTCCTCTAATGCTTGGTCTCTTGCTTCCATAAATTGCATGGGCTGGCTTTTCATTAACTCAGAAAGCTGAAATAATTCTTTGTAAAGAATTCTTTAGTCACACATAATTCAGAAGTTCACCAAGATCAAAGCCAGTCAACTTTGTGGCGGACACAACACCGTATATTTCATGTAAATGGTGTGGCTTCCTGCCTTCTCAGCTGGAATTGTTCCAATTTCACATCCCTTCAGCAGATAATGGGACCCTCTGATACTGTCCCCAGCACAAGGGGCTGCTCTGTGTCCGATCCCATCTCCCTCAGGAGCCGGTGCAGATGCTGCCTGTACGGGCCAGTGAAGTCATTCTGACACCCCCCGCTTCAACATTATCTGAAATTTCATGAGGCATGGGAGTCCCTAGGGGGTCTGGGGCAGAGGGGTGGGGGAGGCGGGCAATGGAGTAGAGAAATGCTTCATTGTTCGAGCCTCCTCTGTTGCTCTTATTCTCCCTTAAGGGGGGTGGGATGTATTAAAGGGGCCCAAAGGTGAGATTAAAGTAAACCAAGAGCAGCAAGACCAGACAGTCTTCCTTCTTGGGGGTATTGCTCTCTTGTTCTTAGACTGTCTTATTGTCCTTACGTTTTTCATTTAAAGTATACGGGCACTGGAGGAAATGATGTGTGAGAGACATGGGAGAAAGAGCTTGATGGCTGGGCTGTAACAATAACAGCACTAGAATAATAGAGGGCCTTTCCAGGGGCTGACCACTTCTATGCATCCCCACATCGTGGGCAGAAGCTCAGAGCCGTTCAGAGACTCACCACACACTCAGATGAAACAAGGATAGAGTAAATTCTTCATGATGCAGAAGAGGGAGAAGGGTGTCTCAGCAGGTGAACTCCAGAGGTTCCAGGCACCTAGTTACTGTGTGCCTGTTGGCTGCTGTATTGTTGAAATGACAGCCATCCAAGTCCATTTCCAGATGAGTCCATGGAATCACGAGCATTCAGTCCCATGCATGGCTAGTAGTGGCTGTGATATCTGAGAGAGACTCCAGGGACTCAGCGGAGGCCCAGAGATGAGGGACAAAGATAGGAGATGATAGAGAGGCAAGGGATGTACCTGAGAAGGACATCCTGTGCCCTCAAGGAGAGGAAGACTCAAGGAAGAGAGGTGGAAAGTCAGCCAGTTGCAGGAGGTAAAAAGACGCCTTCACCTGGCACATCGCCGTGTGCTGAGTGGAACTGGCCATGCCGTTTCCATTTGGTAGTCTGGGTAATTTCTCAGGGACTTCAGCAGTCTAGGTAACATGGCCTTTCCATTATACCACAAAATTCAAACCCTAAAAAAAGTCAGCCTCTGGTTCATCCCTTCCCTTGGCTAGCGCAACTTGGGGCCAATTGCATTATACCCTTTTGCCTTAGTTTTTCACATCTCCATTACAGGATCAGAGTAACTAAGCCTTGGCTTATTTTGTCAGGATGTTAATGAATATAATAATACAGGTGGTCATTCAAACTTGTAGAAAATGCTCTGTTTGGCAACATAATGGAAATATCGACAGTGAAGTCAGAAGAACAAAAGCTGGCTTTCTATTACTCCCAACAATAGCTCATACATCACAGAAGTTGCAAGTCAGCCTCCCCTCCTTCCTCCATAAGGAGCAAAGTATATTTTCAAAAATGGAAGCATCTGGTTAAATATTAAATAGGAGAGTCATTCTTCTGAGGTCTCGCATTGCCAGCACTTAGGTAGCAGTTAAGTAAGATGGCCATTGGCTTTGACGGCCGTGCATTTATGATGCTGTATAAATAATAACTGACAGCAGTTCCACGACAATCTTTCCAACAGTCTTGCCTCCCTTTGCACTTTCCTTAGCGGCTTATACTCACGCATACTCTCATACACACACACACACACACACACACACATACACACACACTTTGCCTGGCTATCATAATAGCTATTGTCTTCTCCCCTCCCCCTTTCTTTCAACAGATGTGTCCATTTTTAGTTAATGCAAAGGAAATGACAGCTTTCAAAGGTAGCCTTTTGTATGGGAAAGAGCTGCATTAACTGTAAAAACCTTTTAGTTGCACAATTTTTATATTCAGGCTCCCCTCCCCAGACATTGCTCCCCCAGCTCTGCATTTCTCTTCAGGCTTACTGGCCATTAGAAGGGATTGCTTAGGGGGCTGTGAAGGAGCAGCTCACAGCAGCAGCAATAGCAACAGCTGAGAAACTTTAGCTCTCGGTTCCTGGGCCAGCGAGTAGTGGCATTTAAAGCCTCTGACAAAGTAATATTTGCGTGTTCAAAAACATTTTACGGAAAAGATTTTTGTGCCAACCCATGCTCGAGTCGCTAATGGTATTTGTCTAGGCCGTTGGCCAAATAAAAACAGATTCACACATATGAAATAGAAGGACCCTTGGAACAATAACTGACATTTTCAGATTGTCTCAGAATGTGATTAGCATGTGAGCTCAGGAGACTGTGAGATCCGCAGGGCCACTGTGGGGAGAAGCTTCAGCCATAAACTGACCTCAAGTGAATCCATACAGGAGAGAAACCTTGCATGTTTGTGGTGTGGGAAAATCTCAGGCAGGCAAGGGAGAATGCCAGCTCTGCCTGCCAACTCAGGTATAGGAGAGAGAGCCCAAGGATGTAATTCATGCGGGAAAGATTCTATAAGGTGATCACACGGAACCCATCTAGTATCTAAGTTTTCATACTTCAGCCAGTGAATGCATCCTACAGGCCTTACTCAACAGAGTATGTTACCAGAAAGACAAACCTCCCTCCCTTCCACCTTGCCCTGATGCCCAAGTGTTGAGAATGCACAAAATAATTTGAAGAATCTAAAGCACTCTCTGGAAATTTACAAACTCAGAAAAACCAGCCATCAACCCAAGCTGTAGAATTGTCAATTCCATCATGGCTCAAAACTTGTTACTCACTAGAAAGAAACTCTCTACAAGGATCACACCCTGGTTGGTATTCCACCTTCCTCTTCTGCTTTTCAGGGCCCCTGTAATTACATCAGGCTCACCTGGATAATCCAGGACACTCTCCCTATTTTAAAGTCAGCTGATTAGTAACCTTAATTTCTTCTGCAAAATCCTTTCACAGGGGAACTTCCCCTGTGGTCCAGTGGTTAAGAATCCACCGTCCAATGCAGGGGACATGGGTTTGATCCCTGGTCGGGGAACTAAGATCCCACATGCCCCAGAGAAACTAAGCCTGTGTGCTTTGGTGCGCCACAACTAGAGAGAAGCTCGCGTGCCGCGAGGAAAGATCCCATGTGCTGCAACTAAGACCCAATGCAGCCAAATAAATAAATAAATATTTTTAAAAAGCCTTTCACAGGAGTGCCTAGGTTAGTGTTGGATTAAATATCCAGGGGTGAGAATCTTGGAAGATGTCTTAGAATTCTGCCTACCACAGTAGTGATTATTGGAGAGAACAGGAAACTCTTTTGTGGACAGGAAGTTGCTAGAGGTCAGGGCCAGGACCATGAACCTGTAGATGAATGTTTTAAGCGATTATTATTTTAGCAGTGACCATAGGTGTCTACAGATGACAGACCCTGAGGCTGTTAGGGCAGACTGGGGAGAAGAGACTCATGTTTATCCCAGGCTTTATAGTTTACAAAGACTTCTCTAGAACTGGCTTAGATGTTTGAATACTGGGCTGTGTGGAGAGGGCAGGCAGGGTGTCTCAGAGGTGCCCCGGGGACCGCTGAGAGGTGGGGAGGATTTGACTACCAGAGGTTAAACAGGCAGGGCTTTGCCCTCCTGCTCTGCCCCCAAACTGGAGCAGCTCTGCTTTGATGTGCTTTGGGTATTGGATTAGAATATAGATGATTTCTTTCTTTTCTTTTTAAATTAATTTTTATTGGAGTATAGTTGCTTTACAGTGTTGTGTTAGTTTCTGCTGTACAGCAAAGTGAATAAGCTATACATGTACATATATCCCCTCTTTTTTGGATTTCCTTCCCATTTAGGTCACCACAGAGCATTGGGTAGAGTTCCCTGTGCTATACAGTAGGTTCTCATTAGTTATCTATTTTATGCATAGTAGAGTATATATGTCATTCCTACTCTCCCAATTCATCCCACCCACCCCCTTCCCCCTTGATAGCCATACATTTGTTCTCTACATCCTTATCTCTATTTCTGCTTTGCAAATAAGTTCATTTTGAATATATATGATTTCTGAAGAAATACTTCTTCATGAAATGGTCTACAGGGTGCCTTGTGAGGCAGATAGGACAGCTTTTAATTTCCTTGTCTCACTGGTGAGGAAACAGGTTCCTTGAGGTTCTCCGACGTTCCCAGAGTCTACTTAGCCAGTGATGCTTCACTCTGTGCAGAACAAGTTGGCAGTTGCTGCCCTGGAGTGGCCTGCAGATCCCCCTTATAAGCTTTGTGATGAAAATGAACTTTTTTTTTGCTTTGGTGCAATCTCATTTTAACCCTCAAATACTAGGGTCCAGCTTGATTTTTTTTTTAAGACATCAGACATGGCACTCAACATCTTGGACTTCTCCCACAAATCATGCTATGCAACCATGAAGGATATTCAAAATGATGTGCTAAGCACTAAACTCAATTGCAGAAGAATTTCTCACGTAGATAGATAACTGACTGTGTGGCTGTGTGTGTGTGTGTGTGTGTGTGTGTGTGTGTGTGTTGGGGAAGGGAGGGGATCATTGAAATAAGTCCAAGTCCCATATAGGCATCTACTTTGAAGACGATGAGACTTATTTGGATGCATATACTTTTCTCGTGTATTTTTTAGAAAAAAAAGTTACCTAATTTTACCATATGTAGGTTTTGATAGATGTAATAAAGGTTTTTGAAATCACTGGAAAAGGGACAAAGAGGAAATGGAAAATACTCTGAGTCCATGGCATGTTATCAACCAAAATATTAAAGTTGTACGTTGCTAAGCTTTCAGACTTTTCTCTTGCTTTTGGAAAGGGATGGGTTTTCCTCCTGGCTACAGAATTTTTACAGTATTATTGAGGCTGTAAGTAAGAACGCTGCTGTCTATACGAAAAGCATTAGCAAAGCAATTGATTTGCGGGGGTATTTCCTACAGAGGAAACCACGCTCCTCCGTCTTTTCTTCCTTTGAAGTGGGCTTCGCGTGGTCTCAAAGTGGGGGATTTGAGAAGGGTAGCTGGGTGAGGGAGGGAAGTCAGGCCAGGGGAGTGTATCTGAGAGCTGCCGCCTCCAATCCCAGTCCCTGCTGCGCGCACAGACAGGAGCGCATTAGCAGTCGGTTTAGCTGCAGTATTCACGGCACATTTGCCGGGATTCAATTGATCGCTCCAGGCAAGAGATAGCGTCAGCGAGGATGCGGGGCGGCCTGGTGCTCGGGAGCTTCCGCTCTCACTCATCATCAAGCCCCATTTGGAAATGGTTTGAATTAATGCCACATTCAGACAGACAGTAGGTAAATGGAAATGTTAGACAAGGCTTTTCACCTACTTTGCTTAACATTTCCCGTTACCTTGAGTGCTGGAAACTCCACAGTCTCGCTCAGCCTGAGGGAGCTGCGGGAGCTCTCACCCCGCACGGCCAGAAGCATGACGTGCCTCTGCCCCTGTAGGGAGGCTTACAGGAAAGGAGGATCGCTGTCGGCCGATCTCAGAGTGTGCTGGGGGACATGGGTTCCTGTCCTCCAGTGTCAGGGCTCCCGCTGACAGGAATGCCATTCATCACGTAGGTTATTTTTTTAATGATCATGACCATTTTCTGGCAGTTGGCAGCAAAGTGTCTTGAGCAAGGTCACCTTTGACAAATTCATACAAAGTGGGCTTTGAGGCTGGTGGCAGGGCTGCCAAGTGACACCGTGGGGACAGAGCAAGGACTTTGGAGTCAGGGTCCAGCTCAAATCCTTGCTTTGCTATTTCCTGCCTGTGTGATGTCGAGCACGCCACTTACACACCCTGAGCTTTAGTTTCATCATCCGTAATCAAGGATGTTATGCTAGACTCAAATGAGGTGAGCTGGGAAAATGGTGATCTTGCTCAGAACTGGAACTTTGCCCTGCTGTTCCACTCTCTGCTTCCTACCAGATAGCCTGGAACTATGGATCACGTGACCCTACAGGAACACGGAAGCACTAAAGCCTATTGACCCAGCAGAACGTGCTCATTTGCAGGGCTTGAGTTTGACAGTCTGCAAAGCCATCTGTTAGCAGGGCCCAGGAATTTGTTCCCAGGGAAGCAGCCAGCTTCCTTCCCTGATGGAAAGTTCAAGTTATCCCATAGTACCCTCCTTATCACAGGTGAGAAGCAGGGGGAACCCGGTCTAGGCAGTCCAGGAGCTGGGTCAGGCAGTGAAAGACAAGTGGATGGAGGGTCCTTTTATTTTGGAACAAGGGTGACAGCCCTGTGATGAGTGGGGTGTGGAGTGTCAAGGGGAGGCGAAGGCCTGCAGGGGAGTAGGTGAATCTCACTCTGTCTGTTCCTAGGACTTGCTCTAGGAAACTGCTCCAGGTTTCTGTTTGGCCCCTCTCTTGACTTTCTTTTTTAAAATTAATTAATTAATTAATTAATTTTTGGCTGCACTGGGTCTTTGTTGCTGCGTGCGGGCTTTCTCTAATTGCAGCAAGGGGGGCTACTCTTCGTTGCGGTGGCTTCTTTTGTTGTGGAGCACGGGCTCTAGGCACGTGGGCTCAGTAGTTGTGGCTCGCGGGCTCTAGAGCGCAGGCTCAATAGTTGCGGCGCACGGGCTTAGTTGCTCCGCAGCATGTGGGATCTTCCTGGACCAGGGCTCGAACCCATGTCCCCTGCATTGGCAGGCAGATTCTTAACCACTGCACCACCAGGGAAGTCCCTTGACTTTTTTATGTACATGGGGGAGCAGAGTAGAGCATGATCTGGAGTCAGACTGTCTGGATCCCAATGGAGGCCTCATGTACTTACTGGCTTTGTGACCTTGGGCAAGTTTCTTAACCACTCTGTGCTTCAGTTTCTACATTTGTTAAAATAGGGATAGTCATAAAATACCTACCTGACAAGGTGGTTGTAGCAATTACATGAAAAGGACTTAGTAAGCATTTAATACATGTTGACATCTTTGCTGTTTACAACTATGATATCATGTCACCTTCTTAGATTTCTAATTGATGTGATTTTAAAATTCATTCAATGGATTTTACATGCAAATTGATGCAAATCAATATCAACAGAGTATTGATTTGGTTCCAGCATCCACTGTTGGGGTAGTGAACAAACCAATCTGCTAGGCCTGGGTTCCCCAAGGCCTGTCAATTGAACCTTTGGCTGACTCTCCTGAGGCTAAGCTATAAAACTCCTTTTACGGACTGAAAGATTTTTATTCTGAAAATATTATTTTCACTTTCCTTTCCAAAAGGGGTTTACTCTTCTTTAAGGGAACAATCTGAATTCTCCTTCAGATTACATGTTTTTAGTGTAAATGTTCTATGGGGAAAAGTGTATGGTTAAATGAAAGACCTCAGTCTGGGTTCTGTGTGCATTAGCAGAGGTTTTCAAATGCAAATATTTGATAAAAATATGTGGTTTTGTTTATTTATGTGTATCCATATATTAGAAATGTTAACTTGAACTGAACCGTATAACATGCTTAATCTGAGGCAGATGGAATGGTCAGTGAATTATTTTTGTAAACCACTTCTGTTGGCATTCAGAGCTTCCTTTCGTACTGATTCCATTCTGGCCAACCACTAGAGGTTTCACCAGCATAAGCTGGTGCCAGACTCCACTTCAATGACATATGCGTTTGTTCCCCCGAAATACAACACAATTGCAAATTTCTTCAGCCCATAGAACCACTTTTGTAACTAATTAGACCAGACAGGGCGCTGCACAGAAATCCCGGACACAGCCTTGCATCCTGATGGATATTCGTACAGGCCAGCCCCTTCACAAAGTGAACAATTGCCCAAATAATTATTTCCTGCTGTGGACGCCTTTTTTTTTTTTTTTTAATGCTTTGTTTGTTAAATCCTATTTTCCTTCCTACTTTCCTGTTGACTGCAGCTAAATTGAATTTGGTCCAAACCCATCTCACACTGGGTCAGCAAAACGCTTCACTTTGTGGGGGAAAGGAGTTAACCCTTCGAATGCTGCCTTTCCTGTCAGCTCAGGACCCAACATCTGGTTCTCTCTTATTCCAATAGCAGAGCAAGAGGGGAGGAAGGGCTGCACTGATTTGGAGGGAAATGAAGAATGAGATAGAAATGGAATATGTTGTATTAGGATCATGACCATTCGGGGTAAAGAAAGTTCATGTCACTTTTCATATTGCCCCTCAGAATATAGAATTATGAAAAGGCAGGGAAGAGAGTGTGTACAGCTTAGTAAGTCTAAGGAAGGAGGGCACTTTTGAACAAAGGCCTTCTCTAGAAACATGGCATACATGTGAAGCAAAGGGCAGGTTGCCAAACGACATTTAGAAAAATTGGGATACTCACTTCTGCATAATAAGATTAATAGAAGGGTCTGAATTAGAAAAAGGGAAGGGTGACTTTAATTCATTCTCACATCTTAGAGCAATCTGTGGTGGGAATACCCATCTCATTAGTGGTTTCTCACTGTTTGAAGACTTAGGGGTGCTGTGCTGTGAGATCAGATAGCTGGGTGTGTTGAGAGGCGTGAGATCCCAAGGAAAGAGAACCAGCTGTGAGAAATATTCTGGCCAATATCAGCAAGTGTGATTTTGTCAGGTATGTTGTAGCTTCTGTCCTCCATTGTGTGAAAACTGTTCCCATCCAGTGAGACTCTGTGGAACTTGCTGTAAGCAGAGATGGTGTCAGAGGCTGCATTTGGCTGTCAGTCCTGGAAATGTAGCTTACTGTTTCTGCAGGTGGAGTGTCTGGGTCAAAGCATTTTCCTGTTTGATGGAAGAGTCTCAAATTTCTCTCCTTAGATATTGTATAAAATTGTACTTCCACCTGCAATATAAGAGACTACCTGTTTCCTCCAGCCCACACTACAAAGAGCATGTAATCAAACTTTTACATTTTGCCAATATATGTTTAAGCAATTATATTTTAGTTGTTTTAAAAAAAATTTTTTATTGAAGTATAGTTGATTTACAATGTTGTGTTAGTTTCAAGTGTACAGCAAAGTGAATCAGTTATACATATACATATATCCACTCTTTTTTTAGAGCCTTTTCCCATATAGGCCATTACAGAGTATTGAGTAGAGTTCCCTGTGCTATACAGTAGGTTCTTATCAGTTATCTATTTTACATATAGTAGTGTGTATTCGTCAATCCCAGTTTCCCAGTTTATCTCTCCCCTCCCCCCTTATCCCCTGGTAACCATAAATTCGTTTTCCACATCTGTGACTCTACTTCTGTTTTGTAAATTAGTTCATTTGTACCCTTTTTTCAGATTCCACATATAAGTTGGCTGTGTTTTAATGTGAGTGAGGGAACATCTGGTCATATGTTCAGGAGCCATACATAACATTTATCTTGAACTGTATGATCATATCATTTGGTAACTTTTCATTGGCTTGTTGATCTTTTTCCTATGTACTTACAAAAGCTCTTTTAAAATGTCTCATACATTTATGAGGATATCAACCCTTGCCTTATTATGTAAGTTGCAAATATTTTCCCAGTTTGTTTCAAACTTTTGACTTTTCTTTCAGTACTTTTTGCTATGCAGAGGTTTCTAATTTTTTTATGTGGTAGAGTTTATCAATTATTTTTTATGGCTTCTGGACATTAAGTCATAGTTAGAAAAGTTTTCTTTTTCTACTCTGAAGTTAAATAGAAGACTCCCCTATTTTTTGAAAAAGTGTGAAATGGTAAAGGAAGATAGGAGAAATAGAGGAAATAAAAAGAATTTTAAAAACTATTTTTGTTCAACTCTGTGCAAATAATTTTTACACTTGGATGAAATAGCCAATTTTTCAGGCAAATATAATTCTCCAAAACTGACCCCAGGAAAGATAGAAAATCTAGACCAATCAGTTTCCACAGAAGAAATAGGGAAAATTGTCAAAGAGTAATCCCCCACAAAAGCACAAGGCCCAGATGGCTTCACAGGGCAACTATACCACAGCTTTAAGTAAAAAATGATTCCATAGTATAGAAAAAAGAAGGACAACTGATTTTGTTCAACAAAATGCATTACATTGATACCAAAACACTAAAAAGATTGCAAAAAAGTTAAACAGTAATCTTTCTTATGAATATTTATTCTAAAATCCTAAATTAAATATTTTAAAACATGATTCAACAGCACATTAAAACAATAATGTATCATAGCTAAGTAGGTGTTATTCTAGGAATGCAAGGTTGGTTCAACATTAATAAATCTGCAAATCAATTCATCATATTAATCTAAGTAAAACTGTTATTTTTATGGATGCTGAAAAAAGTCATTTGACATAATCTCATGTCCATTCTTGATAAAACACTCCATAGGTTATAGCAATCAGATATTTCATTGCCATTATCTCAAGTCCAAAAGCCAGTACTATGTTTAATTCTAAAAGATTCCCACCAAAATCAGGAATATTATATAGATAGCACTACTATTTATCATTGTATTGGAGGCACAAAATGATAGAGTCAGATAAGAAGGAATATTACAGCTATAAATATTAGAAAGGAGGAAATGCAACTATAGCTATTTGCAGAAGATATTGTAAATCTGTAGAACTCAAGAGCATCACCTGAAAGACTGCTGAAAATGAGAAAATTCAGTAATATATCAGGGCACAAAGTTAACATAGAGAAATAAATAGCTTTCATATAAAACAATAATTAGTTAGAAAGTATAACAGAAAAATATTCCATGTTTAACAGTAACAAAAGAGATAAAATACTTAGAAATAAACTTCATAAGGATAACAAAAACTCTATGAAGAAAACTTTAAAATCACTTCTAAAAAGCATGTACCATACGTGTGCACGCACACACATACACACACACACACTTGAACAAATGGGAGACTTATCAATTTTTGAATAGGGAGATAATACCATAAAGATATCAGTTTTCACTAATTACAAATTTAACATGATCACAACAAAAAATAACCCATGGGACTTTTTAAAAGTTCAGGTAATTCTAAATCAAGAAAGAAGAGCAGAAAAATTCTGGAAAAAAACAGAGCAATGGAGGAGATTGTCCTATGAGATATTAAATTATATTATTATAACTACTCAGTAATAGCAACAATGTGGTACTGATTATGAATAAGCAGACAGAGCAATGCAACAGACTAAGTAGTACAAAAATAAACCTCAGTATATGGAAATTTAATATGTGGGAAATCAGTGGAGGAAGCCTGTACTACTCCATAAATGGTGTTGGAACAAATCATAAAATCGTAGCCAAGTAAAGAGATAAATATATATCTGTACCTCATGCTGAATATCAGGATAAATTCCAAATGTATCAAAATTTAAATCTAAAAAGATTAGTATATAACTGGGTTTTTTTTTAAACTAATGGTAAGGATATTAAGAACACAGTGCCATGTCAGTGAGTATACTTCTGCCATTTCATTTTTAATAGTTTCATAGTGCTCCACTCAACAAACTATCAAAATTTGTTTAACTAAACTTCTATTTATGGACATTCTAGGCTCTTTCCAATTTTTTACTTTTATAAGCAAAGCTGAAATGGCCATTTAACAGTGTGATGGGGATTATTTACCAGAACAGCAAAGCAAATTTCTCAAAATTGAAGGTCAGTTATTGTGTTAGTTTCCTATCACCGCTGTAAAAAATTACCACAAATTTGGTGCCTCAAAACAACAGAAATTTATTCTTTCACAGTTCTGGAGGCCAGAGATCCAAAATTGGTATCTCTGGACTGAAATCAAGGTATCAGAGGGAGGCTCTAGCTTTCTCCTTTCCTCTTCTATCGTCTTCTGGCATTCCTTAGCTGTGGCCACACCATTCCAGTCTCTACCTCTGTAGCCATGTGGCCTTCTCTTCTATGGTCAGATCTTCCTCCACCTGCTTCTTATAAAGATACATGCAGTAACATTTAGGGATCATCTAGATAATCCAGGATAATCTCCCAATCTGAAGATCCTTAATCACATCTGCAAAGTCCTTTTTTTCCCCATGTAAGCTAACATTCACTGGTTCCAGGGATTAAGACTTGTAGTTTTGGCGGAGGGGTGGGGTGGGGGTGAGTGGGCATTGTCCGGCTATCCATGTTCTTGGAAATTTGTAGATTGTTCCAACTCTGGAGAAATTTTTAGCCATGTTAATTTCTACCCAGATTCTAGGCTCTTGCCAAATTACCAGGCTCCTTCTTACTCCCTTCATCCTTCTCTCTCTTTCCAGCATCATTGCCCCAAGACTCCTCAATTCCTGCTTATCTAGGACGCTGGGCAGCTGAAGGCTCCCTTGGTCCTACTCCTAGGCCATCTGCTCATGCCCTGAGGGTGATTTTTCCAAGGGCTCATCCTAATATCTGGTTATCTCTTCCCTAAGGGGATTTCTTTTTGGCGTTAGATGACTTTTCCTCTCAGCTTTGTTGGTATGTAGCTATTCATGTTATAATCACCACCTTGCTAAATGCTCTGTTCCAGTGGTCTTTCACATGTTTCTCTTGCAGTTTCTGGCTAAGCAACTGTATTATCTGCAATAACAATAGCACCATCTTCCGCTTTCCCAACACTTACATTTCAGGTCTTGGCAATTTTAACAAAAAGGAAAAATAAAAACTTTTCGCAAATCATGTGTCCCTGAAAAAGTCCCAAGTCCCTGACTTTGTTTTTTATGCCAGGCGGGCCTTATTTCCTTATTATTTGTTCTCTTTTATGGCCTCAGCAAAGGGCCAAAAACCAGGGAAACCCCGATTCTCTAGGCCTGAGCACTTTGCTGGAAATGCCGCTGATTATGTTGTGGGTGCTGGGGTCTGCTGGTCAACTTCCTACCCACTCCATGTCCCATCTTGGTAGCCTTCAGATTTGTCAGCAGGGAAGTTTGTTTAGTAGGTTAATGACCCAGTGCCCAGCCCCGGGATGGCTTCTGAGAATAAGTAAGCAGGAAATTCCACGGCAAACCCATCCCCAGATGTGGTAAGAGTGTAGGACAGGCCCATGTCACCCTGCCTTTCTTTGCAAACACTTCCAGCATCTGTGTAGAAACTTCATTTATTTATTCATTTCTGGATTCCATGTGCTCCAATGTACAGAAGAAGGGACTTGCATCAAGCCAACAGGGATTCACAGCCTGGGATTCCACTGGCAGAGATATGATATGTCCAAATTATGTAATCTGGTTCAGCTTCAGTTTCCCAGTCAATGAACTGGGCCCTGTGAAATCGTGTCAAATGTTGCCATGAGGACTCGGAGAGACAATGGATGTCATACACCATTCCTGACAGGCGGCCTCTCAGCATCTGCTCCCCTTTATACGCATGCTCAAACTTTAGCCTTGCTTTTTACTCTGTATCTTCCCCCATGAAGTCTAAGTTCTCCGCTTAGACTATGCTTATACTTAGTCAGCCACAATATGTGTTAATAAGTAAGATAATTGGTACTTCTATTTATTAAGCCAGATACTATGCTAAGTGCCTTCTGTGCATTTTCTCATTTAATCTACCTCCTTAAAAAAAATCATAGAAACAATTGAAGCCTCGTTTGTATTCCTTTCCAATCTCACCCGCCTCCCTTAAACACAAGTTTGAAGTTGACGAGGGTCTTTTCTGGGCTTTTAAAAAATATTTTTGCTACATTTCTATGGACAATATGTAGTTGAAAAACTAGTGTTGTTTTCTGTGTTTTAAAAATTTACCCAAATGGTATTTTGTATTGTACACAAATGTACTCAAATGGCATTATATTGTACAGTATTTCCTTCCCCAACCTGGTCTTTGGAATCAACAGTGTATTTTAGAAACCATGTAGCTCTAGTCCATTAATTTTAACTAGTATGATAGCTTATAGAATAAAAACACTACTATTTATCTATATATTCGTCTACTAATGGACAATTAGTTTGTTTTCAAATTTACAAGCAATTCTGCAATGGCTATTCTTGTGTATGTCTCTTTGTCCCCAAATTATTATTTTTTAAGACAAATCCCTAACAGATGCATTTTTAAGACCTTCATTATCTCCCATCACATTTTACTCTATCTTTACCACTCTATCATTTATGGCTTCACCAGCAGGGTATGAGAATGTCCACTTCTCTAGATCATCACTAACGTTATATATTCTGATTCATTAAAATTTTTGCTGATCTGATAAAAACAAAGCAAAAACAAAAAGCCATCATCTCATACTTTTAACTTTCATGTCTTTGATGAATAGTGAGACTGAATATCTTTCCCTATACTTCTTGGCCATTTGTGGTTTTTGTTCTGTGAGTTACTTATTCTTTATTCCACATATTTTGCAAATATGTTGCCCAATTTGCCAATACTCTTTTCGTTTTGTGGTGATTTTTACCCTGCAAAACTTGAAACTTTTTATATAGTCAACTGGTTAAATCTACCAACATTTCAACTGAATCCTTTTAACTTTTTTAGTTATTGAGTTATGCTTAATTAAATTCCGCAATTATATCTGCTGTGTGAAAGACACCAAGGGCTACAAATAATAGTCAGTTATGGTTTCAGGGGGAACTTACAGTTTAGTTGTGAGACAAGATACTCAAAACTTTAGGCACTAATACAAGCCATCTATGGTGAGTGTCAAGTACTTGGCACAAAAATTAGGTGATTTCATTTTGGCCGCCAGGAAGCTGAGAGCAAAGAGCACAAGTAAATGCTGAATCACAGTGACTAGATTAGCCTAGGTGACTCATGGAAGTGCAGAATATGAGGACTGGAATAGTCCTAAAAGCCGTCTAATACAATCCTTCCCTTTAAAATAAAAATATATCTCTTTCAGCGTTGACTGAATTCCCACCAAAATGTCCTGCCAGCAGACCCAGTAGCAGTGCCAGCCCCCATCAAGGGTTTTCCCAAAGTGACCTCCAATTACCCAAGGCCATTCTGTCTCCAGGCTCTTTCTGCTGTGGGCCCAGCTCTGAGAGCAGCTGCCACATGAGCCACCAAGCTCCGTAGAGGCCACAGCCACCAGCACCAGAGCCCGGACTACCAGCACCTCAGGTGCTCTAGCTACCACCCCAGATCTGGGCTCTAGGAACCACAGAGGAGCAGTACTGAAGCCATAGATCAAAGGGCGAAGGCTCTGTTCCAGCGCAGTGCTTCCCTTGCCCTTGCTCTCTTTTCTCTACTGTATGGGGCTGACAAATCTTGTGTTGATGGAGTGAGTTTTCCGGGCAGAATATTCTCTTCGATTTGGAGACTCAGCATTCATTGTGGAGCCTGACTTCTCCCTTCTCAGGTGACATCCTTGTCACTGTCAGATTATTTGGGCATCATACAATTATTTACCCACCTTCCAAAGCCCAGGGACCCCAGGATACTCTCTTTAAGGGTAATAGTAGAGCCTGATTTTTTTTTTTTTTTAGTTTTTATTTATTTATATTTTTGGCCATGCTGCATGGCTTGTGGGATCTTAGTTCCTCGACCAGGGATTGAACCCGGGCCCTTGGCAGTGAAAGCGTGGAGTCCTAACCACCGGACCGCCAGGGAATTCCCAAGAGCCTGATTAAGTGGTGGGACAGCTTGGCAGTTCCAAGGACACTTTCTTCTTCTTCTTTTTTCTCTTTTAACCTTTTTTATTTTGAATTAATTATAGACTCAATAAACTGTAATAACTGGGTCCCATGTACCCATCACCCAGGTTTCCCCAATGGCGCCTTCTTGTATAACAATACATTATGAAGCAAGGAAATTGATTGGCTCAAAACCATCAGCTAGACTACAGATCTTATCATATTTCACCAGTTTTCACATGCACTCATTTTTGGTATGTCTTTGTGTATAATTCTATGATATCTTATCACATGTATAGATTTGTATAGCCATCACCACAGGGAGTTCCAGAACTGTTTTGTCCCACAAAGGAGCCACCTATATTCCCTTTTGTAGCCACACCCTCCTTCTGTTTTCTATCTACAGGCAACCACTTCAAAATGTTGTATCAATGGAATCACACAGTATGTATAACCTTTTGAGACTGGATTTTTTTTCACTCTGCATAATGCCCTTGAGATCTAGCCAAGTTGTTGCATATATCAATAATCTGCTCCTTTTTATTGGTGAATAGTGTTCCATGGTATGGACATACCTGCTGAAGGACGTTGGATTGGTTCCAGGTTCTGGATAGTGTAAATCAAAGTGCTCAAGTGTGTAAACTAGTTGGATAAGCTAAATGCTTAATAGTTTTATGGATATTTTACAAATGAGCTCTTTTAATCTTTGTTAATTGAAAAACACACAATTCTAGGGGAGTTCTTTCCTACCTGCATTCTTGAGGGATTTCCTAAAGGGGTGTCTAGGCAAATGACCATGCCCAGGCCATCCTTCTGATATCTACCAATGATTTTCAGACTTTTGCTTGGGAAGACCAAGGTGGTCCTCTGCCATAAGAGGTTACCTTTCCAAAAATTCTAATTATCAAAACTTGTCATTTGCTATTTGGATTCCCATCTTTTGGCCTTTGTACATTTTCACCTTGTTTCACTGCCTTCCAACCATTTACCTCTCTGACATTATGCTCTTTATTGATTTGTTCCCTTGTTTGTTGACTACCCCTTCCATGAGAGCCAGACCTTGCTTTGTTCTCTGCTATCTCCCAGTTTATATCTTGAGGGACAAGTACAGAGAAGGTGTATAAAAAATGTTTTTGAATGAGTGTGTGAATGAATTGTGTCTGCAATACATAAAAGAGACTTTTTAAAAAATCTAAGACTAGATTTAAGAAAATGTAAATAAAGCCCACCAAATATGTAAAGGAAAACCATTGCAGGGCTTGAATTTAGAAAGCCTGAGTCGGAATCTCATCTTTGCCCCTTTCTGGCTCTGAATCTGTCAACAAATGATTTAACTTCTTTGCCAAAGTCTTGTCATTTGCAACATTATACATCGTCTTCACAGGATAATTGTGAAGTTCAAGTAAGACAATTTTGTGAATGCACTTTGTAAGACACTAAAGTGCTATATAAATCAAAGGGGTTCTCCCCATTGTCACAGTTATTATCTCCTCCTTCTCTTTCCTTTTCTCCTTCCCCTCCCCCTTGTCCAGCCTCATTCTCATCATCACCACCATCAGGACCGTCTGCATTCTTGGGTGGATGAAAACACCCAGGCAACTGCAAATATGCAATCATGATGTTCTTGTGACATTCCATCCAGTAGAGGGCAACAGTTCCCACCAGCTAAGTCCAATGTTTTAAACATCAAGTTGAAGTACAATCATGGCAACTTATGATCATTAATACTTATTTATTGTTAAAAGAAACACATGTGTCTATCCTAGTAATCCTTCCGTTCAGCAATTTTCAGATATTCTTGTTTGGTACATTGCTTTCTAACCCAAGCTTCTTCTGGAAATGTCTGGCTGCCTTGAAATTTATCTTTTTTTTTTTTTTTAATAGGATTTGCATTCTCTCCCTTCTTTCCTGGTTGGCTGAGTAAAATGCAGAGCAGATTGTGGCTCAGGACAGATGACACAGGCATGCTTCTGTTTTGAATATTTATATCCTTGGCATTGCTTTTATAAGATAGGGTAATTGCTATAGGTTATCTGAGAATTCTCCCACTCCTCAGGTGGGAATTCTCCCACCTATATTCTCTGTTTGCTGGACTGCCACTATATGTATTTCATTCCAAGATTGGTGGAAAAAGTTCTCCACCAAGAAACTGATCTCCTGAGTCTATCTGATAGGGTCTAGGAACTCCTTCCTATGATGTTGATCGGCAGTCAGGTCAGTGTGCAGGGACAGGGAGGCTGGGAAGTTGCTGGGGGGCTTCACTGCAGATAGTGAGTGCAGTGGGGCCTTTGATATTCTGCTTTAACCTGCTGCCAGGGGAGCTACACGAGAACAAGCTGGTACAGCCACCTCCAGTTAAGCAGAGAGGCAGAGAGAGAAAGAGATACACAAGGCAGCCCTGTTCTTTCCAGTTAACCAGAGGGGATAATCAAACATTAGCAGATGCTTACTTGTTCTCTCTGGAGAGGACTGTTTTTGTCCCATCATCAGGTGGAAGAGGTGGCTGGGCAATCCTGGGATAACTCTTCTTTTTTATGGACATCTATTAACTTTCGTATCATACCAGCCCCTTTTATTAAGGAAGGTACCAAAATATTTAAACGAGATGGTTTATACTTTTTGAGTATCATTCATTCATTCATTCATTCACTCATCTAATGCCAGTGGAAGGCTTACTATATGCCAGAAATTAGAGATTCAAAATGAAATAAGATCAGGACCCTTCCCAGTCTCTGTGGGAGACCAGTGCAAACCATTAATGACCCACAGAGGAGTAAGTGTTGTAACTGAGCTAAGGGTGCATGGCTATGAGAGCACAGTGGAAATGGTGATCAGCTCTGCCTATGGGAGGCTTCTTGAAGAGGTGGAGCTGGAGCTGTGTCTATGGAATATGTTTCAGAATTTTTCGTCTTGTTTTACTCCCTAAGCAAACCTTGGTCATGTCTACAGGAAGGCTGGATGAGAAAGATGAAGTCAATTTTTATTGTTATCACTCCCCCTCCACGTCCCCCCAGCCCTGCCTGGTATAAGTTATGATTAGATTTGACAGTAGTGAGTTGGCGACCACAGTGAGGTGAGCTGGCATGTACTTCCTGAGAGTTAAGGATGGGGAGTCAGATCTTGAGCCTAGGGCGCCATTGGGAAAGTGCCAGCTTCTTCCCTCTTTCCTGTGATTTGGCCACAAGGAGAGAAGTGAATGGAACTTGTGTGACTTCTTTGATAGGGACCACAGTAACTTTTCCTCAAGACAGGGCGTGCCTCTCAGTATTCTGCTATGACTTTTTTGGGTTACTGAGAAAATGCACTGAGTTAGGGAGAGGCCTTTAGATGCAGCCTTTAGATGGGTGAAGAGTCCCTGTCCCAGGCGAAAACTCCAACTCTCCCATGAAGCTTTATGCGACCGTGCATAATTTATTCTTCTTTCTTGGGAACCTTACCACTCTGTATATTAATTTGGTCGTTTTGCCAAGCGTTGCCCTCTTGAAGTTGGATCTCTGAGATACCTTTAAGATAAGTTTGAGGGCAGAATCCGGGCCTTCTAGCACCTCTGGAGCCCTGAGCCCTGGTCTTTGGAGTAGTGGGAGTTGAGAAGCTGCCCCCCGGCAGAGTGAGCGAAGAGCCCTGACATCCCAGCAGAGTGCCGAGATCCACACACCCTCCAAGCTGTGGCCGAGCCCGGGACAGAGCCTAGCCCTGGGGACAGCACAGCCCACACTCCCCGGCGAGGAGCATTTCAGACTCGTGCTGGCTCAGCTCTGGAGCTGGCTGTGGCCACATGGGACACTGAACCGTTTGCTTGTTCTGTTGGCAGCCCGGAAGAGTTGGAGCCCTTCCCCTGTGGGTGAAGTCTAAATTTAGCCCCAAAGAAGCTGCCTTCCCTTTTTGCTGGAGAAAAGCTCTTTTCACTGGAATGGGCTTCAGCTTTGATTAAGTGGGAGGACCCACATCTGGGAATATATAAACTTTATTGTCCTTGGATGACAAAACGTTTTCCTTGCCTACTGGTTTTCCGCCTTTTTAGCCTGGACTGTGATTATCTCTGCTTATGACTGTGTTGGCCAGGGCAAGCCATTTTGCTGTGGACTGGGCTCCCCTGGTCTGTGCCTAGGCTGGAGTTGACACCTGGGGACGTTGTCTTGTCCCCACTTAACCTCCTGAGGCCCAGCCCTATGCACACAGAACAGAACAGAGAGCAGGGGGCTGGTCTCTCTCATGATCCCGGGGGAATGTGAGGGCCAGGTTTGACGCTCTTGGATCCTTGGATCAGATCCCAGGATTTCAGGAGGCCTGAGACACCTCAGGGCTTCCCCGCAAGGCTCCAGGGTCCAAGGTTTCAGGGGCCATCCTGGCCTATGCTGAGTGAACACGAGACCCCCACTATAGAAAGACACCCACCCTAAGGGGTCTTCTGGTCAAAGAAAGACTTTTAGGACTTTTCCTGATCCCCACCCTAGAACCCCTCTGCCATCTGAGTCTTGAGTCAGTAGTTTGGGGTGCTGACAAATGAACATTCCTGTAATAAGTTACCCCCCTAGTTCCAGTCATGATATCCTTTTTGATAAGTGTTTCCTTTGGTGCCCGGTGATACAAGCTCTGGCTAACTCTTCTGCGTATGAACTTCTGAAGTGTAGGGCAGAGAGCGCTGGACTTGGCTTCAGGAAAGCTGGGTTGCTGGGTGGTCTGGTTTTACTGCTGATTTAGCTGCATGACATTGGTACCTTCTCCAAACTTCTGTTTCCTTGCCTGGAAAATGACAATAATAAGACTGTACTCATAGTTCTGTTGTCAGCAACAAGTGGGAGGATTTTATATAGTTGTTTTTTTGTTTTTGTTTTTGTTTTTTTTGTGTGGTACACGGGCCTCTCACTGTTGTGGCCTCTCCCGTTGCGGAGCACAGGCTCCGGACGCGCAGGCTCAGCGGCCATGGCTCACGGGCCCAGCCGCTCCGCGGCATGTGGGATCCTCCTGGACCGGGGCATGAACCCATGTCCCCTGTATCGGCAGGTGGACTCTCAACCACTGTGCCACCAGGGAAGCCCGGATTTTATATAGTTTTAAAAAGCTCTTTGTAAAAGTAGATTGCCTTCTTCATTAAGTGATGACGGCTGGTAGCAAATGTTTGCTTGGATTTGATTGGTTCCCATACAACCCCCCTTTCTCCACCCCATGGAAATCTCTTTTCTCTCGTGGAGCCCCCTAAAGGACACTGGGAGCTTATTAGATCAAGGAAACTCCTGCTCTATTTAGGCCCTTCTGTGCCCACCATTGTTTGATCTCCTGAATCTCACTTTGTTTTCCTGCAGAATGATGGTAAGGAGGTCTGGGAGCAAGGCATCATACCTTTGATTGATTTGGCATCTGTTTTGCTGAGTGCCCATAAGCAGATTATATCTAGTCTGTCTTTACCTCGGTTTCTTGATCTGCAGAATGGATACACAAGTACTGTAAGCAGGCCTTGAAAAATGACTTAGTGAGAACTCAGAGAGGAAAATTGTAAAATTTCAGTACTCTGGTCATCATCCAACTCTGGCATATTTTCTGATCAGAACCTCGAGTTTGGTGATTGGAATTTTCCAGTCTATTCTGCACAGCATTCAACATTTAGTACTGGAACAAGCTTTCCCATTTAACACTAATTGATAGAACAGAAAGAAATTAGACTAAGTCTAAAAGAAATCAGGATCTTGGTAAAGAAGAATTGGAAAGATACCCTCTTGCTGTAATTTTCCAGGATGCCCTGGACAGTGCCCAGAAGTTGTCAATATGGAAAGAGCTCAGGGACCTTTTACAGGCTGGTAAAACATTGTTGGAGGGTTGAGAGAGTCTTTGGAATTTATCTGCATGGCTGACGTCACCTTCTCAGAACAGGGAGCCGAACTGTCTCGATGTCTGGGGCTCCTTTCTGCAATTGCTTCCCAGTAGTTGATCCCAAGTGACCCTTCAGGCCACTCACCTGTCAGAAATTTTTGGTTTGCAGTGAGAAGTGGCCCTTTCTGGGTCCCTGCAGTTGGCAAGGAAGCTTTCCTTTCAATCTGAAATGGAAAGGAAATTAATGGCCCTCTCCCCTGCAGACCCATGCCTGGGTGACCCAAGCCTCACACTTTCGATTTTTGCCTCTTTGCCTCCACAAGTTGTAACAACTGTCACCCTCACCAGCTAGACACCATCCATAGGCACTTAGCATGATTTTCTGCCCCCAACTTGGAGGATTAAAATGTGGCTTCCAACAAGAGACTGAGCAGAATCCTACACTCATGTTGAGTCCCTGGCTTTGTCATGGTTGACAATGTTACATCATCTTTCCTAAGCTTTAGTTATTACAAAATGGTGTTCATTTTAATTTGGACATTGAGAGGATATGCCAATGGATCCAGGGATCCAAGGGGGCAAGGAAGAAGGGAACAAATGAACATTTATTGAGCTCCTACTCTGCACCAGGCACTGTGCTTAAATATTTTAATGCATATAATCACATTTAGCTCTCAAAGAACTCCCCATACCAGGACATTATTATAAAGCTCATGTTACAGGTCTGGAAACTAAGATTTGGAGAGTTAAAAATAAAATGAAGAGTTATATGGCTTTTTCTTGATTCTCTTGGAGGTTGACTTCTCAATAGGGTGATGTCATCCTATGTGGGAAGATCAGAGCAATGATCCCAACATCACAGAACCAGGACCCCGTGAGACCCCATTTAATAGATCCCATCTCCTCAAGAGGCCAACATGAAGCAACCCAACAGAAAAACCCACTAGGGTTTTCTAGGCAAACGATTCTCTCCTTCTCCAACAGGAGAGTTGGGGCAACCAAACCTGGCCATTCCTCACCACTAGGACAGGGTGACCCTTCAGATCAGCTGCTCCCAAGAAGGCTCTACAGATCCCCAGTGCTGGGTGCCAGCAGTGTTCCAAAATCTTTATGCTGCCCAGACCAGCCTTGGGAAATAGGCATTGCTACCTGGCTAGCGAGATCATCTGGCTACGGGAGCCTGAGCATCAGCATGCCCTCCTGCCTGCCGCTGCCTTTGCCGTGACCACAGCGGCCTGAATGCATGGCAGAGACTGGCTCCTGACCCTGGGTACTGCTGGCCGTGCAGCCCTGAGACGGAACATCCCGGAGGCAGTGAGCTCATCCAGCGTGCCCCCTGCATTCCATGCCTGCCTTCTTTGCCTGCAGCTCGATCCCCTGTGACTAAGGGTGTGGTAAAGAATCCCTGTCTCCAGAAGCCCCGAGACTGAGCTGAGACAGGAGGGGTCTGCAGGCCCCCTTCAGTCAGAGACAGCAAAGACGTTTATCCCCCAGAGACAGGAGCCCCCTGGGTGTGAAGGGGGCAGCGGCGGCGGCTGGCTGTCCTCAGGAAAGGTCTGCCACTTTCTGACCTGGTGCTGACCTTAACTCCAGTGGCCACCACTCCCCTGCCATTTGCTCCTGCAGTCAGAGAGCAGGACAGATGACTCCATGGCACTTCTGGGAGTGCTGAAGTGAAGTTTTGACAAATTCCAAGGAACATCAAAGTGCAAAACAACAGTCAACACATCATAGTCTGTCACCAGGTCCCCCACCCCTGATTATCACATTAAATCAGCAATGGGAACATTTCAGCCCAAGCTCAACACACGCCTACTGGACCTCAGAGTTTCTCCTTCCAGAATTAAACAGATATGGCAACGGTTTTATTTTAAAAATCTGTGCTCTCTGTTCTACATTCAGCAGCTGAGGCCTTCATCTCACACACACACACACACACACACACACACACACACACACACACACACACACACACACACACACACACACACACACACACACACACACACACACACACACACACACACACACACACACACACACACACACACACACACACACACACACACTTACTAAGAAAGAGAAGCATATTGCTGAAGAACTCCAGATAATTGGGATTAAGTAGCCCAGGAGAATAGAATAAAGAGTTGGGTTCTAATCCTAGCTCTACCACTTAATAGCCTGAGATCTTTAACCAATTAGTTAACACCTCTGGGCCTCAGTTTCCTCAGGGTGAAATAAGGACAATAACACCTTTATTTCCCAAAGTCATGAGCTTAGTTGCTAGAGCAGTTCAACAGTCATTCTCTCCTGGGAATCATGGACACTGCTTGCTAGTCATGATGTTTCATATTTATTTCTTGATGTGTTTATTACGTGTAACTTTTGGGATGAAAGAAAGAACAGACGTTCTTTTCCACCAAAGATTGGCTGAGAAGCACTTGTTAGTGAAGGGGATGTAGGCCACTCAGGCCTTGAGTCTCAGGTTATGAAGGAAATACTTGCTGGGTTGGTATTTCCCTGGGTAAATTCTCACCAGGGGAGGGAGCGGAAGGTAACTTCAGAAAGAGCTTATGCTGATCTTTAGAACCGTTTTCCCCAAACTCTGGAGCATCCAAAGAAAGCAGTGTTATCTGCCAGAATGTCCCAGAAAGAACAACAGGCATGTGAATTCTGCGCCATGTGATCAGGCATAAGAAATGTCACATTTCTTTTATTACTTGAAATTAAATTTGATATGCTATTGTAGCCATCCTGCCAGGGTAGTGAGAAAATCAGGCTCAGACCTTCCTGGAACAGCCCCTTCCTCCCAGTTTCTGTGAATGTTCACCCAGAGCATTCAGGTGGAGCCCTCTGGTCTCCTGTCCACATGGGTGACTGCTAATGTGTCCATTTGCCAGGTCCTCATCGTCCTTGGAGGCTGGTGGCTTTACCATCTCTTGGCAAAGCTTTGCCATGGCTGTAATTTCTCCCTGAGGCCCTGCAGCTCCCCACCACAACCGAGGGCTTTCAGGAAGGTAGAACCTCTGCACCTGGGAACACAGGTCTCTATCCCCTCTAGCCCCTGGAGGAGGCCAGAATTCTTTTCGGATTTCCTTCACTAATTAATAGGACTGTCTCCCTCTCCATCCTTTAGAGAAGATAGCCAGTAATGTCCCTGCAGAGAGCCCGTAGGAACACAATGATGGCCTCTGATTTAGGGAGTAGGGGAAAGATAGCTTCTCTAGGTTAACTAGAATTAACCAACTCTGTTACTGAGACAGGGAAGGAAGTAGGATTGGAGAACTGGGGGACTTAATCAGGAAGACGCAGGAGAGAGATTTAGAGAATCACAATTGAAACTGGATAAGATTATGGTTCTTCTAAAATACCTGTTGCTTCCCTTCCTCCCATTTCTACTTATGCAAAGTAACCAGAATAGGGAGGAAGGTCTGGGAGAGCAGCAGCAGAAGAGAGCTGCTCTGTGGAGCTCCAGAACCAGCAGAAAGTACTGCTTGCTGACGACACAACATCAGTCTCTTTGTAAATTTAAAAGATGCTTGCTGGGGGATGATCTGATTTGACTGTCACAGCCACTCTGCAAGGTACATGGGGCAGCCATTAGTCCCACTTTCCAGATAAGGAAACTGAGGTTCAGATGATATTAAAAACTTGTCCATATATATGAAATCTTAAAAAAAAAAAGGTTCTGAAGAACCTAGGAGCAGGACAGGAATAAAGACACAGGCGTAGAGAATGGACTTGAGGACACGGAGGGGGAAAGGGTAAGCTGGGACGACGTGGGAGAGTGGCATGGACATATATACACTACCAAATGTAAAATAGTTAGCTAGTGGGAAGCAGCTGCATAGCACAGGGAGATCAGCTCGGTGCTTTGTGACCACCTAGAGGGGTGGGATAGGGAGGGTGGGAGGGAGACGCAAGAGGGAGGAGATATGGGGATTTATGTATATATATATAGCTGATTCACTTTGTTATAAAGCAGAAACTAACACACCATTGTGGAGCAATTATACTCCAATAAAGATGTTAAAAAAAAAAAAAGACTTGTCCAAAGTTACAGAGCTGAGTGGCTGAACAGGACAAGGCATCCAAGTCTCTTGACATTTTCTTCAAGACTCCTCAGTTTCTTTAGCTCATGGTGTTTAAATTAGGCTTCAGCTGCTACATCCATCCATGACTTGGGATGTTTGCCTTTTGCCAGTGGTCTGGCATTCTGGAAACTTGCCGATAGGTTTTGTCTAACTCTTGCTTGTATGCTATTCTTTGCTACTTTCAGGAAGTCAGGCTAGGAGTAGAATACATTTCTTATGAGAGAATACGCTCTGGACTTTGATTCATATCTGGTGGGTCCCCAAAGTCTATATTATGGCAAGTTTAAGAGCATGGTGCTTATTCTATGAGCATTCAATAGGACTATCTTAGTGAGGGGAGAAATTTTGAAAAACTATTAATTCAAATCTCAAAGAAGAATTGCAGGAAATGTATTTCTGACTATTTAGAAATGACTCACTATGGGACTATTTGAAAACTATATATTATTTTTATCAGTAAATAGAATTGCCTATAGTCAATGTTATCTCGTCACATCCAGGGATTCTAAGATCCGGTTACCCATTTCCCTCAAAACAACTGACAGCAAATCTGGGGAAGAGAGGGCCCACCAGTCTCTGCAAGGCTAAACCTCCCCTACACCCCACTGCAAACTGATAACGCCACACCCTCCCCTGCAAAATAACAGAGGGCAGATAAGATGGAAATTTTCATTTCAGTTCCCAATAGTTTCCACAGCCAGTGAGATATCTGGATCGGAAGAGGTTCCATAACCAGAAAATCTTGGCTGGAGTTTCACTGTTGGGAAGCAAACAAGGCAATTAAGGAGGGCCTCAGATAGCTTTTCTTGAGGGGCTTTGTTACAACAGGGGCTTTTGAATATTTATATTGAAACAAAAGATGGCTAAGAATTTGTACTCTTTAGTCATTTCCAAGTTTAACATCAGACTGTATAAAGTATATGTAAAAATTTTTTTAATTTATTTATTTATTTTTGGCTGTGTTGGGTCTTCGTTGCTGCACGTGGGCTTTGTTGCGGCAAGCAGGGACTACTCTTCATTGCGGTGCACGGGCTTCTCATTGTGGTGGCTTCTCTCGTTGCGGAGCACAGGCTCTAGGCGCGCGGGCTTCAGTAGTTGTGGCACGTGGGCTCAGTAGTTGTGGCTCACGGGCTCTAGAGCGCAGGCTCAGTAGTTGTGGCACACGGGCTTAGTTGCTCTGTGGCGTCTGGGAATCTCCCCGAACGGGGCTCGAACTCCATGTCCTCTGCATTGGCAGACGGATTCTTATCCACTGCGCCACCAGGGAAGCCCCAGTATTTTTTATAGAAAGTACCCAATCTACTTTTCATTAGTTTCTTGAAGTATTTGGCCTCAACAATGTGAGGCAGGAAATTTCGACTCTAGCTGTGTCAGCCGGGCTCTCTCAGACACAGGTATTCACTGTACAAGGCACTCTGGTCCCTAAGTAGTCAAGAATAGCTAAACTTTTCTGCTTCCAAGGTGACCATCCTGGAGCAGGCTTCCAGTTGGAAAGTGATGGACCAGTGCAGGCAGCTTTCTGGGCATGCTCATCTGGGGAGAGGTGGTCCAGATCCTTCTCTCCCAAACAGTCCCTGGGTTTGACACTTGCTGAGAAAGCCTGGCTTGGTCCCTTGTGTGCCACAACTCTGGAATGCAGCTCTTCCTGTTAGGAAGACAATGGTCTTTATGGGAAGGCTAGCACTTGCCAGGAAGAAAGAGTTGAACAGCAAAGAGAAGGATGCAAGCATTGCTGGCAAGGGAAATGGTAGGCACATAACCCTAGTGGGTGGGCTGGGTGTCCCTGAGGGCTGGATGATGTCTGCCTGGAGCAGAGCAGGGGTGTGGGAAGGAGGGGTGGAGAGGTCAGAAAGGTAGTCTGGGGATGGGGGGCAGCCCAGAGTTTTCAACCCCAGCCTTAGGAATTTGGGACATAGGCTACTGATCTTTATCACTCAAAGTGTGGTGCAAGGATCAGCAACACACTGTCGTCTGTGAGCTTGTTAGAAATGCAGGATCCCAGGGCCCACCTCAGGCCTACGATCATAATCTGCACTTGAACTTGAACCCCAAGAGATCTGTATCTTCATTCAAGTACTATTCTAGGCTAAGAGGAAGCAAGAAAGATTTTGCAGCTGGGAAGTAATGGGCTGGAAAAAGGTTTTGGGAATAAGCCCATGGAAATGGTTGAAGAACACCCACCAAGGAGCCCATGGCCATAATCCAGGTGTGGCAGAGAGGAGAGAGAGTGAAGAGGAGAGTCAGAGATGGGTATTTTGATGAGAGCAACAACCCCTGAGGCAGGCCTCTACCGCCTGGCCTCTCCCTCAGGTAGTGGGCAGCCCAGATATTGTACATTAGGCAGGAGATGTGTGTTCCGGAAGTGGACATCTCCAGGATCCGTGCTTTTGAAGTCAGATTTCATCGCTGTGGCTGATTGTACACCCGACCCCGGGGAGCTGGGATAGCACAGGGGCGGCCGCTGCCCTGCAGCCAAACAAACACGCAGCTGCTCCAGGTAGAGCCAGAGCTTCTGTGAAAGACATTTTGGAAGTTTCCTGCGGCTGCAATGAATTGTTGGGGTCTGCCCCATGGCACGGCTGTGACCACCCGCTTTCCTCAATCTTAGGGCAGCCAGCTCCTGAAACTGGAGATTCCCAGAGCCCTTTGGCCTCCACTTCCCATGGGGTGAGGAGGACTACCCTTAATGCCTCCCTCTCTGTCCAAGCATGGTAGTCCAACTGGCTGGGCAGACTGGGTTTCCTGGGCCTCTTATCCCAGGGAGAAGGTGGTTATTCCTTCCACAGAGATGGTTTAGAATAAGTGAGGCAGTGAGGTAGGTCTGGGACCCAATTAGGCCTGCATCTGTAGGCAGAAAGGGATGCTGGGTGACATGGAGAGAACTCAACTGGAAGATTCTAAGCCTCTCAATTTTGAAAGGAAAGGGCATGAACTTACTTGTTGGTTAATTCCTTTTATTCTTAGTCGTCAGTTAATTCCTTTATTCTCAGGATATACACTCAACCCAAAAATGAGCAAAAATCCCCTTTGTAATCATATTTGTAGGCATCAACATGACCTTCTTCCCACAACATTCTTAGGTCCATCTGGTGTACCTCGACGATACTCTGACTACCCAGATGCCTATACAGCATGAAATACTATTTTATCAATAGGCTCATTCATCTCACTAACAGCAGCCTTTTAAAATTGCTGCTCTGTGACTTTGGCCAGTTAACAGACCTCTCTGAGTCTCAGCTTTTTCTCTAAAAAGAGATGATAATCACTTCTCGAAGGTAGTGAGACCCTGAACATACTACCTGGCACATGGATGGCCAAACAACGTTAATTTTCCTACCCTTCCCTTCTCTGGAGTTGCTATCTGTTTCCTGCTGTTTCTTGCAAATAAACTTCTGAATTAAATAATTCCCATCTGGTAATTTGGATCAACTAGAGAGAACACAAGTCTTGAATACATGACATTTTGAATTTGAAGGCTACAGTTTAGAATAAATGTGATCATTTACTGAAACCAAACTATATTCTAGAATGAAGTCCATAGGGTCTTGCTTCATGAACAGACCAGAGAGTCATTAGCGTGATAGTTATTTGATAGCAAGTGGGTTCTCTTAGGACACAAATATAATTAAAAGCAGTTTGCTCTAGTGTCTGCGGTTTAAACGTTGCCCACAGCGTTCTTTTGTCTACTCTTGCCGAGTAAATCCATGCTTTATAAATTCAAAAGCTAACCTCTGATGAGTCCTACTTATTCTAAATATATTCTCAAATCGTGAGTTCCTGAAGGTATTTTCTGTTCTCTGCTCTCTGGAGACTGCGAGGTTATCAATGTGGAAAAACATCCCATAAAGTTTTTCTCTAATAGAGACCTTGGGAACACAGAAGCCTCCTTGAATGGTCAGACTTAACTTTTCCCAGGACCATAAAGATACATATTTTTGTTTCCTACCCCAAACACAGCATAACTCACTTCCCATTTTTCCTGGGAGATTGTGGTAATATGGGGAGGACTGGGGGGTCTCCAGGATAAAGCAGCTTGTAAAACAACTGTGGGGGGAGATTCCAGATCTGACTTAATCAACATTTCTCAAGATCCGTAGACCAATAAAACTGTTTGCTTTCTTACCACAGTTCAGCCGGCTGATTTATTTCTCTCACCCTGCTGAAGCTGTCGCTGCCTAGAGCAGTTCATTTGTCAGGTGGAGAGAATTACAATTCACAGGACCCTCACTACTGCTATCTCAGTTTATAAATTTCACGAATTACAATTTATTGCCCTGCACCCTGCAGAGTCTCATATTAATAAATTGCGTCTCATCTGCAAAAGCACGTGTATATGGCTCCCTTGGACATAGGCTTACGGCCTTAGAGCTGCAACACGTCTGCATGTGGCCAACATACAACCTGAGCTGTGCTGATTGAACTGAGCCCCAGTCAAGTTCCCGCTGCCTCTGTCTGATTCTCCCTTTCCTTGCAATCACTGTTTGCAGGCCCTGGTTTCCTGTTTTTATCTCTACAGGGACGCTATGTAAAGGAGACCAGACACCATCTGCGTATGTACTGTAGAGGGGACAGTGGGGCTGTAAGAAGAATTTAATTCCTTCCAAAATGTAGGCTTCTACCGTATAGATTTTATCAACCTGTGGGTACAAACAGAATCGCATTAATAATGTAAACCTTCCTTTGCCAACTTTTGCCCTTACCAGCCAATAGACCCTCAACTCAAGCCTTCTGCAAATCCTCGGTGAATTTCTCACATGCTCTCAAAAGCTAGTCCAGTTGTCCATCTGGTCAACTCCCACAAGGCGTCTTCCATTTTCTTCCTTTCTTCCTTGTTTTGGCTTCTTCCTTGTTTTGGCCTCTTCTGCTGGACAGGTCTCCCATCCACCACCTTATGATTTCTACCAAGTACCCCTGAGTCCACCTGGCACCTTTGTTTCTTACTGAACCCCTGCTGGTTACAGCAGATTCCCATCGGGCATGCTGTGATTCTCACTACCTTTCAATCTGCTGTGCATACTTAAGTCATGGGCTGACCTGTGTTCCCCCCAAATTCGTATGTTGAAGTTCTAACCCCCAGTACCTCAGAATTTCAAGGTAAGCTCTTTAAAGAGGTAATTAAGTTAAATGAGGTCATCAGGGTGGACTCTAATTCAATATAACTGGTGTCCTTAGAAGAAGAGATAATTTGGACACAGGAAAGTACAGAGGGAAGACCACGTGAAGACACAGGGAGATGACAGCCATCTGCAAGCCAAGCAGAGAGGCCACAGAAGAAACCAACCCTGCCGATATCTTGATCTTGAACTTCTAGCCTCCAGAACTGTGAGAAAATAAACTTCTGTTGTTTAAGCCACCCGGTCTGTGGTGCTTTGTTATGGCAGCCCTAACAAGCTAATATAAACCCGCACCGGGAAATGTCTGGGGCCTTCATGGTGACTTAGCCAGGTACCAATGGATGTCAGAGGCAAGAGCTTGTGACTCCTGTTGAGATTTTGCTTTATTGGATGAGGCCCAAAGCCTCCCAACCCAGCGTCAGCCTACTGCTCCAGGATCTTCTCCCCACCCTCCCCCAATGGCCTGTGCTCTAGTCATATTGGAGTTATTTTTTCTAGAAACTACTGTGACTTTTAGTTAGAACAGGGGCTGGGATCACCCAGGGGAACCTGGAATCACAGTGATCCTATTTGGTGGCAGTGGGAGCCATGGAGGAGACAGGGCTGCTGCTGGGGGTGTCACTAGAGGCTGAGAAAGGAGGGAAGAAAGGCCCTGGCTGCTCGCTTCCTCCCACCCTTGGTCTCTGCCAAGTGCATCCTGTTGGCCGAGCCCAGCTGGAAACCACAGGGGTCTAGGAAATAGTCTGCAGGGGGCAGCCCCCTGCCATAGAGAGTGGAGCAGGAAAAGGGTGAGGAATGGACCTTGGGGCAACCAGGCTCAGGACTGGCATTCCTTTCACACCCTTGTATTCATTTCCTGTGGCTGCTGCAATGAATTACAGTCATCTCTGTATCTGCTACCCACAACCAACCCTGGATAGAAAATCTTCAGAAAAGAAATAAATTCTGGAAAGTACCAAAAAGCAAAAGTTGAATTTGCTGTGCCTGGGTGACTATTCACATAGTATTTACATTGTATTTATAACTATTTACATAGAATTTACAATGTATTCGGTATTATAAGTAATCTAGGGATGATTTAAAATACCTGGGAGGATGTGAGTAGGTTATATGCAAATACTAAAGCAGTTTATATAAGGGACTTGAGCATTCGTAGATTTGGGTGTCCATGGTGGGAGGGGGAGGTGTTCCCCAGAACCAGTACCCCTGGATACTGAGAGACTGTACCACAACTTGGTGGCCTAAAACAAGAGAAGTTTATTCTCTGACAGTTCGGGGGCCAGAAGTTCAACATGAAAGTGTCAGCCTCCCTTCAGAGGCTCCCAGAGAGAGTCCTTCCTTGCCTCTTCCAGGTTCTGGTGGCCCCAGGTGTTCCTTGTTTGTGGCTGCATAACTCCAGTCTCTGCTTCTGTCTTCACATGGCCTTCTCCTCTTCCCTCTGTGTGTCTCTCCTCTGGGTGACACTTGTCATGGCATTTAGGACCCACCCAGATTACCCAGGAGGATCTCATCTGGAGATCCTCAACTCAGTTACATCTTTTCCAAATCAGCCCACATTCACAGGTTCCGGGTGTATTGATACTTTGGGGGAGGCACTATTCAACACACTACAATCTCTTTTTTGCTGAAGCTATTTCCCCAACCCTTCTCTATCTAGAAAAATCCTTCAAGTCCCCACTCCAGTATCACTTTCGTACCCCACACCAGTATGAAACCTTGCCTGAACTGCACTATCAGACTCACTCACATCGCTCCTGGGTCTATAGTTCTTTGTTCACATGCATGGCATTTATCACCTCGATAGTCTGGTCCATTAGACCGTGAGCTCCTCAAGGACAGAGCAGGGCCTGTGTCCTTTGCTGCAAAGGCCAACTTCATCTTTCAGCTTCTCTCTTCCATGGAGACCTTCCATCTGGGTCTTTTCAGTTCTCTTTTCCTGTTTTTGGATCAAAACATCATTCCTTACTCCTGTGTGGCTCTGCCCACCATCTGATACACACCTTTGAGCACCTCATACGTCTGGAACTTGCCCCTCAGTTTGCCTAAACCCCCTCTTCCCTGACTTACATCACACAGGCTTCCTAGCACAATCCTTGCTCAAGAAGTGCTGCTGTTGAAAAAGTCATGTTAGAACCAAATAGGGCCAGGACTAGAGGTGGGAAAGAAACATTTCATCATCATAGGGTTTCTGGTAGAAGAATTTGATCTGGAATTTGGGATAAAGACCAGGTCTAGTCCCTAAAAACTCATTTAAAACTAACAGGTAGGTGCAGGTGCTTTTTCATAGTGAGTGATTTTGCATTTTCTTCTAAGTGTTTTAAGAGCCTCTTAAAGTTCTGTAGAAAAAACCTTGATTACCTGGAATAGTTGGGAAATGGGAAGCTTTGTTCTTTTAATTTGTCATAAGCCAAACCCTGTTAAGTTGTAATTCTTGATACTATTTTGCCTAAACTACATCTCTTTTGTGTTAGTAGGTGAAAGGCAGCAAACGGGATGCTCACTTTGTTCTCCTAGGATTGAGGACTAGAGATGTAGGTTTGGGAATCAAGCTGAGGAATCTGGAGCATAACCTTTATAAATCCCCATTTATCTACTTGTTTTCTGAGAATTTTATATTTTTCTCCAAAAGTAGAGGGCAGAAAATAATCAATTAAATGAAGGTTTCTTTTGTTGACTTCTGATTAGTTTTCACTTTCCTTCTGAAGTGCTACGAATATTTTCTTAGCAGTAATCGAGAATATTATAAATGTTGCCATAGAGAGATGTTTTGGCCACATTTCCAGGTTTCCTCCTGCTTGAGTAGGTGTGGCTATGCATATGTGTGTGTGTGTGTGTGTAACTGAGTGTGGGTGCAACTGAGTTAGCCTGAGGAGGATAAATCTCCAAGGGAGTGAATGAGAAAAGCAGTGGGTTAGACATCAGAAACCTCTGTATTTTATCCCTCTCTTTACTACTTATCAGTGCTAGGACCTTCAGCAAGTAATTTTACTATATCTATTTTCTCATCTAAAACTGAGAATAATTCTCATCTCTACCTGCCTTATAGGATTGTTACGGGGATACAGTCAGATGTTTTGAAAATGCTTAATAAATAAAATACTGCCCAGACTTCCCATGGCATTTCCATGACACCAGGCTTTGTGAAGAAGCAGTGAGTGTTTTTGTAAAGGACCACTCTTGTTAATTGGCACTGTTGCTGTTGTATTTTCCAACACTGATTCTTCTTTTTATCACGTCTGAGTCTGTGCATGGGGGCTCATCACAGGCCACATCAGGGCCACGTTTCCAGCCTCGATCACCCTCTTCTCTTGCCTTTTCTTTCTACAGCCGGTCATGCCTCACCAGCCTGCCCCATCCTGGTACACGGCCATTTGTTATGTTCCAGGGAGAAGCTAGACTCTGCTTTTTTACCCAACATAAAACCTTGATGCCTCCCTTGTGTCAAAAAAAAAAAAAAAAAAAAAAAAAAAAAGAAGAAGAAGAAGAAGAAGATTAGACGCCAGAGAGACACTATATATAGTTTTTCTTTGACTGCTGGAAAAGATAAGTGGCTGAAAAGAGACGGGAATTGTTTGCCTATAAATTGAGTGCCAGCAGGTTTATCGCTGAACACTGTAGATTATGTTGAGTGGAGTAATCAGGAGGAAGAATGGGAGGCTACAATAACACTGCGATAGGGACTATTTGGAGTCCACAACCAGACCCTCCTTGACTTATGCACCCTGGGTGGAAAGTGCTTATGTTACAAAACAGCATGAGGTCCTGGCCCCAAGATCCTTATATGTCTCACGGGTAGTGAGGCGGCAGTTCCCAGTTAGATCGGTATGCTCCTTGGCTGGGTCCGATGTCACTTGAGAGAACTGGACGGGATGGCGGGGATGGCAGGGGCTTCCTCCCACAGAGCGTGTCAATGCCCCAGAGCCGGAATCCAGAGGGCTGCTGAGAAGGGTAGTAAATGCCTGGTGCAGAATAATATTTGGGCAGGGTGTTCCTTGAACCATGGGAGGCTCAGAGTTGTCTAGGTCTCCCTCCGGCCCCTGCAACCCTGTAAGCTGCAGGTGATAAATAATTTCTTCAGTCCCAGTGGCGCCCAGTGTCTCTATGGAGTGCCCAGGTTGGCCCCTAGATGAGGCCACCATGAGGGCTGGAAATCACATTATTGGAGCCGGGTTGGTGTGGAGGGGACCTCATGACAGCTTCTGTGGACCCCAAAGCCTTTCTATTGGTTGGCATTGTGTTTGTGGTGCTGTGGTCTGAAGAGTGAGGTTCTGCTTCCCAGTCGTCCTGTGTGACGGTGGGGAGGCAAGAAAGTGGTCAGGGCGTGGTGACGGCTGAGAAGTGAGATGCAGCCACGTTCCTGTTCTGCTGGCGAGTGTAAATCAGGAGCCTTCTCCCTATCTTGGCAGTGGGTTTACTTTCTTGACAAAACACACTCATGACCAAATGCATTTGGCCCAGATTCAGTGTCTCTTGATCCTGTAATTTACTCATAGTATTTCTCATTTGTGAGTCCAGTGGGCTCACGGAAGGGAGAGACTCAGTCCCCAGTAAAATGGATTCCTTACATTCCCCATGCAAGCCAGCTGTATGATTAACCACAGTACTGTAGGACAAGCCGAGTGGCCAGAAAGAGGACCCCACGGTAGGTGCCTCTTCCAAAAGTCTAATAGCTGAACACAGTGTTTACAGACATCCCAGGTGCTCCCTATTGCCTTCAGAATTAAGCCTCAACCTCCCAGTGAGGCATCAAGGTCTCTCCTTTTTTTTCAGCTGCATCTCTTGCCACTCCCTGCCTGTGTACCCTTCTTTCTGGCAGCGCCAAAATACTTTAAATTTCCCAGGCAATTTATATTTCCCTGGCATTACTCACGCTAACTCCTTTTGTCTCAAATGCCTATCTTTCTGGTGAGCTTCTACTCATCCTTCAAAACCTAACTCGAGTGCCCTCATAACTCTGGGGACCATTCACCGTCCTTACTGTAACTCTGAAATAGACTGAAAGTTTCCTTCCTGTGCTCAGGGCAGGTTGTTTATTCCTCTAGTGCAGGGCTTATCATCTGGACTTGATAGGTATTAGTTCAAGGTCTGACTTCCCCACTTAGTACTAGACTCCCCAAGGCTTATTTTCATCTTTAGATACCCCCAAACCAGCACATGCTATATCCTCAGTTTCTTCTGAATTAAAACAATGTACCTGTAACATATGTGACAAAACCAAGAGCTGATTTCTTCTTATTCACTGAACAGTTATGAGGGGAAATGAGATCATTCACCGGAAAGTATGATCATCTTCTACCAGCTTCCTTATGGCACATTATGAATACGAGCAAGGAATAAAAATAAGATGGACTGGAGATTTGTAAATTGCAAGCAGGGGAGAAAAGACCAAAGATCATCTTGTGGGAATAATTCTTTGCTTTTACTTTGATTATTCATTTTATTTTTCATTGACATTTCTCAACTTTTATTTTCACCACCAAAAAGAAGTGACAGTGTAATTGCTTGACTGTGTGGTTGCAGAGTGGAGTAGCATTGCACTGACAATCCAGATGTCCAGATCCAAACCCTAACTCTGCCGTAAATCATAAATCATCTTTGTTTCAGTTTTCCCACCTGTGAGGAGACTAACTCAGCCCAATCTTTCTCACTCATCCATTTTGCAGGTAAAATGGGTTCGTAAACAGAAGTGTTAGGTACACTCCACCATGTGCCAGGTGTTCTGCTGGGATATTTACATAGTTACTTCTGAGGCTCACCCACTGATACACAAGGTAGGCTACATTATTATCGTCATTAGGCTCAGAGGGTTAGCCACAGTGCTGCCTAAGTAGCAGAGTATGATTCAGGCCCAGGTCTAAATCCAGAGTCCTGGCAGGTATACTCTGCCCATTGTCCACTACTTTATTTTGGATATAAGAAATACTCTGTTGTTCTTAGGCCTCATGGAAATAGTCCACAATCTCTGCTACTTTACGATCTCAGGTACTTTAAAGTACCCAAAAGCCATATGGTTGCCAAATATTGTGCATCTAATTGTACAAACTGAATCTTCTTTTGGATGTTCTAGGAAGTCCGTCTCTAGTTTGTGCCCCTCACCACTGCTAGGGCAATCTTTTTCAGATATAATCTGATCATGAGTATTTCCTCCTTAAAACCTTCAATGGGGCTTCCCTGGTGGCGCAGTGGTTGAGGGTCCGCCTGCCGATGCAGGGGACGCGGGTTCGTGCCCCGGTCTGGGAAGATCCCACATGCCGCGGAGCGGCTGGGCCCGTGAGCCATGGCCTCTGAGCCTGTGCTCCGCAGCGGGAGAGGCCACAACAGTGAGAGGCCCGCATACCGCAAAGGAAAAACAAAAAACAAACAAAAAAAACCTTCAATGGCTCTCCATTGCCAGTGAGAGAAAACCAAGATTCATAAGAAGAATTTCAAGACCGATTATGATCCAGCTTTTGCATATACCTCCTGCTTCATTCATGCTTCTCTCCCCGGACCCCCTCCCCACCTCCATGCCACCAATAGATGGAAGCAAGTGGAAGTAGTCATGTTCCCTCCAACTCCCGTTCCCACACTGTGTTGGGCCAATGAGCTGTACATGTATTCTCTCTACCTGAAAGGGGTTCCCCATGTGCCTTCCTTCTCCGCCTGGTAAACTATTTATTTCTATACAACTTACTAAGGTATTACTTCCTCTGTAAAGATTTATCTGCCCTCCAAATCTGAAAGTTAATTAGCCACTCTTTGTGACAGGCACAGTTCGTTGCCTAATCCATATTCCCTCCATCTCTTCTTTCTTATTTTCCATATTAGTTACTCACTACCACATAACAAATTGCCCCTAAACTTATTTAAAACAACAATAATCACTTATGATGGCATGCTATTTTTTTTGACATAAACATACCTTTAGTTTTTATTACTTGGTCAAGAGTCCTTTTTACTAGTATGTTTATATACGTCATCAATAAGCAAGTCTACAATTAAAATTTTGATTCATTACATAATCGTATTTTCTAACCCTGTTTCATTCTGAAACAAGCATACTACGTATTGGTATTGTGTGTCTGTTAAAAGACTCATTGCAATGTATTTTACTAAATTTTATTAAAGGTGAGGGTTATTTTCTCCTTTCTTCTTCTGAGGAAATAAAAACCATTCTTGGGGAGAAATTAAAAAAGGAACATCACTAACTAGGAAACACTTCTTACTCCATCCTACATCCCTATTAACACTCCATTCACCGGCCCTGATTCTGTGTAGTCATTACCGCGTGGTATTTTTATCTCCACCAGCCTTGGCCATAGACCTTTATTTTTATGCATTTGCCTCGATCGCATGCTATTTCTGAGGGTTAGGGATTCAGGAGTGGCTGAGTTGGGTGATCTGGCTGTGGGTCTTTCATGAGGATGCAGTCAGGTTACAGCTGGGCTGCAGTTATCTGAAGGTTGGACTGAGGCTGGAGGATCTGCTTCTAAAATGTCTCACTTCACATGGCTGACATATTAGTGCTGATTGTTGGCAGGATGCTTCAGTTCCTCGACACATGGACCTCCTCACTGAGCTGATGAAGTGTCTCCCCAACAGACACGGTGGCTGGCTTGTCCCAGATCTTCCTTGCTTATTGACCTCAAATTTTGTTCAGTGCAGCAGTGTGCCCACCTTACAAACTTGAATTCCCAGGCTCACTCGAGCCTGTGGTGGCCCTATGACACCATTCTAGCCAATTAGGTATAAGTGGAAAAGCTCTTATTTTCCTGGTTAAAAGGGAGAGTCTTACTTGGCACATTCTTTTACCCTTACCTGTTTTTCCTGCTTGAAACTCACGTTTGATGTCTGGGTGTGCAAGCAGTCATTCTGCAAGCATGATGATGGAAGTCACAAATGAGGAATGGCAGAGGGGAATGATAAAAGGAGTTTGGTCCCTGACAGCTTCATGGAGCTTCTATACCTGCCTAGACTGCCTAACTCTGCACTTCTTGCTATTGGAGAAAAATGACACCAGTTTCGTTACATCCCTGTTGTCCGTTTCTTGTTTCATGCACCTGGACGCAATCCTAACCAATACGCTCCTTTGTCCTCTTCTGAACTCCTTAAACTTCCATTACGACACACATCACACTGAATTTTCATTACTTACTTACATGAGCTTCTCCTCAACTCTTCAGTAAACTAACTGAGGGAAAACGTCAGGTTATACCTAGGCTTATATGGTACATTTTACTAAACTGCTGGGTTTATATTTAAAAGAAACCTTTAATGAATTTTTTGAGCTTTGACCTCAGATAATAAGCTCAATCTTTCTATGGGCGATCAGCAAACCTGGTCTCATCCTGACTTTCTTTCCCGCCAGTGCCAAGATCTGGGTCAGAGAAGAGAGACATCAAAGGCAACTGGGGGTGGAGAGGGGAAGACCTGTTTGATGTGAAAAAAGAGGGAGAGGTCTTTGCTAGGTTGACTACAAAGAAGCACTTTTGTGGAAATGGCTGCTGGCTTACCAGGTCATTATTTTTGCCATTCACCTTGCATGGGTCAGAGGACTTGAAGACAGATTCCTGTAGCCGGAGAGTCTAAGCTCGTCGTGAACATGACTCCAACCTGTCACTGGGTGCCCTCCCCACTCCTTTTAATGCCTCTGCCTCAAAGGATAAGGAGGGAAGAGTCAAAGTTGATTCCAGGGTGACGAGGTGACTAGGAGGATGGCTTGTCATTAAGAGAAATGTGTGGTCAGGGGCTGGGGTGGGGCAGAGCATACAGCAGGCTTGCTTCTGACATCCAAGTGGAGGTGTGCAGCGGGCCAGCAGGGATTTAACTTGGAGAGTTGTCAGGATGGAAGTGGTCACTGAAAATGTGAGAATGGAAATGACTCCCTAAGAAGGAAAATAGAGCAAGAAGAGAAACAAGCCAGGATTGGAACTTTGGGGAATCTCCCAACTTGGGTAAAAAAAGAAGGAGAAAGAACAGGGGCTTTTTAGGGCAGTAAAACTATTCTGTCTGATTCTGTAATAGTGGATGCAAGTCATTAAACATTTTTCAAAACCAACAGAACGTAGGAGACAAAGAGTGAACCCAATATAAACTATGGACTTTAGTTAATAATATTATATCAAAACTAGCTCATCAATGATGCCAAATAATACCACACTAATGCAAAATGTTAATAATATGGTAACCTGGGAAGCGAGGGAAGGTATATGGGAATTCTCTGTACTTCCTGCTCGATTTTTCTGTACACCTAGAACTGCTCGGAAAAAAAAAAAATATATGTATATTTTTTAATCACAAAAAAGTAAGGAAAGAAAAATGGGTAGAAGGCGAACAAAAAGAGTTTAGTGTCTTGGATACCAAAGGTGAGGGAAAAAGAGAGGGGTGGGAAAAAGTACTTTGGGTTAATGGGACTGACACTAAATTGGGAATCAGAATAGCCGGTATCAAGCCATTTAATGTGTGACCTTGGAAAATTCACCGATTATCTCTATTGTGTCTGAGATTCAGCATCCTCATCTGTATAATGAGTATATAAGATATTAGAGTGTTTTCTCAACTCTTCGTGAACATATTACTGGTGGATTTGGAAATGCTGGAATGTGACCTTTGATGATATTGAATCACCTAGTGAGAAAGGTATCTGCTTCCCAGTTCAATTTCAGTCCTAACCTGGTCAAGTAGAAAGTCTCAGTTTGGTGCTAGTAGGACTTTAACACATTTCTAATAAGTAATTGCTGATTTCATTTTTAGAAATTGTGGTAAAATATATATAACATAAAATTCACCATTTCAACCATTTTTAAGTGTAAAGTTCAAGTAGCATTAAATACATTCACATTGTTGTGCAACCATGACCACCATCCATCTCCAGAACTTTTTCATCATCCTGTGCTGAAACTCTGCACCCATTAAATAATAACTACCCACTTGTCCCTCCCCCCCAGCCCCTGGTAACTACTTTCTGTCTTTATGAAATTGTCTACTCTAGGTATCTCATGTAAGTGGAATCATACAATATTTCTCTTTTTGTGACTGGCTTATTTCACTATACATAAAGTTGTAGCTACCACGTTGTATCGGAGTTTCATTCCTTATTAAGGCTAAATAATGTTCCATTCATCTGCTGATGGACATTTGGGTTGTTACCACCTTTTGGTTATTGTGAATAATTTTGCTGTGAACACGGTCTACAAATATCTCTTCAAGACCCTACTTTCAATTCTTTTGTGTGTATACCCAGTAGTGAAATTCCTAGTTCAAATGGTAATTCTCTGTTTAATTTTTTGAGGAACCACCATACTATTGTCCACAGTGGATACACCCTATTCCCAACAGTAATGCACAAGAGTTTCAATTTCCCCACATCCACTCCAACACTTGTCCTTTTCTTTTCTTTTTGTTCCATTCCTTTCCTGTCCTTTCCTTTTCTTCTCTATTCTTTTCTTTTTTATATCTTTCTTTTCTTTTTTCTTTCTTGTTTTCTTTCTTTTTCTTTTTTTGTTTGATAATAGCTATCCTAATGGATGTGATGGTTTCATTTTTAAACAAAGTGTGAATGGACTTTGGCCTCTGAGCCTTGGTGGGCAGTAGATTCTAGATAGAATAATACTGTAGAGGGAATGCTGGAAACATGGCCACCTGAAGGAGGTCCCCACCCCTGTTCTTTGCTTCTTCTATGTGCTGTGGCAGAAACCTGTGGGCAATTGGCAGAGTGAGGCCCTGGGCTCTGCTGAGATTCTTATGGGAGAACTGCTGTGGCACCTCCTCCCCATGGGCTAGCCGGTGGTTGGGGAGCAGTGTCTGGGCTTAGGTCCTGGGAAAGGCCTGGCACGTGGGGAGCGGAAGAGGTTGATAGACCCCTTGTGAATAAGCCAAGCCTCTGTGAACCCAGAAAGTCCAAGAGGAAGCTCAGTAGGGCTGAGCCTTCCTAGTCTCTGGGTGGAGCAGTGGGGAAACCAGACAGCTGATTTTCTCCAGGGGCTCGGATTCTACCCTCAACTATAGGCCCACAGGCCAGAGTCCCTTTCACTTTAAAATATAATAACATTATTTTGTTTTCACTGAATTTCTTTATACCGGTTCCTCTTATTTATGAAAAATGATATAGATTCTCCACTTATGAGAATGATATACATTTTTTCTTTCAAAATGAACTTAAAATATGAGTCATTTTCAGAAATACAGTAAGTACATAAAAATGCAAGGGCAAATAGATATGGCAAAAATTGGGAAAGTAGTATGTTAATCTAGATTGCAGTTTGGGAATCTCTGAGATATTACATGCTTTTCTCATAGGATCATGAAGTCCAAATGACAGAATATGTGTGAAAGTATTTTATTAGCTGTAAAGTACCCTTTGGGTGCAATATATCATCATTTTCATGACAAATGCTGCAGAGTTGATTCAGTAGAGTGGTGCAGGCAGAAGCCTGATGCTGGGGTTTAAAGAGTAAGTGGGAGGTGGAGAAGAAGGACAGATGCAGAGAGCAGGGTGGGAATCTCTTTTGGCAGCACATGTGGTTGCAGTCCGTGTGGTGGACTGTCTTGGACTAGGCAGTGGAGGTGGGATTATGGGCAAGAGTGAGAAGGCTACAGCTCTGCTCTGAGGCGAGGCCCCGCTGACCTGGTAGAGGTGGGGAGGAGAGGGCCGACGGAGAGTAGGAGGTGGACAGGTGGGGGCAGATCCGCAGCTTCTTCTTGATGGGAGGGGAGACTGTTGGGAATGGAACCCCCAGAGCAGCGTTCTTCAGACTCTACATACAAAAGCATTTCTTGGGAAGAGTTTACAGAAAGCAGATTCCTGGGCTCTTCCCTCCGACTCTGATGAGGGGCCTGGCAATTGCTCTTTTAAAAGTACCAGGGGATCATGATGCTGGCAAACAATTAACCTCACCCAGGAGATACCGCGAGGAAACAAAAGGTGAACAGGAGAGACTGTTGGCAACTTGGGTAGAGTTAGAGATCATAAATGCATTATTGTGTGTATTTCATCTATTGACAGTATCTATTGAGCTCCAGTATGTCTGGTGCTTCAGGAAACGCAAGGAAAGAAGGCGTGCCTCCTGCATCTGTCTGCATAGCACCGCAGCAGCTCCAGCTCGGCTTGCTGGGCTTATGCCTTGGTACTAGTACCGAGAGTTGGGAGGAACGTAATGCCTGGGCTTTTGCTTCCGGGAGAGGCAAGGGGCAGTTTCAGTCTGGACATTTAGCTCTGCTGCCGTGTCTAGGCTCGGGGTAGGTGTAAAGTCTGGATGACAGAGCCAAGAGATCTGAGCTAGGAACAGAGAGACAAGGATTTGAGTACTTGGGAAAAAGCAGTCCAGGATCCTGGGTGCCAGATGACTTCTATCATGTCAGCTGGTGCTTATCACTCCATCAATGTGCCACAGATGTGAGGGTCTTAGTGAGCACCCCTGGCTTGCAGGCCTGTGGCCAGGCCCTATTCTGCTTCCTTTCTGGGGATGACATCGGTTCCTTCTGGTTTGGAGCTCTCCTGGTGTTGGTGTTAGCGATCTTCCAAATGAGATTAAACCTAAAATGCATATTTAGTGGGCTCTAAAGGTATCTCACAAGCAATCCTATTTGCTGAGATCTGTGCTCTGCGAGCCTCCTTGAGAGTGGAATCTAAGGGTTTTTGGCAGAGGCAGATAATATAGTTTGGAGTTGGTGTTGAGGCTTGAAGTTGGTTGTGATTCAGAGCAAGTTCAGACAGTATCCCCTTAGAAATTGATGCGAAACTGAGCTCTATTTGCCAAGAGGCTTGTAGGCAGTTTGCTGCTAATGTGCTCATATGGAATTTGGACAACAACCCATCTTGCCTCCTCTGGACTGTCATCAAGCATACACTCCAAACGTTTGCCTTGCTGGTTTGGTTTCCTGAATCCTATTGTCCTTCCTCACTCTTTTCCTTCATGCCACACATGGTATGCCCCTCACCAACCTTCTCTTTAGTTGTACCAGAACAACTATTCAACTGCAGTAGCTGTTGAGCAATCAGAGACTGTCTTTTCCTTCATCTTCCCAGAAAGAGGCCATCATTGGTCCAAGTAGCAGGAACTCAGAAGTGGAAGGGGCCTGTTATTTTGCCTGGGGGAGGTAGCACTGCCAAAACTGGAGTGATTGATGCGTCATGATGAGGCAGATGATGGAACAGTCAACCCTGGATTGGCTCCCCTTCTCGGGGGTGAGGAGTCCTCGGTTTGGGGAGGAACTCTAGACTATAGCAGAGTTCCAGGGGAATAGAATTTCTGCATCAAAATGTACTAAGAGGTACAAATCTCACATCTGAAAGGAACAAGTTCTTGTTTTGTTCTGATTTGATCTTCAGTCTTTGAGGCTGAGACAAATCTGTTCAACAGAGCCCCCTTGTGGAGAGTCACAGTATACAGCTTTATATTAAAGGCTCTGAGAAGTTCTGCAGCAAGGAAGCCTGTTTCTTTCATACTGCTCTTTCTAGTATTATTGTCATAGAACTCTGTTTTTCATATTTTACTATGTACTTCCTGGAAAACTAGTGTTCTACAAACTACTCTTTGAGAAGCACTGCTCTAAGAATTTTATAACTTCAAAACCTCTCCTGCCTTAAAAAAAAAATCTTGTAGAATTCCCTGGCGTCCAGGGGTTAAGATTCAGCACTTTCACTGCTGTGGGCCCTGGTTCAATCCCTGGTTGGAGAACTAAGATCCCACAAGCCATGCGGTGTGGCCAAAAAAAGCAATTTGTGTTCCCCTGGTGATTAATAATAATGTTTTGAAAAAGTTAGAAAAGCTTGTGTTTTTTTTTCTTTCTTTAGAAATAACAAGAAAAAAATGGATGCATTAATTAGCATATACTAACTGCTAAAAAAACAACTCCTTAAATCTCAGTGATCTTAAACTATAAAGACTATTCCACAGTCTAAAGCAGTTAGTGGGGAGCTCAGCTCCATGCAGTCATTCAGGGATCCATACTCCTCCTGCTCTGTGGCTTTGCCATCTTCAGAATGGGACTTTGAGTTCCTCTGATGTGGTCCAGCTGTAGGTGAAGGAAGAGAGAAAGAAAGGAGAAGACACATGCTCTTAATTTCCTGGGTCTAGAAGTGACATAGCCAATTCTGCTCACATTCCATGGGTGAGATCAGTCCCGTGCCCCACCTAGATACACATGTGCTAGGAAAGGTGGCTTAGCCGTGTGCCTAGAAAAATGAAACATACATGGTGAACATCTAATTCATCTCTGTCTCTGTGAGAAAGAAAAAATACTGAGTTTAGCTATCTGAATCCTATTCTGATGCTAATCTTGGTGGAAGAGCAGAAGGAAGAGACCCAAGAGATGGAGAAGGTGGTGGACGCTACTGAGAAGAATTAGAGACAGGCAAGAGTCTGTGGAGCCTGCAGCAAAGAGAAAGGGATATCCGAGAGCTACCTATAGGATAAAGAGCCAAAGAATCCATGATATCCATGAATAGAGAATACCACCTTGAGGCCCTGAGAAGGGATTGAATGCTGTTAAAGAAGCATGGGGAAGAAGAAGGAAGAAGGGCATAGGCAAGCACAAATTCCAGGAAGGATGTCAGGGTAATAGCTATCCATGCTACTTCTGTACTGGGGAATTGCTCTCATTTTATTTATAGCATATCTAAAGAAGAGACATCTCTTGGAAAGGAAATGAAAGTATTTCTTTTGAAGCAGGCACTAGCCTGGGAAGAGTTTTATTTCACTTTTCTTAGCTTTACTTTTGTAAGGTATTTTTTTCCCCCTCTAGCCCAGTGTCTCTCAACCTGTGTGCCACCAGTGGTGCCCTGAGATAATGGTCTTCTCATGCCTCGAGGAATGCGACAAGGTAGGGATAGAACCCTCAGTATCTCCTTGGCCTCTGAGCATCTCCATTCACTGCAGTGAATCATACCAACAACATCATTTTCAATGTTCACCTTGATGTGGAAAATCCTGGGAAGTAGCCCATTAGCTCAGTATCAGTGACTACTAAGGCACTGGTTGGCACCAAACAAGGTGAGCCACAATCAACCCATAGGTTGCGATATCTTATTTATCTACACCCTGCATTGCATAAATGCCTGCCAAACAAGATGCAATCCAATGTGAAATAGTTGAAGAAAATATGACAAAGGGAAAATCAGGGTTGGAAAGATAAGATGGAGCCAAGAGAGAAGTTGGTACACAAATAGGCATTGCTTGGAAGGAAACTGGCTCAGAGCTTTCTAGCTGCCAATGCCAAAAAACAAAAACAAAAAACAACATAGTCAATTGCACTTTCCCCAGTATCAATAAGATAAAAATAAATTGGATGTTCAAGAGGAAATATAGCTATTCCTAGTACTAAAATGTGTCCTAAAAAAAGACATTATTTTCATAATGACCCTTCACAACATTCTTAGTGTGAATACAAACACATGTGTGTGGGACTTTTCTTTATAGTGTCCTTCCATGTACGTTCAAGGCAATACTCCAAGTTTCAGGCTGGGAAAAGCAGTTTGGGTAGGATTAAGGTTGGGCCAGGAATGCATCCATACAAGATGTTCGACATCACTGGGAATCCAGAAAGTGCAAATGAAAACGCACAGCCACTTTCCAGCTATCACATTGGCAAAGGTCATAAAGAATTCAAAAGAATAATAATGCCTCATACCTGTGAGAGTATGTAGAAACTGGCACTTTTTGTATTACTAAATTGATGCCACCTTCTTGCACAGCAGTTAGGAAATATGAAAACACATCAGGGACTTCCCTGGTGGTCCAGTGGGTAAGACTCTGCACTCCCAATGCAGGAGGCCCGGGTTTGATCCCTGCTCGGGGAACTAGATCCCACATGCATGCCGCAATTAAGAGTTCGCATGCTGCAACTAAGAAGCCCGCATGCCACAACAAAGGTCCTGCATGCCGCAAATAAGACCCAGCGCAGCCAAAATGAATAAATAAATAAATAATAAAAAAATTTAAAAAAAGAAAGAAAACACATCAAGACATGTATAGCCTTGAGGAAGACTCTTTCTAGGAAATTCACTGAAGGAAGTAATCATGCGTGTGCCCAAAGATGTCGCTACAAAGATGTTCATTGCTGTATTGTTTCTAATACCTAAAAATGACAAAATAGGAGATTAAACAAATTGGAGTTCACTCATAAAATGGGATGGGCATTAAAAGTCATACTGAAGAAAACATTTTTCAAATAAATCATATTGGATGATTTTTCTTGACATGGAAACATGTTTGTAATTAAGTAGGTGAGATAAACATATTACCTTATAGTATGTACAGTATAATCACATTTTCTTAAAAGAAAAGAAAACATGCATACATGTACACACACACACACCCTAAAATATAAATAGTGGTTTTCTTCTTAGGGTGATATTTTGAGTGATACTTCTTTTGAGTATACATTTTTCCCCCATTTCCTCTGTTTCTTTTTCCTTGTCTTTATTTTCTAAATTTCCTACACCAAGAAATAAAACTCCCTTTTAAAAATGGAGGTGGGAAATAATCATTTTTACACCATTCAGATTCTTGTTTTTTTCTATTTTAATTTTTAATTTTATTTATTTTTGGCTGTGTTGGGTCTTCGTTGCTGCTCACGGGATTTCTCTAGTTGTGGCGAGCAGGGGCTACTATTTGTTGTGGTGCGCTGGCTTCTCAGTGCGGTTGCTTCTCTTGTTGCGGAGCACAGGCTCTAGGTGCGCAGGCTTCAGTAGTTGTGGCATGTGGGCTCTAGAGCACAGGCTCAGTAGTTGTGGCGTGTGGGCTCAGTAGTTGTGGCTCGTGGGCTCTAGAGCGCAGGCTCAGTAGTTGTGGCGCGTAGGCTCAGTAGTTGTGGCTCGTGGGCTCTAGAGTGCAGGCTTAGTAGTTGTGGCACATGGGCTTAGTTGCTCTGCGGCATGTGGGATCTTCCTGGACCAGGGCTGGAATCCATGTCCCCTGCATTGGCAGGTGGATTCTTAACCACTGCGCCACCAGGGAAGTCCCTTAGATTCTTGTTTTGAATAATGATAGAGAGCAGAGAGGCAAATTGTATATATTATGCTATACCCTTTGGGTAAGAGATGTGGACATTCTCCCCCAAAGTGCCTCTCACATTATTATTTAATGCCACCACCTCTGTAGTAAATTGTGGTAGAATCTTCTACCTAGGTTAATATATCCGCTTACCAAACAAATGGCTAACAAGGCATTAGCCCATCCAACCTCCTCCTAGTCCCTTGACGATGTCATCTTTTTCTGCTGAATCCAGCTGCAGCTGCTCACTCCCATGGTCACATCTTGGTCATTGCCATCTCCAGGAACTTCCCCACAGAAATCCAATATCTCATTCTCTAGGTTAGCCTCTTGTCCTTTCCAGTTCTTCATTCAACATTCCCTGCTTTTCATCTCTTCTTAGAATTAATTGAGACCTCCAGTCCTTTGACCAGCCCACCCATACAAGTAATACCTTTATTTCCTTGTTGCTCAATCCAGATTTCATAAAACAACTCTCTTGCATATGAAACAAGTTCTTATGCAGTTCTTTCTTTCCAAAATGGAATTCGTGCAATTCCAACTTTGGATCAACCTAACATCCACCTTCTCCTGGCATCTGAAATTCACCAGAGGAAATTTACACAATTGGGTAACTTAATAACATCATATATTTTGGAATAACTATGCTAATTGGGATCTCAATGGAGTGCAGTGAACCTGCTTCATTTTCCTGGAGAGCACTCTCTCCCCTCCCCCATCACGGCAATTCCATTCCTTCTAAATTCTCTTTAAGCCTTGCTTCCATTGTAACTGGTCCTCAATTTCAGCCTCATAGTGGAGGCTCTGGGGCAGCTTCTCACGATGTTTCCTTCTCTATCAGCATTTGTTTTCCTGGACGTTAAAAACACAAAACTAAAACAAGGTCAAAAAGAAAAAGAGGAAGGTAAAAGAGAGGAGGAGGAAGAAGAAAATGAGAAAGAAAGGGATGAAAAACTCTTTTAAAATAAAAGGAAACTAGAAAGTTACAAGGAGAATAAAACTAAAATATTTCCAGCAAGATGAGGGGGAAAACATGTAAAGGAAAAGGAATAGAGTATTAGTTAAAAATCAATTTAAATCTTTGTAAGATAAGGTCCATGAGATAAAATAGGTAATATTTAAAGATAAAAGGCTTGAAGCTAATGAGATAAAAGGTTAAAAACATAAAAGAAGAAGATGTAAAATGCTAAGATAAAAGGCTCATGAGATGAAAAGCAAAAAATGTAAAAGTGGATGGGATTAGGAATTAAGTTCAAGAATTCAGGACTAAAAAGACTAGGCTGAAAATATGAAAACTCTAAGACTTCAGAAGTTCTTCAGAGTTAAGTGCTTAGGGGATAATAGGTTTCCTGGTGGCTCCCCCAGATGTTCTGGTGGCTACTGTGAGAGCTGGCACCTGGAACCTCCCACTGCCCAGCAGCAATGACGTCAGTGGGTGGTTTCTCCACCCCTAAAGATTCTGCACCCAATTCCAACGTAGTGGGGGGGAGGGGTGGTCCCAGATGTCTTCAACACCAGCTGGGTATCCTACAACAACTCAATTCTGACACTATCTACACCCAGAGATAGTGTCAGATTCCACAGATTTAGGGTTAAATCCAACACAACTGCTCCCCACCCTTCCCCCTCCGCTCCAATTCAGATGCCATTAGCAACTCCAAGCAGCCTGTGCTTCTGACCAACAGGGTATAGGTAGGAGCTTCCAATGACCAGCTCCTTGGGTTCAATTAATTGGCTACAGTGGCTCACAGAACTCAGACATTTCAGTCACTAGATTACCAGCTTATTATAAAACGATATGACTTAGGAACAGCCAGCTAGAAGAGATGCCCAGGGCTAGGCATGTGGGAAGAGGTTTCAAGCTTCCATGCCCTCTCTTAGAGCATCACTGTCCCTGCATCTCCACGTGTTCACCAACCCTGAACTTCCCCGAACCCTCTCTGCTTAGGTTTTTTTTGGAGGCTCCATTACATAGGCATGTTTGATTAAATCACTGGTCACTGGTGATTGTTCATTCAACCTCCAGCGCTTCTTCCCTCCCTGAAGGTAAGTGGGGGTGGGACTGAAAGTTCCAACCCTTGAATCACTTGGTTGGTTCTCCTGGCAACCAGACCCCATCCTTCTTTTTGTCCAAAAGTCACCCCATTAAAATTGCAAAAGATACCTTCAGTGCTCCCATCACTTAGGAAATTCCAATGGTTTTAGGAGCTTTGTGCCAGAAATGAGGAGGAAACCAAATATGTATATTTCTTATTATAAATCACAATATCACAGCCTCCATCATTGGCATTTGGTTTGGATTTAAGACCCTAAGGTGTCCTTGCATGCTCTTCATAGCTCCCAGCTCTTAGGGCACATCTCAGGCTCCTCAGCTTAGCCTTCGAGACCCAGCAGGAGTACTGCATAGTCTACGTCTTCAGGCCTGGAAGTTGAACCACCTGATCAGGGCATGCTGTACCCTCATGCCTCTTTGCCTCTATGCTTCCCAATCCCTTTGCCTGGAATGCCATTCTTCCCTTCTGTTGCCTGGGTAGGTTTTACCTGCTTTAGAAAACAGCTCAAGAGTTATTTCCCCTGAGAAGCTTTTTCTGAGTCTCACCACAATGTGCCCTCCCATCCCCAGTTTGGTTTGGTCTTCAACCCCACTGTAGAGTAATTGTGGATTTGCTTATCTGCCTTCCTCATGAGACCAAAAGTGGGGGACCGCTGACTATTATGAAATAAATAATAATAATAATGATAAGACACTACCCATCCATTTTCTCATCAGATTCTCCACAGCCCTGCAAGGTAGGCCCTGATAGCCACATTCTACAGATTAAGAAACAAAACTTAGTCATTTATTTCTTTGACAAAACTTTATTGACTTCCTACTATGTGCCAGGCTTAGAGGGGTTAAATAACTTGCTCATGGTCACCCATTTAGAAAGTTGCAAACACCATTTATTGAGCTCAGGCCTCTCAAATTCCAAGCCTATGCTCTCACTACTTTGTTTTTTTCTTCTCAGCACAGAGTAGTTGCTCACTAAATGTTTGTTGAAAAAAACAAAAGAATGAATGGATGCAAGCTCTTCATGTAATATGCAAATGAGAGCAAAGGCCTTGGGAATCCATTTCTGCTTTCTCTTTTTTTTTTTTAATTTTATTTATGGCTGCGTTGGGTCTTCGTTGCTGCGTCGACTTTTTCTAGTTGCAGCAAGCGGGGGCTACTCTTCGTTGCAGTGCGTGGGCTTCTCATGGTGGTGGCTTCTTTTGTTGCAGAGCATGGGCTCTAGGCGTGCGGGCTTCAGTAGTTGTGGCTCACGGGCTTAGTTGCTCCACGGCATGTGGGATCTTCCCGGACCAGGGCTCGAACCCGTGTCCCCTGCATTGGCAGGCGGATTCTTAACCACTGTGCCACCAGGGAAGCCCCATTTCTGCTTCCTTGATTTGCCTCCTCTGACACTTGGCTGTGATATCACTACTTGGTGAGCATCTTCAAAATAAGGTGCTGCTGAATACGTGTGGAGCATGTTAGAAAGATGCCAACGGTAAACACACAAGTTGCAATAAAGCTTTCCTGAGAATCTTCCTTTGAGAAGGCAAACAGGACAGGGACTCTCGAGTTTTCAAGTCTGAGATTTCTAGGATTCATTTTTATGGTTTGGGAGTGGAATGTATGGTTTAAGCAAACACAATTAAATCCAAATTACCCGTGGCCGAGCAGCTACTTGATGTCTTTCAGTGTGGGGAAAAGTTGGTCTTTTAAGGCTAGAATATACCTAAAGAAAAGGTATGCAATGGCTTTGTCCTTTTCCTTTTTGTAAATGTTCATTTAAAACATACCAAATTCCCAAGGTTGCCATTTTATTTGTTTATTTTTTTGATTCGTTAGTATCACAGAGCATGAAATCTTATTTAAAAATCACTGTTCTGGGGCTTCCCTGGTGGCGCAGTGGTTGAGAGTCCGCCTGCCGATGCAGGGGACGTGGGTTCGTGCCCCAGTCCGGGAGGATCCCACATGCCGCAGAGCGGCTGGGCCCGTGAGCCATGGCTGCTGAGCCTGCGCGTCCGGAGCCTGTGCTCCGCAACGGGAGAGGCCACAACAGTGAGAGGCCCGTGTACCACAAAAAAAAAAAAAAAAAAAAAAAACCACTGTTCTTTCTTAAGAAAGATGCCCAAGATTTGCATTCTCAGAGTCTAAGTCCAGAAACCATATACAGCTTTTGCCTCTTTGGAGCACCTCTGTGTTCCTTAAAATATGCTGGTGTTTTTCCTGCTAAAGATTCTTCTGAGACAGAGTGCAGGCAATTTGCGGTAACTCGTAATGAGTTGATTTACATGGAGATTGTTTTAAATGCAGTGTATCCCTTGGTATGTAGTATACATGTTAGTGTGTCATCTCCATATGGTTGGTGCAGGCCATTTGAATAAAGTACCAGATGGAAATCATCGTTCAAATTATTCCTTTCCCATCACCTAAATGCAAACAGCAAAATGGGAAGCCATTTTGCATAGCTTCCATAATAATAATAATAATAGTAGTAATAATAATAACAATAACAGTGTTAAAAATCCTGACAGATACCTTCAGAGGGTATGGTATTATAATGACCGTAACTGCTATAATGGGACTCTTTTACAGATGGCAGCCGAGGCAGATCAAACCCTTCATTAGTCCTTCTAAAAACTGTCATATACTTTCTCTTCTTTATGGTTCAAAACACAAAAGGCCCTTTGTGCCTTTAGAAACTTAGCTGCAATTTCAGCTAAAAAGAGAGGCACATTAGCTGCTTTTATGCATGAGCCATATCATCAGCATAAAAATGAATTTGTAATATTTTGCCACATGTGATGTATTATTGCTGGGCTATGTAAACAACACTGGGCCTGAAATTGAGCCTTGGGGACTCCCTTTACAACTGACAAATTGAGAAACAAGGCCATCAACTCTCACACATTGCATCCGGTGAGTAAATAACTCAGCCAAGATCCATTTCCAGCCCAGTCTGAGATAATCTCTGTCCTGTAATAATAAATCATATTCAAGGGTGTCAGATGCCCCAGGCAAATCTATAAACCTGTAAACACTGCTATGCTACACAATTTTGATCTCTTTCAAAAGCTCAAGCCAAATCATTCATGGGTTTAATCTCAGCATTGGTCATAATTACATTCACAGCTCCTGTCTGCCCATCAAAAACAGCAGGGTTGCTCTTTGGAAATAGATCAAGGTAGCAGCCATCTCTCTTTGTTGATTCTTTGGTTTTCCCTTCTCCTGGATTCAGCAAAAGCTAGTATCTGCACTGAGAAACAGGTCACGGAGACCCGGGGACAAGCTCTATTGCAGAGGAAGGAAGCAGAAAGATTGTATGGTAAAATGGAATTGCTGAGGCAAATGATTCTCGGTCACAGGACCTGAAACAGAAGTTTTGGCCAGAAATGGCCTGGAGGATGGCAAATCTGCTCAGTTCTGTCTCCAGATTGCTTTCCTTCACTTTGCTTTAGTAGCATATGTCCCTGGTGTCATAGGTTTAACTGTCTGTTTAGTGCCTACATTGTGTACAACAGGACAGTTAACCCTCGACCGTATAGGGTCAAAGCTGATCCATGAAACTTAATGTTTGGGATTTCTCAGTCTGTATTTAGTTCTTTGACTTACCCTAAAATTCACAAGGTGTGCCTCTTCTCATGAGCTTCACACTCATGGGCTCAAGAACCAAAGCTGGGGAGACCAGCAGGGAATACTAAGGGTGGATTTAGAGTTCTAGGTAAGATGCAGAATCCTTTTATGGTTCATACTGGCAGGAGAGGGAATTTGCATTTGTTAAACACATATAAAATTCCAGGTCCTGTGCTGACAATTTGGAAATGTTCTCTCATTTACTCCTCACAGTAATCCTGTGGTGGATGGTATAATCCTTGTTTAAGAGGGAACAAAACCAAGACCCAGAGAGGCAAAGTAACTTGCCCAAACACAGAGAGCTAGTTGAGGCACAGGGCTGGGATCTGAAATGCTCTTTCTCCTATGCCTTACTTCCTCCCAAGAGTGATAAATTTATGTGACCTCTTTGTTTTTTAAGGCTGAGTAGGCAAATAGGATTTATGCCAAATTCGGTCATTTAGTAGTAGTGCCTGGAATGCTGCGTTGAGAAGGATTCTTACTGGGAAAGAGTCTGTGATTGATTAATGATGTCTGGCATGTATGCTGCAGGGAGAGCAGCCACACACAGGCTGAGCATATGCTGGCCTTCCCCTCCGGTTACTAGGAGGCATAGTTCATCTTTTGGTAAAATTGTGCCTGTGTGAACTTTGCTTTGAGTAGTAATGTATATCCTGTACATACATCCTGCATCAAGTATCCTGATGCTTATAAGTTGGTAGCAAGGTATTGTTCTTGTCCAGTTGGGAAGAAACTTCCACAAAAAGAATGCCTCCCAATTGCTGCTCTGGAAACTATCAAGTTGTGGTCAACCAGCGTTTCAGGGGCTCATATTCTTGGAAGTAGAACACACCTGAAGGCACCCAGGAAATACCTAGGGTATCACACCTGAAAGCATCCTATTTAGAGAAGAATTATTCCCCATTTTCTAGTTGAGTTGGAGAAAAAATGGTAAGTGAATGCAGCCTAAATAAATTATTACAACGAAAACTCCCCCAGACATTAGGTGGCGCTATAATCTATTACCCTTAATTTATAAAAGCTTTGTGGCTTGCTTGCTGGCTACTCTGTTTCCTTTTCACACTCACTTAGTTCTTTGCCCCACTTTGCCAACCATCCTCAAGACAAACCAACCACCCAGTGGTCCAATGAACAAACATCTCCACCAAATACCCTTTTTTACATTATTTTTTTCCTTGTAGACCCTATATTTCAAAGCTTTGGTCTAGCAAACAGACTTCAATTAATACTAGAAATTCATTTTTGGACTTTCATTCATTAAAGACTGCCTATCAGAGCTTCTGCTCAGAATATGACAACAAGTGTTACCAGATGAGTTGTGTTTCTCTAGCTAAAAATCAAAGAAATTTAGTGTTTTAGATAGTGTGCTTGTATAGTCTTATCAAGGGTACACATACAAATTCTACTGGGCTTTTTGAAGTGATGGAAATTGTTCACTAATTCTCATTACTGCCTTTGAAGACTTTTATCATTAATTCCTGGGTGCTGGGTAGAAACTTTGTAAATACAGGATGGTGATGCTGGTTCCCTAAAAGCAATACCTGCTGATTCTCTTTGTTGGCCAAATTTGATCATAAATTCTAGCTCCTTGCTCAGGATAAAATTCTCTATTTCAGATGCTAACTTGTACGTGAATAACATCTTTAATTCTAGGGTCTTAGGACTCGCCTGGAAGATGAGGCCACATTTAGTTTAAATTAAATCACTAAAGTTCTTGTATGATTAGTTGCTAATAGTAAAAGAGGCTAGAACTCAGGACATTAGGGGCCACTCACAATTTTAACAATTAGGCCACACTTCCTCCCAATACAATTTTTAAGTCCTTCAAATAAAAATAAACAGGTTTTCCGGCTGCAGGATTTCAGCTTTTGTTTCATTCCCAGTTAGCCTGGAACCCAGCCGTCCAGATGTGTCAGAGAGAGGGAAAGATGGTAAGACCAAATGTTGCTCAAAACCTTGGAGACAAGTTTGTTCCAGCATGAACTGGAGTTTTACTAGATTAGGGATGAATACAAGCCGCTTCCCTCTATTCCTCTGCATTATTTCCTACTGCCTAGTGAGCACTATAACTCAAGGGCCAATGTCACACATGCCTTAGAAATCAAAATTCACAAATTCAATTACAAAGCATGCTTATTGTTTGGTTTCTTCCATTGACAGAGGGAAAGATCTTCCAACTGGACTAAGCTTAATAGAAGTGAGAGTTCTATGGCAAAAGCAATTCCCAGCCTGTCTTTGCTTTATAAGCTAATCAAGCTGATACTAACAGTCACCTAATCACAGTTACCAACCCCACCCTCCATGCAACTCTGTCCTTAACTAAACATCTTCTTAACAATGTGCCCCAAATGGTTTCAGATGGACTCACACCAGAGCAGATGGGAGAAGTGATTTAAATTCTTCTTCTGAAAAGAATGAAACCGGGACTTAAGTGTAAACATCATCAAGAAAATTAGAGGAGACCTTTGAAATGATCACTTGCCATGATTTAATCAGGACAATGAGATCACCAACCTAATGAGAGTCTTTCACCAAGACTTTACTGAGAGGGTGCAGGAAGCCACTGAGGAGAGAGCCCGCAGTGGGATTTTTTCAGAGCCTGGTTCATCGTATTCTCAGTGTATACATTTTAAAGAATTCAGGAGGAGAGCAAAGTGCAGCTATGTCTGGCTCAGTCAATGCAGACCCAAAATAAATGTTTAGATTTCAGAGGCATCAAATTTGTGATCAACTGGGATTCAGAAAATGAAGAGTGTGTGAATCAGTGAAAGTTGGTAATCTCAAAAAGGAAAGGAGGACCTCAACTCCCCAGAATGGTACCAGATATGGCTGAGATGCAGACAGGTGTCTGCCAGCTGTCATTCAGGCATAATCCCAGCTGGGAGCCCCATCCTGGTGTAGAAATTAGGAACACTGAATTGCACCTCTGTGACTTTCCCTGGGGCTGTGTCTGGCCTGGATACAAAGATGTTTGGAGGAGACCATAAATCTAGCCCATGACCCTGGCTTCAGTCCAGTTCCTCTCCCCTCCCTAAATCAGGTCTCAGAACGACTTGAGCTTAAGGCAGGGGAAGATAATTCTTCTGACTGTGGAAAGTATTGGACAATGACAAACATTAGATGACAAAGATTGGTTGTAAAATCTCTCTAAGAATTAGGAAAAGAGTTGTTTAGACCAGTTCTCTGTCTGCCGATTATGGTATAGATATAATGAGCCCTATAATCCTCAGTTTCTTCATCTTTAAAATGGGGACCATGGTAGTAGCTACCTCGACTGGTGGTTGTGAGGATAAAATGAGTTACGTAGGTAATGCACCAACCCACATTGTTGTAAGTGATCCCTAAATGATAGATTATGGAGAGAGGTTTTTCCTCCCTATCCTAGAAGTGAGAGATTCCAACTGATATTGAGCTCGAGAAGACTCTCTTTCTCATGTTCTCTCTCACTCTGTCTACACACACACACCCATGCTGACAGGTATTAAAGAAAGTGTTCCTTTAAAGCTGTGGTGCTTAATCTTTTAGGGCTTGGTGAAAGCTGCACTCCCTCTGCTTGGACAGCCACTAGGTTTAGAATGATCTTTAAAGGATTGAATGATGGAAAGTGAAATGCTGCACCAGTTTCTCATCGTTCTGAAATGTATCATTTTTGTGACCATTGTTAAGAGACAGTGTTCTCAGCTTTATCACGCATGCTTGTCCTGAGCCTAGCCAATGTGATGACGTTATAAAATTCATGGCTCCTGTGGTTCTGATACAATAATATTATGATAACTTTCAAGCACTGTGCTAAGTGTTGCACACACATGAGCTCATATACCTTTTGGCTCAGACCCTAACAGGGGGCTGCTCTTTATCTCCTCATTTTCAAGATACGGAAATTGAGGTTCAGAGAGGGTAAGTAAATTGGCCAAGCTCACAGAACCAATATGTGCAGACCTAGGATTTGAACTTGAGTCTGTGAGAATCAGACCCCAAGTTCTTCATCACTTCATTTACTTCACTGCCTCTCATTCTGCCACGCTGATGGGAATGGCGAGCATGTGATGCTCCAATACTGACCTGGGGCTGAGCTTCAGAATGGGGACTTGGGGAAATGGGCTGTCATGTGACCTGTCAAATACTTTCTGTTCTGTTCTTTTCTGGAAGAGGGGTGTCTTGTCATACCAAGCTCAGCAGGGTGAAGACCCGGCCCTTCTTTTTTTTGTTTGTTTTGTTTTTTGCGGTACGCGGGCCTCTCACTGTTGTGGCCTCTCCCGTTGCGGAGCACAGGCTCCAGACGCGCAGGCTCAGCAGCCATGGCTCACAGGCCCAGCCGCTCCGCGGCATGTGGGATCTTCCCAGTCCGGGGCACGAACCCGTGTCCCCTGCATTGGCAGGTGGACTCTCAACCACTGCGCCACCAGGGAAGCCCCAGCCCTTCTTTTTGACCTTAGCTTGGCTTCCTTTTATTTCATGACTTGGGCTGCTCTTACCTTGTAACTTAAGAGGGGTCACAAAAGTCCGTCTCTGCCCCATAGTAGTCAAATCAAAAGCACAGAGAGATCAGATTTTCACAGTGAGCTTCAAATTTGTTGAGCATCTTGTATATGATAACTCTTCAATCTTACCTCCTCCCTGTGAAGTAGATATTCTAATTGCCATTCTGCAGGGGAGGAAACCAAAGCTCAGACTGGTTACTAAACTTATCTGAGGTCAGATAGCTAGGTGGTGGGCAAACTGGGGTATGGACCTTAGGTCTAACTGAATACGATGCTCTTGCTTTTTACTTATGCTGCATCTCTAATACTCTAATGCCATTGTCCTCAACCAGTGGCAATTTGGCCCTGCAGGGGACATTTGGCAATGCCTGGAGACATTTTTGTTTGTCACAACTGTGGACAGCTACAGGCAACTAGTGAGTAGAGACCGGGGATGCTGCTGAAGATTCTACAGTGCACAGGGCAGCCACCACAGCAAAGAGTTATTGAACTCAACTGTTAATAATACCAAGGTTGAGAAATCCTGCTCCGAAGGCAACAGGGGAAGCTGTGTGGTGTAGTGGAGAAAAGAACAAGCACAGAATGTATCACCTCATCCCCCAACTCTGCAGGGGAGGTCTAATTACCTTCATTTCACACACAGGGAAACTGAGGCTCAGAAAAGTTAAGCAACTTGCCCAAGATCACACAGTTAGCAATAACTGGAGTTGAAATTCAGATGAAAGCCTCCTGATCAAACCCAGAGGTTTTCCCCTTTATCATAACTGCACTTCCCTGGATTCTGGCTTTTCTCGTTGAATTTAGACTTTTAGTCTACCTATACATTGTTCAGCTGGGTCAGTGGTTCTCACACTCTAACCTGCCCCAGTTTCACAAGAGGGTTGGTAAAAACACGGATAGCTGGGCCCCACCCCAGTATTTCTGATTCCCTGCGGCTAGGGCAGGACTTGAGAAGTGCATTTCTAACAAGTTATCTGTGATGCTGCTGGACAGGGGGCCACACTCTGAGAACCACCGTGTTAGGTCCTCATTGTGTTTTCCTTTCTTTGGGATCTTCTCCTGCCTCCCCCTTGTCTTTCCCTCCCCCAACTGTCTGGGGACACGGAAGTGCTGAATGTTCAGTCTGGCCCCCGTGGATAAGTTGAGGCTGACAGGCCTGTGAAATATTTGTGGAACATGTGAAAGCCACAGCCTTATGAGTGCTCACTGCAGAGCTTAGCCAGATTACATGCATTATTGGTGCAAGCAGTCCTTACAGTCTCCCGGGAGTGAATTAAAATCATTTGCTGGTGACATAGGCGGGTGAGCTAGTTCTGAGTCGGGTCTAATCTGGGTCAGAGAACACAGGCTGATCTGTCATCTGAAACACTGAAATCTCCCCCTGGCGTCTCCTGGGGGACCGCGGCTGCCCTCTGTGCACAAAGGCAAGAGGGTGGAGGTGCAGATGGAGGCCTCTGTCCCTGTCCCTGTGTCTGGCAGCTGTTCCCCTCACGGGGCGGCTGCTTCAGGCAGCAGTAGGTGGTCTGCTTAAGGGGCTGGGAAGTCAGGCTTCCCACAGCCCTGGGAGTTTCCTCCAATTTATTACCTCTCAATGCTTGGAACATCTGATGTGCCCGAGGTCCAGGAATTTGTGACGAATGTACAATCAAGACATATGCAGTGCTCAAGCAAGCATTAAGTAGGCAAAGGAGGGGAAGATAGAAACTAGTATTTATTGAGCCTGATTATGTGCCAGGCATTGTGCTTGATGCTTTACAATCATCTCGTTTAATTCTCATAATAGTTTTGCAAGTTAGGTATTCTTACTAGCATGAAGAAACCAACTGACTTACCCAAGCCCATGAACCTTGTAAATGGGGTCACCAGGATTTGAACCCAGGGTAATGACTCCAACAGCTGTAATCTTTCCATTTAATGACAGAGAGAGAGAGAGAGAGAGAGAGAGAGACCTTGAAGGCCTGGGGTTCAAAGGAGGTGGGGATGCCATATGTCTAGTGATGTACTTGGCAGTTCTTAGGCCAGTTATGTGGTCCCCAATGCTTGGGTCTTAATTGTAGGAAGGGCACTTGAATTGGTAAGACTTTTTTAGCATCCACTCAACTGGAGCAAATTGTGATATCCATGGGATGGGAAGAACCAAACATTTAAACCACCTTTGTGGATAATTGGCCTTGAGCCTCCTAATCCCATAATATGCTTAGTGGCGTCTACAATAGGCTTGACTTGCAGCACTGGCCAATTGAAATTAGACCCAATTCACAACATAAGTAATAATACCTTTCATTACTTAATGCCTTTTACAGTCCTGTAAAGCATTTTCAGTCACATTATCTCATACAGTCCTCAGAACCACTCAATGAAGGAGATATTTTCATATTCAATTTATAGACAAAGACACCAAGCTTTGAAAAGTTCACAAGGTTAGTAAGGGGCAAACTCCCAACTCAAATTCAAACCTTTAAGTCCTATCTGAGTGCTTGTTCACTATATTTCTATCTGCCTCTTTGTTTTGTAAGATTGACTTTGTTCTTTCCACTTCGTGATTAGATTTTGTTTAAAATAGCTGTTCCTTGATATAAAATAAACACATATTCTTATTGAAAATAGAAAAATCAGTGAAGGAACTCTATTGCCTTGATTATACAACCACTGTCAACATTTTGCTTTATTTTTTTCTATGCATATTTAGTCAGCATCTCTTCATTTTGATTGAGTTCAAATTGCATGTAGTTTTCTCTCCCCAGGTGGCCCTAGCACTACTTCTAAAGCCTGAGAGTTGCTCTGAGGGATGTGCTGAGTGGATGGAGGGATAGAAGTATGAACATGCATTCATAGGTGTGTGTAGGACACAAAAGAATTGGAAGAAATTGTCCATATTCTTGAAATGGTTGCCATCTAAATATGACAAGCCTGAACTTTTATTCATGCAGCAAATTTTTGGAACAAAAACATAAGGAAGCACCCAAATCAGAAGTTAATAATGTGGTATTAGTGTCATGTGTAAGTGTTGAGAAGGGGATTGAGCAGCACAAATTGGGACTAGTCCAGGGAAGAGTCTCTGGGCAACACAATCTTTAATTAAATCTTAAGAGAAATGATGTTTGTGGTTGGCAGAGAGGTGTACGGTTCTTTAGTCTTTTCCAACTTTGTCACTATTACCTGAAAATTGGAAGTTATTTATATTCTAACAATTTTCCTTTGGCATTTGGGTCCCTTGAGTGGGAGCACAGTACATCTAGTGGGCCAAGGAAACCTATTCTTTTAATCCATTTATAGAAAATATAAATGTGACCTGTGTTTCTGAAAAGTGCTATTTTCTAATCACTTAGGGAAATACAAAAGGAAATAAAAATGGCTGCTTTACTATTTAAGCTTTGGGAAAAAGAAATGGTGCAATCTATATAATTTACAGATTAGAAATCTGAATGTTAAGGAAGAGGTCAGCTTTTTTGCTTTTAGAAGAATGATTTATGGGTCTACTTAGCTTTTAAAGTCCTGCTGTGACATTTTGGGAACATGCTTTTTCATTGATAAGTAATACTGTAGTGTGATAGATGAGGAACAATAGCATAAGTTTGGCCAAATAGCTATTCTTTTTTTTTTTTGTGGTACGCGGGCCTCTCACTGTTGTGGCCTCTCCCGTTGCGGAGCACAGGCTCCGGACGCGCAGGCTCAGCAGCCATGGCTCACGGGCCCAGCCGCTCCGCGGCATATGGGATCCTCCCAGACCGGGGCACGAACCCGTATCCCCTGCATCGGCAGGCGGACTCTCAACCACTGCGCCACCAGGGAGGCCCAAATAGCTATTCTTAATGTTTGGTTAACAGATAAAGAAGTCAGGTGACATTTTCCATCAGTGAGTTGTGCAATATTGCAAAACTAACAGCTCTGAGATTTAACATAGAAAATGAGAAGTTCCCAGGGAAACTCTAGGCTGCTAGTTTGAAAAGGACATCCAACATCAGTTGCATTCCTTAAATACCTTCTCCTATGGTCTTCATGATTCAGTGGAATGTGAACAGACTTTGAAGTCAGATCTGTGTTCAAATCCCAGCTCTAACACTCCTTAGATGTGGGCCTTTGGAGATATTACTTGAACTTTATAAGCCTGCTTCTTTACTCTCTAAATGGGGTTCATAATAACTATGTCACAAGGTTGTTGAGAGGATGAAAATAGTTACATGTGTAGAGTGGCTTACACAAAACTTGATGCCTAGTGGACACTCAATATATCCATTCATTCAACAAACATCTGGCACACCACTATAGGCTGAGGAATACAAGAGTAATAAAGACAGTCTCTGCCCTCATAGGGTGAACATTTTAGTGGGGAAGACAGACCCAAAATAAAAGTAAACAGATAAATATATATAATCACTATAAATTTAGCCAAATGTTAAAAAAGATCCCAAATGCAGAGACTACGGATATTTGGAGTAAGAGTGAAACTATGTCCCAGGTAGGAGAGGGAATGCTTTTTGAGCAGGTGACTCGAAGCAGAGAGCTAAAGCATGAGAAAGAGCCAGCCATGAAAAGAGTAAGGGGTCAGCATTCTAAACAGAAAAAGTAGCAAGAGCAGTAGCCCTGAGGCAGGCAGTAGCCTGGAGTGTTCCAGGAACTGAACAAGACGAATGGGTTATGGCCTAGAGAGCAAAGAAGTGAACTTCTAGGCAGAAGTCAGCAAGGATGGGTCATGCATTACCTTGGTAGAGAGTTTGGGTTTCATTCTAAGTACAATTTAATCATTAGTTTTATTCCCTTCCCATTGTAATTTCAACCATTATATAGCATCAAGAACCTGCCAGCTGTCATCCAATTTTGCAGTAATTCCAAGGAGTGTGTGCTCCAAAGATTAGGGAATAAGTACCAGGGTGGTGAGAAAGTGTATCCTGTTGTTAAGTTAAGCCTCTGGAACCTGCAGTGAGAGGATACTAGTCTAGCATTCGTTTCACTACCTTACAATGTGTCAGAGCTGCGATGGCCTTGGAGCTCCTCCCATCCTGCTCCTTCATTTTATAAATGGGAAAGGAGGCTGCAGAGGGCATGGGATTAAGATAACTGGGAGAGAGAGATTTAAGTGCTAATTTATTGACAGTTTTCTGTTTTCTAGAAAGGGTGCTGAGTACTTTCCTCTTTATCTTCTTTAACCTCCACAGGTCCCTGTATGGCACTCATTTTAGTCAGTTTTCCCATATAAGAAAGATGGGTAAACTGGTTAAGAAAGTGACCCACTGGTGCAACTATTTTGGAAAATAATTTGGTTTTATTCTGTTAAATTGAACTTTCACTTGCAACCCCAAATTTTCACTTCTTGTTATATTCCCAAGGGAAATTCCTACATGAGAGTGCCAGGGGACACATATAAGAATGTTCAAAGAAGTATTGTTCTTAGCAGCAAAGAACTGCAAATAATCCAAATGCCCATCCCTAAAGAAATGGATGAATAACTTATGGTATAATGGAATATTACACAGCAGTGAAATGGAGTGACTTACAACCACCCACAAAAATATGGACTTCATTCAATATAATGTTAAATGAAAACTAGTCCCAAATGACTTTTTAGAATACTATACTCTTCTTATAAAGTTCAAAAACAAGTAAACTAAATATATTATTTAAGCATACATATGTATGTGATCAAAGTTTTTAAAAGAAAGGAATAATAATCATAAAATTCTGGATACTGGTTACCTCTGTGTGAGGAGATAAGAGATAGGATAATAGAGACAGAGACAAACATAGGTAAATATACTTCAAGTTCTCGAGTAGAGTAGTGGGTTCATGGGTTTCATGGCATTATAACAGAATGAATGATTGAGTAAATGATTGAATGAAATAAAAGTTCACCCTGCTTAAACCAATGATGATTGTTTGAACTAAGATAATGAATAATCAACTCTAGAACTGAAGTTCATTAAAAGAAAAAAAAAAAAGGTGACTTTTATGGTCTTTCCATTATGCTGAGATGCCTGAGGATTAAAAACAAATATTTGACAACTTACTAGTAGAGCTCTAAGCTACTCACTTTGTAGTTTCATTATACGTCTGTAGCCACCACTACCCATATGCCCACAACAATTTTGTTTTTTATTGTAAAGATTTGTGGTCTTCAAACTTTTTTGATCATGCACCTAATCAGTAAAAAATTTTTGGACATCCACTCCTAATATCTGTGAATTTACTGATAAACTGTGTATATCTACTATTATGAATATGTCTATATATTTTTTCTTGTTTTATAGTAAAATGAAATATAAATGGAAGTTTGAATAATTAATTTCTCCCCACACGCCAGTGGATTATCCTGAGCATCCCAATTTGGGGAGCTCTGTAGATCACTAAACCATATTATAAAATACCTTACTTTTGTGTTTCAAAGTCCCACCATAAATTTCCTTATTTGATGTTCCTTATTTGATGATATCCCTAAGAGGCAGCATGGGCAGGCAGTGTTATTCCAGGGTACCAGTGGGGAAAGCGAAACCCAGAGAATTCTTGGTTCTCTCACAACATTACCAAGAAAGTGGCAAAGTCTGGAGAAGGAGCAGGATGATCCAGCCTCACGCATAGGCTCTTCCCACTGTGTTTGGGAGCCTCTCGCCTAATACCAACAGTCTTATGTGATTCTTAAAGTCAGACCAGCTTAACTTCAAATTCCACCTTCAGTGCTTAGTTGGGTGCTTGAGTGGCTCACCCAATCTGTCTGAATCTCAGTTTTCTCATCTATAAAATGGAGATAATTTTATCTGCCCCACATGGTAGTTGTAAGAAATAAAAATAAGGCCAAATAGATTAAGAGCTAAGAGAGAGGACAAGACAGTCAATAAATGTTAGTTTTCTTTTCCTTCTTATTCCTGCTTCCTTCTCCCATTATATTGACATAGGTGATTTAGCAATTCTTGGAAACAGGGGAGGAAGCAGTAATTGTAAACAACATATAAAATACACTTTTATGTATTTAACTTTAAATGTAGAAATTCCCATTAACAGTATTAACCTTGTCTCTAAATCTGTCTCATACCTAGATAGGATTTATAGCCCCTAGGAAGGCATTGCCACCACAATGAAAGCAAAACAGGCCAAGGCTACTTAAAAGCAGTGTGGTCCACACAGACCTTGTGTCTCTTCCACTTTTTTGGTATCGAATATGATGCCACATTGAAATATTTCATAAGTGTACCCACTTAAAGAGCTCTAGCTCTTTGAGTTGTATGGAATATATTTTTCTTCCTTATCTCTCTCTGAAGGAGCAGCAGTATATATATATATATATATATATTTTTGTATCTAAACAATATCAGCATGGGAGGGACCTGTTAAACTGGGCACCAGAGGATCATACAATTCATATGTGGCCTTATCTGTGAATAAAATTCCTATAAACGTAAGATACAATAACACATCTTTACAGAGCTGACCTACTGAATGCCTGCATATGTTTCTAATTTGTGTGGAATTATTCTCTCAGGAGATTCCATTCTCCCTTAAAAAACACACATGTACAAACACAAAACTTGATTTAAATGAAACAGACACCTTAAGAATCTTAACAAGTAGAGTTGACCTTTGAACATAACTCTACAAGACTGTATTGTGCTCCGCAAGTGTTGCCAGGGGGCCTCGGACAGATCAATGTATGACAAACCCCCCTCCTGAACTTCCATAAGCACAGGTCCAGAGGGGGACAGATTCCACAAGGCCCGTGGGCAAGGGTGACTTGGCCAAATCAAGCAGCACTGTTTTTCCCCACTGTGCCCAGCTGTAGTCAAGGGCCTTTCTTTCTCCCTGGAAACTAGCATCATGTGCTTCCCTTCATTTGACAGTAGCAAGGCCTTTAAAGTACAGAGACCATGGGAGGTTGCCTTTCTGTGTTAACAGAACATATTTGTGCAGTAACATACATGTACATATGCAGGGATGAACTTAAACACACGTAGCTGTCCGTGTGTGCATTTGACCTGTTGATCAAGAGTCCAGGTTCATGGCAGTGTCACAGAGTTTGGGAATCAAATAAAAGAAAAAAATATATTAAATCTATTCTGAGAGCAATTTACCATTTTGCTGAAGAAAATTTTGATATCTTAAAAAGGCTTGGGTCATCTTTTGACCTTCATTTCTCATGGTTTGAGCCAAGGGCAAAGTGCTGCTCATTGGGTGGGTGGGGGTGGGGGGCAGGCACTTATCCGGATCCACAGAGACAGAACAGATTAGCGGTTGCCAGGAGCTGCGGCAGGAGGGAATGTGGAGTGACTGCTTCAGGGGTTCAAGGTTTCTTTGGGGGGTAATAAAAATGTTCTGGAATTAGACAGTGGTGATGGTTATACAACACTGTGAATTTACTAAAAGCCCCTGAATTGTACACTTTAAAATGGTTAAAATAGTGGATTTTATGTTAGGTGAATTTTACCTCAATTGAAAAAAAAGTAAAAGAGAGACCAGGAACTAAGAGTGTTAAGCCATGGAACAAATGTCAGGTCTCCCCAGTGCTAGGGAACAGAGGGCTGATTGTATCCTGGAGGGTACTGAGAGGTGCTCCCGGGGCTGGGAACAGGGCCTGGGAAGAAGGTGGTTGGATTCCAGCATTGGAGAGGGGCAGGTGAAGGATCTTGGGGTCAGGACTGGTGGGCCTCAGGGGTGTCCAGAACGTACCCATTCACCTTTCCCTGGCCACTGCTCCCTGCTCACCTGCCCCTATTTGGCTGGTTTTTCTGACCCTGGATTATATTCTGGTGACTAAAAGCAGGGAGCGCTCCTTGAAATGCATAGGTGTGATGTCCCAAAGCCCAGCCTCTGCTCTTCTCTGCCTGGGATGGAATCCAGCCTAGAGGGGTCCTAGTGCTGATGCCATGTGTATCGCATGAGCCTCCGTACAACAGCCCTGGGGAGCCCGTGCCAGCAGGGAGGTGCAGGAGGCCAACCTTCCTAGTTTCCATGGCCAGAGCTTTACCCACACATGTTGACATAATGTGCATTTCTCCCTGACAGGTGAGCCCAGTGTCATTCCTGAGTTCAGTTCAAGAGGAAACCAGTTTATTTCTAAGGTAAGTCAAGTTGTGTTTTTCATTTGGGAAACAAGAATGTTGGGGCTGAGTAACTCATACAGATTTTTTTTAAAATCAGCTTTCTTACAAAACATTAATGTTAGGCCTGAATTTGGAAGTGTCACGTAAAAGGTTTTTTATTTTGCTCATACAGCAGGACTGAAATGGCTTCCTCTGGCATAAACTCTTTTGTCTTGAAAAATACCAGTGATGAATGCAATGAATTTCTGTATTGGAAAATCTGAATCACCCTGGGATCCACATGAGTTCCTTGATGAAAATGTGAAATTAATTTTGTACTAAATAAAACTTGAAAATGGTTTCAATTACAGGGGGGAGAAAACGTGGAAAGAAGACAGTAACTCTACTGCATCATATTCTTGTTTCATTATTCTGAATTTTAAAAATGTCATCATTTCTAGATACTGTTCCATAAAGACTTTGAGACTGTGAATGTTGGAGGTTGTGGTGATACTTAATACAACTTGTCACCTTCTAAAGAGAGGCTAGGACTGCTTTGGCATAGGGGGAAATGGAGGGAACAAACAAATATTCATGGAGCATCCATCGTATGCCAAGATCTAGGCCAGGAAGAGCCACACTTCTCTCATGTAATACTCTCATTTAATACTCTTGTAATACTCTCTTCAGTACTCATGATTGTCTGAGATAAATACTGACATCTCTGTTTCAGATGGAAAATGAAAGCTCAAGGAGATCATACAAGAGATGACAAAATGATAGAGCTTGTAACTGGCAGAATGGGTGTTTCTCTCCTACTCTGAAGCCCACTTTTCTTTGCAACCCCATAATCTATTATTGAGGAAATCCAGACAATGCCCTCCCCCACCCCGTGGATAAGGCCTTCTCCAGATTGTCCCCCTCTTCAGCGTGGGCTCCTTCACCAACAGCTTCCACTTGGCCTGAGTTTCTAATCTTAGTCATCACCCTTGTCCCTACAGTGAGCTGAACCTTCCTGAGAGAGTCCCCATGACATGTCAGGAACTGTGGTCTGGATAGAAAAGCAAACAAAACACAGTTCTACTCTCTGAGAGCTTAGTTTGAAGTATTTGACCTCAGTGTCTTCACCTTAAAAATGGCAATAATGGTACTGGACCTTAAGGGCTATTGCATGAATTAAAGTAGTGTCAAGGTTCTAGAATCAAAATACATTAATTCTCTTCCCACTGCTACCTCCAGTTTCAGACAAGAGGCAGATGAGAAATTTTTTTAGTAACATTGAAAGGCAAGATGGAGTTGTAGGGAAGACAGCAGTTGGGGTTTTCTTCCACCAGATGCTACCAAAATCTTGGTGAATTCACATAAGTGTATACATATGCATGCGCACAGTCACACACACACACACACACACACACACACACACACATCTTTTTAAGCTGAAATATGAATGCAATATAGTTTCTAACCATCAGAGCAATTTAAAGACAGCTCTGTGGTGGAATTTCATGATAGCAGGATGAAAGCTGAGTAGAAATGGCTTCTTTGCCTCACTCCGAATGTGATGCCCCTTGGGGTCATGGTCTCTACCACTCTGTCGGAAAAGGGTCCAAAGCGGAGCAGGAAATGGGAGACATTTTCCTCATTCTAACATTTAACTCTGCTGTTGGTCCAAGGGCACCCTTTTAAAGAAGCTGTATTTTCCAGAATGAAATGGAAGGCTTCATGGTTAGAGCAGAACACAGATTCGTCATTGCAGGTATTGAAGCTCCCCTCTCACAGGTCTGACAGGTGAGTCAAAGACACACAAACCAAAGAAAGAGCAAGCGAGTGCCGGTGTGGGTGAAGGTGAAGGAGCGTCAGCCTTCTGGGCTCAGAGGCTCCATAGTGACTCAACACAGAGCTTTACCAGCATCTTGAGCCTGCGAGTGCTAATCACTCACCAGCTCTGAGTTTTCTAAATTATTCAGAACACTCTCACCCATGTCCTCTCACGTTGCCTTGGAAGGACAAAGGGAAAATAACATCCTAAACTGAATTTCTAGGATGTGTTGGGCACTGTTCTAAGTACTTGCATGTGACCTTATTTCATTTGGTAGGAAATACACAGGTTTAATCTCGCCATTTTGCTGGTAAAGGAACTGAGTTCCTGTTGGATATGGGGCTTTTGTCTTTTTTAGGTATGTCTGCTTATGAATGTTTATAGTATGTTTAGGAGAGTTAAACATAAAAGAGATCAGAGGAAATTGTCCATTTGAGATCGAAGGCAGATATTGGAGAAAAGCAAAGCAAAACCTTAGAACACATAAAGGAAATATAATTTGGCATTGCAGGTGAGGGAATATCTACTTTTTATACCTAAGCACCACACCCCAAAGAATGTGTTCCTTTATCCAATCCCTAATTCTGAATCACTGCTTGTTGGTCATGTAATATGGTCATTTTCCAATATGGCAGGCTCATTGCTTTGCAACTTGGAAAATGGTGGGGAGCTGTAGTAATAATCCAAGCCTGTTTAGGTTTGGCAAATCAACAACCTTCCCAAGCCTGTTGAAAACAAACCCAAACAAAATGCAAGGGGCTTGAAAATGATCAATAGGATTTGGAGATTGAGGGAAGGTTTTAAATAGACTCTTTTCATTACAAGTCTCTAATATCCTGGATCCCAATTGTATTTAGCTTGCTTGTCTTAAAGACAATGTTGGAACATCTTCCTGCCATTCTAGACTTACTTGCAAGGCGGTTTTCAAACTGTGTTCTTTGGAATCCCAGTGTTCTTTGGAGGATCTCCAATGGGGTTCCCCTTGGGGAAAGGTTATGGTTAATATGGAGGAGCTCTCAGCTGTCTCTCCCTCACACACATCTTCCTTCCCCTCCCCTCCCCTTCCCTTCAATCAGAACAACTCTGCTTTTATCGCTTTTATGTATTGGCCTTCCCCATTTGGTTTAGTTTAGAAAAGTTACATTGCAACTAACACCAATTTTAAAATCAAGTCTTTAGGAATAGTAGCTCTTGGAATCAAATACAAAAAGCCCTCTGCTGAGGAGATTTACCTTAAGATTAATGACTTGGAGAGATTCACCTGAGGGAGTGTGGGCCAGAATTTAGGGAAGCATGTTTCACTTTTCAAAATCATGTCAGCTTTCAGGACTAAAAAAGAACAAAACCATTGTGAACGCAAAATATATCAGAAAAAGAACAAAGTGTGGCAACACCACCAGTGAGATCAGACTCCCTTTAGCCCACAGACTTACTGATTGGAGTTTTCTGATGAGGCAGACAGACTCGTGGAAGGCTGCCAGGAAATTCTGGACATCAAATTGCTTTTGCTAAGCCAACCCAGGGGCGTAGTAAAGAGCTAAGGAGTCCCAGGAGAGGGGTGGGAAAGGATTGGTCTCTGTTTCTCTACCCCTGATGTGGGCCTTTTTCGATTAGGAAGTGGAGTGTGAAGGAAGCTATCGGGGGTGAAATCAACTCAGCAAGAAACCTTTTTAGACCAAAGACCAAGGAAAACTAATAAAACCAGTTGGGCTGCTTCATGCTTATCATATGTTGTGCATGTAGGTCAGCTCACGTTACAGCAAAGACAGACACCCCCAAAACAAAACAGTTCTATGAAAGTACTTCCAAGCCTCTGAAGGATGGCCTGGTTCTTTCAAGGGGCATTTGCTGTGTGAAACTCTAGTATAAGCAAGTTTCTGATACACGCTTTCTAAATTAATGATTGAAATGAAATGTTGCCTATTGTGCGGATCGGGGACTATATTTGACTGGGAGAAGCAAAGCCCCCCATTCTTCTTAGGCAATAGGAAGTCTGGAGGCAGCTCAGGGATGCCAGGATCCAGGTCCTCAGTGATCTCTTGGCTTTCTTCGCTGCAGACCCATGGTTGTCCTCTTCTTCCCTGGCACCTTCTCCAAGTTCTAGGCAGGATGAAGCGGGCAGACAAAGGGTGAAAGGGCGGGACGCCACTGAGTCTGTGCTCTTCTTCTTCTGCTCCCATGCCCACATTTTAAGGAACTTTTCTGGAAACTGTATTCAACAACTTTAGCTTATATAATTTAACTAGAACTATGTCACACGCCATTCCATCTTCAAAGGAGGCTTGGAAATACAAGTCTTTTAGCTGGGCATGTTGTTGTCCCCAACAAAATTGGGGCTCATTTCTAAAGAAGGGGAGAAGGTATACCATTCTGACAACTAGCAGTGTCTACTAAACCGATCAGAAGATCCCCTCTTCCTAACTCCTCGGGGCACATCCATAGCACCTCAGGGCCTGCTCTACCCCTACTTTTCAAGTACAGTCGTCCCTCGGTATTCATGTGGGATTGGTTCCACGATCCCGGTGGATACCAATAGCTGCAGATGCTCAAGTTCCCTATATAAAAATGCGTAGTATTTGCATATAACAAATGGACATCCTCCCATGTACTTTATTTATTTATTTTTACATCTTTTTGGAGTATAATTGCTTTACAATGGTGTGTTAGTTTCTGCTTTATAACAAAGTGACTCAGTTATACGTATATATATGTTCCCATATCTCTTCCCTCTTGCGTCTCCCTCCCTCCCACCCTCCCTATCCCACCCCTCTAGGTAGTCACAAAGTACCGAGCTGATCTCCCTGTGCTATGCGGCTGCTTCCCACTAGCTATCTATTTTACGTTTGGTAGTGTATATACTCCCATGTACTTTAAATCATCTCTAGATTACTTATAATACCTAATACAATGTAAGTGCTATGTAAATAGTTGCCAGCATGCAGCAAATTCAAGTTTTGCTTTTTGGAACTTTCTGGAATTTTTTTCCCCTGAATATTTTCTATCCATGATTGGTTGAAACTGCAAATGTGGAACCTGTGGATTCGACTGTATTTTGCTCTCACCATAGTTTTTCTTTCTGTATTGGGTTCTGCTTTCCTTCACAGCCTCAGTTTCCTCATTAGAATATCATAGCACACTTAGGTAGCAGGCACGTCTCTTCCCTGGATAATGACGATTACAAGTGCATTTCAAGCTGAGTCACATTGCTGTGTGTGGAGAATGTTGAGTCCAAGCGTTTGCAGATGAAGCAGCTGGTAGCAGGCTTGGGAGAACTGATTGGTGACTTTGGGGCTTCCTTTCAGGTTTGCTGTCATGAGGTCGAAGGTTTGCCAATGCCGAGTTTACACAATTTGTTCAAGTGTAGCCATTGTTCCACTGACGCAGCTGAGAAATGACACATCCTTGGCCTAAATTGTGCTAGAATCCACTCTTATTTAATGTCCTCTGAGTTCTCTGGCTTAATCCCTACAGCAGATGTTTCAAGCTTAGTATATCTAACCCCAAACTCTGACTACATTTCTGTCCCCTCCTCAGTAGAAGGTGACCTCAAATCCTACTTTGCTAAACAAAACAAAACAAAACAAAAAAACATGAGGTCGTTTGATGTGAGTTGTGTCCTTTGTTCCTCAGAGATCACTGTATTTTCATTCTTCCTCTGTGCTTCCTTTTGATTCTGAGGAATCTCCTCCTTTCTTGGTTCCAACACTGGACTCTTCCCTAAGGCTCTTGCCCCCATCCCTCTCACCCCCTCCAGTGCCTTGCTTTACCATTTAGCCCCCTCTCCTGTGCATTTTCAGTCCCTTCATCTCAACTAGCACCTTCTTATTTGTGTACAGACGATCACGGCTACTCTGGTCTAGATCAAGCTTCCTCTGTTCTGCCGCTCCTGTAAGCTACTCCTTTTCTTTCCCTCCCTTTTGCAGCAGGTTGGCTGCATCTCTCCACTGGAGGTCGCACCTCCTGATCTCTTGTCGGATGGCCCTCTCCACATAGTGCTTGTCCTCACTCACTCTCCTTCACACTTAGGAGTGGTAGGTGCTCAGGAAAAAAGAAAAAAAAAAAAGGAAATCTGAAGATTAACAACTGTTTGCTCTAATTAGGAAATTATTGAGGACTTTTAAAAAAGGAATCTTTATTCTTCTATGTACCTTCTAATTTTTTACATTAAGCGTAGTTTTAATCAGAAAAGTAGCTTAAATTTGGACAAATGTCTATCTACTTAGAAAAGCAAGTAGACAAAACTAAGAGAGAATAGAAGTCAAGAGAAGTGGACTCAAACTTTATTCTATCATTATTAACTAAATGTCACTAAATCGGTTTCCTCAACCATAAAATCCATAAAATGGCAACCATACTACTGCCTACCCTCCAACCTTCCCAGGGCTTTTGTGAGGGGATCAAATAAACTAATATATGATAAAACAATTCTTAAATTATCTACAGTAGGGACCAGTTTGTTTCTGTTCTTTTTCTTAAAAAAAATATGTTAACTAAAGTCCATAGTTATTTAGATTTTCTTAGTTTTTACCGAATAGCCTTTGTCTTTTCCAGCATACCCTCCAGGACACCACATTACATTTAATCATCATGTCTTTTTAGCTTCTCTTGGTTATGACAGCTTTTCAGACTTGCCTTGTTTTTGATGACCTTGACAGTTTTGAGGAATATTGGTCAAATGCTTCATAAAATGTCCCAATATTGGAATTTATCTGATATTTTTCTCATACTAAGACTGGGGTTATGGGCTATTGGTCTTGGTGGAAGACCACAGAGGTAAAGTGCCATTCTCAACACACAGTATCAAGAGTACAAACTATCAACATGATTTATGATGCTGATCTTGATCACCTGGTTGGAGCATTTTTTTCTTTCTTATTTCCATTCCATTTTATACCTGGTTCTATTGCACACAATCAGGCCACAGTTCACACCACATCCAACTCACATGCAAGGGCAACCAAACAAGGCCACTGGTCACATGCTTGGATGGTGCAGCCACTTCAAGCGCCAGAAAATTTCTAATGCTTACTCTCAACTCACCTGCTTATCTCATCCCAGACCAGTAAAAGTTTGCAGACTGGCCTGGGTCCATGACCACACTTTGAGTAGCATCGTGCTCACACATACAACACAGGAGGTTTCAGTAAATGATTTTAAATCAAGCTGAGTATGATTCAGAAATAAAAAGTGAATTTGAGTTGGAATCTTGAAATCATCGCAGTGAGAATGGGAAGGGATCTTGGTGAGAATCCTTTCAATTCCCTTATCTTACAGATGTGGAATGTGAGTCTCAGGGGTTTGGCTCCACATGGGAATGTGGTGGCAAGCTGACAGGAAGTCTGAGTCTCTGGTCCCTAATCAGGGCTCTTCCCACCATCTGACTGGCTGGAATCATTTCAGGTCCCCCCCAAGAGGAAGAGCAGGGAAGAAAGCAGAGGTGGAGCCGGGAAGGGGCTTAAATCTACAGCAAAGTTAAATTTCTCCCCGACTTCCGGACCTCCTGCTACCCTGTTAAAACTTCAATGAACAGCTGAGAAAACCAAAACGTTTAAGGAGAAGCAGAGGTGCTTGCTTGGGTATAATTGGTATTCTGATCATTGGAGGCAATTTATGCTTTCAAGATAAATAAGGTAGTCTCCCCTTGGCACCATCCCATCTGTCCTGTCTCAGTGCAGGCCAGAGAGAACGGTTCAGGGCTGAGGATGGAAAACAAATTAGTAAGTCGTGGAGGCCCCCCTCACCTGCCCTGTTCACTTCTACTTCCCTTGCAAAAAAAAAAATGGTGGAATGGAGATGTGGGTGAAGGGCTAGAGAAACAAGAAATCAGGGACGTTAGGAGAGGTTTACTCATTTGACTCCTTTTTCTGTGGAAATGTATTTAAGATTAAATTAGACATGACATTTAGTAGACTCCCAGTGGAAAAATATTTTCTTATACCTGAAGGGGCTCTGGGAAAATGGAACAGCCTGGCAACCAGGCTTGCCCGGCCAGGGTATGGTGGGAAGATTAGATTCCGCAGGATACAGTGTAATACGCTGCACAGGATCTGCAGGGTAATGGGTGATGGGATTCTAGGGACATCTGCTTCTTAGCCATTCCTCAGTTGTTTTTGTTTAATTTTGAAGGTCTTAAGTTTAGAAGGGAAAGGTGGTATAAGAAATTGATGTTATCTGACTGGGCATGGCCTCTGCTTCACAACTTTCCATCACCGCCTACGTGATGAAGTCCCACATCCTCACCGAAGCACACAGGGCACCCCACAACCTCGCCCCACCTGCCTCTGTGGCCTCACCTGCCTCTCCCGCCTCCACAGATCCTCCGTGCCCTTTATGCCTCCACCCTTCTGCACAAGCTCTTTCTTCATCCTGGAAAGCGCAACCTTCCTCATCAGCTGTTGGAACACATTCATTCTTGAAGCTCCAGCTCAAGTGTTACCTCCTATGAGAAGCCTAAACCAACATCCCAGGCTCAATAAATGGTCCTAGCCCCACCCCCTACTGCCTATTGAATGTGTCCACAGTCTACACTTAAGACACTGTTTTCAGCATTCATTTACATGCAAAGCATCTACGAAGTGCTACCAGGCTCACTGTTAAGGACTTTGTATAATTTTCTTATTTCACCCCATCAGGATCTATCAAGTAGGAACCATGATTACCCTCCTTCTACAAATGAGAAGAAGAGCCTCTGAGAGACCATGTGACTTTCTCAGAGTAATACAGTCTGTAGAAGAGGGATTTAAACCCAGAACTTTCTACCCCTGAGCCGGCTCCCTTTCCTTGGCTAAACCGCCTGACTCACCACATTCAACTCTGTGTTGGTTATCCGCGGACCTAACTCCATCTCCAGCCCCCATACTCAACTGCGACCCTCTTGGGAGCAGAATTGCCATCAGATTGCTCCCTGGCTTCCCCTGGGCCCTGGCTCACTGCAGGGGCTGGGACTGTTTGTTGGCTAATGTAAACTTACTGCTTGCTTGAGCTCTCTCCCCAAATCTTATTGCAGTGAAGCCTTTGACTCAAAAGGCTCTAGCTGGTGCTACTTGTGTAAGAAATAGCCCAGCAGTCAGGAAAATCCACAGTTGAGTCTTAGTGGCTGGCATGTGATTTCCTTGATACTCAGGGCTTTTGTGGTTAAAACGGAAGGCTTTTGAGTGCCAGTGAGGCCTTTTTCTTAAAGACCAAAGTAACCAACATAAGCGCTGTCAGTCTCAGATCCTCCACAAGACTGGAGACTTTTCACGTCACTCTCTCACCCCTGTCCTGAGCAGCAGTCTGTTCTGAGTCTAAATCACGACCAAGCAGCTGACAGCTTCTGCACCACTGGGGGCTGGGGGTGTATTTGGAAGCCCTGGGTTGCCCTTTTTTGTTCTCTCCTGCCCAGGGACAAGTCCCAACTCCTAGACTTTTGAAGTAGCTCAAAGAATGGAAAGACACCTCTAAGAAAAGAAATTCAAACAAATTCACTCACACACACAAAAAAAGACTTTTCTGTGTATGTGTGTAAGTATGTGTTTATCTCATCAGCTTTTATTGCTTCTCTATATGGAGTTCCTTGGCCTGTTCTTGAGAGGAGACAAGTGCAGATCTTCAAGGCAAAGATTCATGGCATCCTCGGGGCCAGTAGAGCCTTCGCCACCAGGTTCTGAGTGTGCTTCCCTTACTTCAGAAAAGTATTCCTCATCTATTCCCATGCATCTCTTTTCCCTCATGATGTTACCAAGCTTCCCCCATCCAAAAACCCCAATGGGATTTTAAATGCAATTGCATGACATTCATAATTAAATTTGGGGGACTGGCCTCTTGACAATGCTGATTCTTCCCACATAGGAACATCATGTCTCTGTCTGTTTATTCACGTCCCTTAATCAGATTTTAGGTTTATCTCCACACAGGAATCGTGCTTTTCTTTAACTGTTTTTTTCTCCAGATTTTATACTGTTGTGGCCGTAATTGGGATTTAATGTTAAATTTATGCACACACTCTCCAGCTGTTTTGAAAAGGGAGGTTTTGAAACCAAGCAAGTGGGTTAGATTCCTGTTATAGCCATTCAGACTGTATCACCTCATGGGTGTGTGCCCGTGGGCTGCAGGGGCCTGGTACATTGCAGGAGTTCAGGTTCATGAGAGTGATGGGTAGGGAGAGGGGTCCTTAATCATCAAAGTGAAGGTAGGTCCGTATCAGTACTCCCCCAAACGCAGGAGCCTCAACCATCATTTGCTGTTGCTCACACATCTGCAGGTTGGCTGCGGTTCAGCTTATCTCATTGGGGCTTGGCTGGGGCCTTTGCTTTGGGCTGTGACTGCTGGGGTTGCATTGAGCTTGCTCTGCTATCTCTTCACTTCTGCCCAAGATGGTACAAGCGGTCAGATGCAACTTAAGTTCTCAAATTCTGGACGTCGAACTGGTTTGCTGTCGCTTTTGGGCACATGCACTGGCCAAGGCAAGTTATATGGCTGAACTCAAAGTCAGGGGGCAGTGTGGTGGCTTAGCTAAGCTGGAGCTATGTTTCTGAGAATGCCCTTCCCTGCATGGTTCTAGAGGAGGGTTGGCCACAAGAGAAATTTGCAGAAGATTTGGAAGGTGGCATTGAAGCCACGGTGGTGTCTATGAGAGTTGCAGATCGCTGTTGTGGACCCGCTGGCTCACCTTGTGAGTGTGCAGCAGCAGGCAGCCCATGCTCCTTTAGTTTCCTCCTCACCACCTTCAGCCTCTCTGAATCATGGGCCGGGTTTGTGGGCAGCTCCATGGAGGGAGAAATGCACCAGCTCTTCTGCAGTTCTGCACGAACACTGGGGTCTTGAAGGCAGTGACACACCCATGTGAACACTAGCTCATCCTTGTAGGCTCCAATTGGCCATTGGTCTTCCCTACTCTGCCCATAGCTTTCCTTCTCATGTGCTGGCCCTGCTGACCTCAGGCCTAGCACCTGTTGCAAGCACATCACCCTTATATGGACTGCTTCACCCAGTCCCAAGATCACGTAGAGTCTAATTCTAAAATAAATCCAGTATTTGCCTCATGATTCTGCTTCTCTGATTGAACCTTTCCTGATGCAGGTAAGGAAGTGCACTTTGCCCATGACATGGCCAGGGCAAGAGAGGGTGAAGAATTGAGGCCATTCATTCTATCACGGTCATGATATAGTCCTTGCAAAGATGAGTGTGCGTGCAAACCCTTTCTGAATATTTTTTGCAAGCGTTAAGGCAAATGGGGCTCCAGTTAACTTCCAGAACACAGCAACTTTAATAATCGGTATCTACCAGATTGCTTAACTACGGATTTAACTCTGCTGCACTATCCATTTTAAATGATCTAAGAGACATCCAGACAATGACCCTTCGAGAGCAGTTACCAATACTTCATTATAAAGGGATTTTTGAAAAGGAGTCTCTTTTCAATCAAAGCTGAAGGTCAAATCCCATTGTAACAAACGCTCCTCCAACAAAATTGCATATTATAATTAAATTTCTAAGGTCTAAAACCTCATCCACTTACTTGGAGCAATATTTGATAGGGTAATATGGCAGAATAATTAAACAGTCCTGGTCTCTTTAGAGTATTTTTTTAAACAGGATTTGATCTTTAGTATAAATAATTTCTTTAATTTGTCTACCACCATCCTGGGTTCCCTGTTTCTTACTGGTCCAAAGCATGGACTTAAGTAACACTTGAAATGTGAATTTCTTTAAAAGTCTTTTGTGCCTTTATTTTTTCTTAAAACAATTTTGTCTTGCCCGGCCTGGGACACTGGCTTTGGGGCTTTTGGGGAGATAAGACACTTCAATGTTTTCCTGACAGCTGAACTAAAGAAAACCTCTTACACACACGTCATCTGATTTGCTTCATGCCATTTTGCTCGCTCCTTCCGACAGTTCTGATCTAATTTTTCTTTCAAAGAAGGGTATCAATTTCAAGGTTTAGAGTTCTTAGGATTTAGAATCTTTGATTAAAAAAGTGAAATTTAATCTTGAATCAAGGGTAGGGAAATGTGAGTAAGGTTAGCAGGCTTCCCTTCGATAGAAGACTCTTGTGACCAGTATTTATTATGGTAATGCTTTGTTATTATAAACCTCCTACGAATAATATTTTGGGGAACTTCCACACAACAAGGCGTACATTATAGCACCCGGGTTAGGAGGGGGTGTGTGACCGCAACGAACTGAGAAGCACAATTATCTCATGGTTATGCATGCCTATGAAGTGTGTTATTACTTTTGTTTTTTACAACTTATAGAATATTTTCATTGTAGGTGAAGCATCAGACACGTTTTTGTTCAAAGGAAGAGAAACAAAACGAAGGTTGTGTCTGCTCTGTGTTCTGAATGGTACCCTGGTGGCCCCAGTCCTCTAGTTGGGGGGCTAATTTATAACTAAGCGTCTCCCGGGCGCCAGAACATTCTGCTTTATTGTCTGTGTCATGGTCTTCTGATATCCATGGCACAAAAGGGGTCATTATTTGGAAATAGTGATTAGTCAGTTCAAACAGGAGCGTCTGCTGGTGTGCCTACAGGGGGTATTGTTTTAGGTTGAGTTAGTTAAAAATAAATTCAGTAAAGCTTGGTGTGTGTTGGTGTGGTGTTTCAGAAAGCAAGTAACCACGCAGCTGGCATTTATTTTGTTGCCAGAGATTTTAAGGCCATATAGTCAGGGCTCTAGGGTAAAAATAAGGCAACTCTGGGGAAAGAAAGTGAATTAACAACCGTTAAGTACTTTGCCAAGCGCTTTACTTAAGGTATCTCTTAATTCTCACAATAACCCACAAGGTTAATATTATTGTCCATCTTTGCAGAGGTAAGGAAACTCAGGTTCAGAGAATTCAAATGAGTTGCCCACATTGCTAGAACATGGTGGAGCACATAGTCAACCCGGGGTCTGCTTGATTCTGTAGCTTAAACACGCTTCCATTAAACTAGCCTTTCCTAAGGTGTACTTAGAATGGGAATACCACGGATAATGTGTGGAAAGAGACACGTCGAGGGATGGGCCATGAGCAAATGCGTTTTGGAAAGGTTAGATGAAAGACATTGATGGACTTCTTAAAACAGCAGGACTTCTCAGAGCTTTATCGTATACGACCGTGCAGGATTTGTGACTTACAAATGCCTTTTTGTTTTCCCAGAAAGGGATCATAATATTAAGAACCTCACAGCGCCATCTGCCTCTCAAGTGCTTGGTTCTTTATTTTTTATTTTTTTGCAGTACGCGGGCCTCTCACTGTTGTGGCCTCTCCCGTTGCGGAGCACAGGCTCCGGACACGCAGGCTCAGCGGCCATGGCTCACGGGCCCAGCCGCTCCGCGGCATGTGGGATCTTCCCGGACCCGGGCACGAACCCGTGTCCCCTGCATCGGCAGGTGGACTCTCAACCACTGCGCCACCAGGGAAGCCCTCAAGTGCTTTTTGAGGGAGCATTTGGTGGCGTTAACGTTCTGAGGAACACCCGTATCTCTGCTGCTGCTGGCCTGATGTTCTCCCACATCTGCCTGAAACTCCCTCAGCAGATGTGCTGATTTGCATCCAGAAAGAGGATTTTTTTTTTTTTTTGGCCACCTAGGTATGGTTGTATGACCATACAACCATACACTGAGAAGAGAGCTAGCAAGCAAGCCTGAATCTGTATTCATAGCAGGTGACTGTGTGAACCTGCTCCTTTGCCTGTCATTTTTCCATTTGCCTTGCTTTTCACCTTGAGTGTGTGTGCTCTATCGGCCTCCAGGGTGTGGATAACAGGCCTCACTCTCAGCCTTCTGTACTCTGTGTGCTTCACTCCCATCTACCATCCCAAGCTGGCATAGGAGGCATATACACACACGCATAATGATGCTATAATGTGACGTCGAGTGATGGCAGGGAGATGCCTGGAGTATCAGGGGAGCACAAAAGCACGAGGGACTGTATTGGAGAAGGGAAGGAGGGGCCGGGGAAGGGGTAGGACGGGATGCCTGGGTCTTAAAGATGGAGGAGGATTTGGTCATGTGTGTACCAGGAAAAGGCAGTTCACGTGGAGGGAATGGTGCTAGCAAAGGTCTGGAGCGTGAGGCAGCATGGTCTGTGTAAGTGACAGAAGCAGTTCCAGCAGCAGCTGGAACATAAACTGGGGCACAGGTGATGGGCGGGTACGAGCTGAAGCTGCTGAGGCGGATGGTGGTCAGGCCATCCACGGAAGACCTTGTCTGCTATTTAAGAAATGAGAGCCACCCTGGAATCTATGGAGAGACATTGTGAGGTTTGAAAGGAGCAAGTGGTGGGGTCAGATCTGGGTTTTAATTTCCCTCTGTGGACAAGGCACAAAGCCAGCAATGAGGAGACTGGCTATGAAGTAGTGAGAAGGGGTATCACCTGCACTACATCAGTGCCAACAGTGATGGGGGAAGAAAGAGATTTGCTCCATATTTAGGAGGGCAAATCATGATTGGGGGTTGATTGGAATGAAGGAATATAGAGAAGAGAGAGAACAACGCTTCAGCTAGAGCATCGACTGGGAACGAGAGGCGTGCCCGTTCATTTTGATCTTTTACGTCAAAGGGTGTGAGATAATTCCAAATGCGGAAGCCCCATTGCTAATACTCTCATATTCTCCTTGCTCATTTGTTTCCTGCCGAGGCTTGGAGAAAATTGCTAGTGCAGCCTGGGAAAAGGTCTTAACCTGCAATTGCATGCTAAATAGTTGACAGCTCAACTTGGAATGCAGAAAAGCCACAGCGTATGAGGTAGGCCTGGTCCCAGTTTCTATACGTGCCATGTCCTGGCTATGCTACCTGAGACTACCTCTGTGAATTTTAATGTCCTCATCTGCAGAATTGGAGACAGCCTTTGCTCTGGGGTGCAGGTGTGAAGGTGATCTACCTGCAGCATTTCTTTCTCTATGTTGGCAGAGATCAACCCATTGATGCAACCCATCTGGCTAGTTATGCAGGCGGCCCCTACCTTCCTCACCTGAAGCTCTGTGTTTGGTCAACAAGATTAGTCTCCTTCTTAAGTAGAGAGGGACTGTCCTTCTGACTTGGGAATGTAGGAGAGTGTGCTTCTCTACCAGTCCTTCCAGTGGTCCCTCAAAATCCAAGCAGACATGTGGAGGGTGTTTGTGAGGGTTAGATGCCATCACAGATATAAAACACTTTGTAAACCCTAAGGCTTTCTTCCATTTGGTTGTTATTATCCTGGAAATGGATTCTGTTCTGTTCCATCATAAAACTTATCTGGAGAGAATACCCTGGTTGTTTTTCCTTTTGGTTCCTTTGCCTTACACTGATGTCCACAGTCGTTGTGGCTGTGGTGGTTTGCTGTGTCACATGATGATGGTGAATCCCACCAGAACTCTTATTCATTCCATATCAAAGGAAGGAAGCACCTGGCCACTGAGACAACCCCCAAGATGCCCCAGAGGCTCTAAGGGTCAAGTCCTAGGGCCCATGAGTAACTTCAGTGACTCCCTAAACCATCTGGGCCCTCAGACGCCCTCTATTAGTTTTCTTTTACTTTGTAATAAAGTATCCCTCAAATCCAGCAGCTTAAAATAACACACACTTCTTACCTCACAGTTTCTGCAAGGCAGGTATGGCTTAGCTGGGTGTCCCTGCATCAAGATCTTTTACAAGTTTGCAATCATGGTGTCAGCTGGGACTGTGTTCTCATCCAAAGGCAGGAGAGGACCCACTCCCGAGCTCACGCGTGTAATTGTTGGCAGAGTTCATTTCCTCGAAGCCCATCGGACAGAGAGCCTCAGGTCTTGGCTTCCTGTCTGCTAAAGGCCTTTTTCAATTCTTTGCCTTGTGGGCCTCTCTAGCGGGCAGCTCATGACATGGCATGAAGGGGATGCAGGACAGAAGCCACCTCCCTTTGTAATGACCAAGCCTCTTGCCTTGACCTAACTCTAGTCAGGCTCCTGTAAGCCCTTCAGGCCTCAAACTCGGTCTCTGTCCTTGGCCCACTTATTCCAGTTTTAGCAAGAATCCTGCTGAGTCCCCTTAGGCAGAATCCCCTGCTCTTGGTATATGACCACTCTCGATATCTGACCAAATTCCTCATCCCCTACTCTCTGTATCTTATCACCCTGAACTACCTTCAGCAAAAATTCTGCTGGGTCTGGTTAGCCAGATCTCCCTTAACCTCATGTTCCTTAGTCATTTTTTATCCACTGACCCCCTCCCTGCTCCTTGGCCATACAGCCCCACTTGTCCTTCTCACATTCAGAATCAAGCCCAGTTCCATAAATGAGGTCTCTCTTCCCTAATTGCAGTAGTTCCTGAATAAATTTTGCCTTCACTTCTCTTGCTTCTGTCCGGATATGATTTCTTTTTTGATAGTAACCTCATCTGGGAAATAGTATCCCATCACTTTTGCCGTATTCTGTTTTTTAGAAGCTAGTCACTAGGTCCAGTCCACAATCATGGGGCTGGGATTGCACAAGCCTGTAATACCAGGAGGCAGGGTTAGTGGAGGGCCCTCTTAGAGGCTTCGTAACATAGGTCCTATTAATAGTGGCCACAGGACTCCTTCTCAGGGGCTGTCTCACAGTCTCCAAACCATTGCTCTGGCTCCGGTGGTTCCTTTCCACTGGGTCCCAGTTGGGTTGATGGTCTAGGCTTTGATTGTGGTGATATTCTCAGAGTTCTCCTGGGACCTTTGGCTTCTGCCACACAGTGCACCCTTGGCCCCAGGCTCCTGCCAGGCCACTGTCTGTGGACCAGAGCTCTCAGCTCCTTCTCCTCTGGGAGGGGGATCAAAGAGCCAAACTCAGTGAAGCAACCCACAGAGTCATATTGGGTTCTCTGAGCTTGGAAGACTATTGGTTCACAATCAATCTAGACTTTCTTGATAACTAAAGCCTCTTGGTCCCCAAAAGGAATCAATAACAGGTTGTGGGAGATGTTATCTTTCACACATGATGGTTCTATCATCTGGAATTTGCATCCCCCATCTCCTAGAGGAGCTTGCACACTGACCCACTGAGGCCTGTCATCTCGGTAAGATTCCTAAATGAATCTTTAATGCTTTGAGAACCCGGAGTGACCTGTTGTTTCCACAACATGTAAGCAATCCTCTCTAATGACGTTGGACATTTCCCTTTTGGGCCTGCTAAACTGTGGAAAAGAAATGTGAAAGAACTTTTAAGATGCTTCCTAATCCTGGGGTGAGCACAATTGCACTTTTGTTTACCTTAATGTAATAGGATCATTATCTGGGTGCCCCATTTGGATGAAGCCTTGAAAGCATATTAACCTGTTGACTTTGTTAATAGTAATTTAGGAAAATCTCTCAGGCTCCAAGCCCAGCTTTTTAAAGCCAAGTGTAAAGTGGTCTTTCCTTGTTTTCTATGTTGACTTTCATTAAAGGTTTGCATAAACATAACTGAACTGTGACTCTGTTGCTCTTTGGTGCCAGCCAATTATGTGAATTGGCTTTTACAGGCAGAGGGTGTTTTTGATCTTCAGAGTCTGTAGAAGGTGAAGGCTTCGGGTGTTGGTTGACCTTGACCTGAACAAGGGGAGGACTTACTTTTGTATCTCATAGTCTAATAACAGAGACTGCAGTGCTAAATGCATGGGAGCTGGTGGCTTTCCACCCCAACTGTAACAGAGGGTCTCATGGGGAATGAGAACCATCACAACTGCTCAAAGGAGGTTTGTGCCTCTCTTCTCCCTGACTCACTGCCTGCCTCCATTTACCCAATTAAAGCAGCTGAGGCCATGACCTGCCTGCTGCTTTCCTGGTTTCACTCAGCCGACCCACCCTCTTTGCCTTTGGAAGGCATGAGGGATTGGTTTGAAACAAAACCATCTCATTCCCAAACTGAAAGGTTCCTTTTTACAACTGGGAACAACTTGAAACCACTGGAGAAAATCATGTGCCAATTATGTATAAACTCCTTTACCACAAGGTATAAAGGAAGCCATAATTCGGGGGGCTTATATTTGATTGAATTCATCTGTTTCCCTTTTGTAAATAGAGAGGAGGGAGAATCCATAGTCGGGGACAGTTGACATAATGCAGCTTCTATTCCTGGGCAAAAGAAAGGGTGGCCCTGTCATTTCACTCCCTCAGAGCCGGGCTTCCTAGGTGTAAAGAATCACAAGAAACTCCTACGCTGGAAGGGAGGTCAGCCTTGCTCCAGGCAGCACCAGACTCTCCCAGAACCATAGACGAGGAAGAAAAGGGACCGTGTTTTGTCAATCACCCAGCCAAGAACAACAACCTTCAACTAGGGAAATACCCCCGGCCCCCATCCGGGATGAGATTTACACTGATGGGTCTGTATTTGCCAGCAGCTGACAAGTCAGACTTCACCCTTAACATCCCTAAGTGTGTTGGTACTAATTAGGCGAAAAATGAGATGCACTGTTAAAACTGGCTTTCCTTTCTTGCTTGGCAGCCTGACATTATGGGACACTGAAACCTTACATTGCCTTGCAGAAACATGCCCGAGGATAACTGCGTTGTGAGAGTAGGGAGGATCCGGTAAAGGAAAGAATAAAGATCCTTTCACCATCGCTGCCATCTGTCATTAATGAAAGACTGGCTTGTTAATGGGCCTAGTAGATTAATTGATATCTTTCTCCAAATGTGTGTGGCTGGTGACCCCTGATGCTTGGATGCACTGGTTTGGAAGTTGGACAAACTTTGGTGTAATTACAGATTTTCCACTTAACTGGTTGAGTGACTTTGGGCCCCTCCCTGAGCCTCAGTCTCCTGACCTGTCAAATGGGATATTTCTTTGGGCTGTTATGATTAAACAATATTTGAGAATCATGTAACATCATAAAAGTGAATCACTGGTTCTTTCCTTTCCACTCTGGGCCTCTCATTTCCTGAGAAGTCCGGCTCCTGTATCCTCTTTTTTTTTTTTTTTTTTTTTTTGTGATACACGGGCCTCTCACTGTTGTGGCCTCTCCCGTTGCGGAGCACAGGCTCCGGACGCACAGGCTCAGCGGCCATGGCTCACGGGCCCAGCCGCTCCGCGGCATGTGGGATCTTCCCGGACCCGGGCACGAACCCGTGTCCCCTGCATCGGCAGGCGGACTCTCAACCACTGCGCCACCAGGGAAGCCCTATCCTCTTTTTTAAAGTCCTCACGATGGACCAAGATTCCTTGCCATATAGTGGAGAATGGCCACATTCAGAGGCTGCACATAAGCCTTTTCTAGATCTTTCTGTATTCTCCCCAGGCCACTTTGGATCATCTTCCTCTATCTTGGCAGGTGTGATAACTGGCCCTCTAGATCACTTCCCACCTTAAATCGTTTTCTCTTGTTAATTTTTAAAATATAAAATATTTTTCCCCGAATGAAAATGGATTGCCCTAGGACTGTCTCTGTTGTTTTTATTAGGTCAACTCTTGATCATCAGGGACTAGGTGTTTAATGCTTACTCTCCATGCATTATACAGACACTTGCTTCTCCCTTGCCTTCTCATATCTAGTCTGTTCTTCATTCAATTCTGCAAATATTTCACGATAGCTAAGTGGCTTACATGGATGATCTAATTTAATCTTCACCTTATCTGAGATTATCCAACAAATAAGTGGTGGGGATGGGATTTGAACCCAGGCAGTCTGACGTCAGAACCTGAGTGTCCTTAGGGACTGCGCCTTCACCCACAGGGTGTTCCTTCAGACCATTAGCAGAGATTGCACAAATGAGGGCCCACATCATGAAGTACAAATCAGATAAATCCCAAGACTCACCTGTGAACGGTGAGGGTGGAACAGGAAATGGGATGTGAGGTTCAGACACAACTGAGGAACTCACACCAACGTTTAGTCCTCCAGGCCAGTTCCTCCTTATTCTCATACTCAGCTGAGGTCTGAAGTGAGTTCTACTCCCAGACAAAATCAACTCCCAATTTCTCTAAGATAAATTTTACTTTATTTTAAGTGGAAAAGAAAAAAAAAAAAAGGAACACACCATAGCTTCCCAGGGCAAGTCACTCTTGACATCCTAAAATAAACTCGGTTACACTGCCTGCCTTTCGGCAGCCAAAATTGTATTCAGTAGTTACCAAGGTTTGTACTCCAGGGACTACTCCTCCTGCCCCTCTGGAGTCTTAGAATTGTGTTTTTGTTCATGATTTATACCGCGACCACACATCTGACATATTTTTCCTGTTATTTGTTTCAGGCACCGGAATCTCTCAGGCTGCCCCTAGGCCTGAGATATAATGGCTCTATTTTGCTTTTAGGATTCCCGTCGTCTCCCACCCCCCCAACCCCTGCGCCCCACCCTTGGGCATTCAGACCTTCCTGGGTTTGCTTGGTAACTTGAAGGCAATTTTTCTCACGAGGCAACAGCTTGGACTTTTCGGGCATCCCTTTTGCCTCCGCCCATTTTATGGGCAGAGGTAGCCCTTGCTTGTGGGACAAACCTAGACTTTTTGGAGGATCAATCCTATCAACGTGTCCAGGGTAATTTGTCTTTGCGGGATGCATAATGAAGGGGTCTCAGAGACCAAGCAGCAGAGTAATTTGTTCCGTCCCAGACAAGGATGGTCTTATCAGGGGTTGACTATCTGCGCTGCTGAGGCAACCACAGAGCTCTGACAGTATTTGCTTTTGAAAGGCTGGAAGTCTGCGAACCGCAAGGCTTCCCTTCAAGGCAACTGACCTAATCTTACCCTGATGTAAGCAATTTTAATTCATCGAGATTCTGCCTAATGATTCTGGCGATTTACATTGTTGTCATTCTTGAGTGTGATTATGTTTTCAAAGAAAGGGATCAGCCTGTGGAGACATTTTCCTCTAAAAGCTTCCTTTGAAGGACTCTGCTCACTATGGAAGGGAGAAAAACGAAACAAAAGAGGGTCTTCTGTAAGACAGCCAGGGTCTCTCCTAAGAACTCTGGGAAGAATAGCATCTATTGTGCTCACATGGCTTTTCGATATCTGTCATCCCATATCACTTGGACTGAATCTTCAGAGCAATGCTTGGGTCTGTGAGAATTTTTAGGGTTTCTTGCACTCAGGTTTGGCTTGAGCCAGTATCATTGTCAAAAGCAGGGTCCCCTTGATTCCACAGGAGGGGGATTCCTACCGCCCCAGAGATAGAGCAGGCACTCTGCAAAGCACTTAGATCCAGAAAGGATACTGTGAAAGGAAACTTGATGAGCTTAGTGGTTATTTGAAGACTAGGAGAAAAATTAGAGCAAGGAATAAGTAGATAGGGACTATAACTGTTATTGGAGTTCAGAACACTGGCAGCTGCTGAGGAGAGAGAAGGTTTGGTTTGGCCAGGTGGTTAAAAACTATCATGGGGGCTTCCTTGGTGGCGCAGTGGTTGAGAGTCCGCCTGCTGATGCAGGGGACACGGGTTCATGCCCCGGTCCGGGAAGATCCCACATGCCGCGGAGCGGCTGGGCCCGTGAGCCATGGCCGCTGAGCCTGCACTTCCGGAGCCTGTGCTCCGCAAAGGTAGAGGCCACAGCAGTGAGAGGCCTGCGTACCGCAAAAAAAAAAAAAAAACAAAACTATCATGAGTGGATGTTACAATGACTGTTTGTGTCCTCCCTTCAACAGTGATCGCATGTCTCACATACACCAGGCACTGCTTGGAGCTTGGGTTAACAGGCTCCATCATCTGTCACTTGAATGTGGTAAGAGCCCCCCAAACTGGTCTCCTTGCTTCCATCCATCCCCCACCCTTAACAATCTGTTATCGACAGAGCAGCCAGAGTGATCCCAGGAAAATGTATGTTCAGATCATGTTACCCACCAAAGGCTTTCCACATCTCTCAGAGTAAGTCTGTACAGTAGTCAACAAGGATGCACAAGATCTCTCCCCTAAGTCCCCATTCCCCACTCCAGCACCTCTAAATTCTCCTTTAGCCACTGAGCCCCAACTTACATGCCGTCTCCTCCTGGAGAGGCCCTTGGGCCTCTGTGCACTCCTTTGCCCTTTGCTTGTGTCTCAGCTTTAGCATTTGCTATACTGACACCTAATTTTTCTTTTATCTTCTCCGCCCCTGCATTGGTCTCTGAGGTTCTTGGAAGAAGAACTGGCTTTTACTTATCTCAGAATCATCCCAGGACTGAATACTCAGGAGTTATTGTTCAATGAATGAACGAGCAAATGAATGTGTGAGTGACTAATGCCCCTTCTCCGTGAGGTGTATATGGCTCTGGTGCTACACGGAGGCCAGCAGACCGATTCCACAACTGGGCCCTGTTAATGGTTCATGCCATGCCTTCTGTGCTGTGATGCTCCATAGCTGCAGCCAGGAGAATAAGCACTTCATTTTCCTGCCCCAAGAGACACCTAGGGTCTGACCACAGTTCCATTCCCAGCTCCTGGATAAATGAAGCATGGCCAGAAGATCCTTCCTTGCCCCCTCAGTTCTGGGCTGGCCCCAGGAGAGGGTGGGCAGGATGGGGAAATACCCGTGTAGCAGGGCCAGTGCCCAGCTCGCTCCCAGTCGGGGACACCCTCTGCCCCCCGCCAGCTCTCTTGTTGAACCTGGCTTGGTAGCCTGTCCCCCATGCTCTGCAGCTCCGTCAGTGTAAATATTGTTCTTTGAGGCACTCCACCGTGGGGGGACAGGGAAGGAAAAGCCATCATGGGGGACACATATGTCTGCAGTGCCTTTTCCAGGAGACAAAAGTCTGGGCAGAGCCAGCTTCACTGTCAGGCTGCTGGACCCTGCTGCAGGGGAGAAAATCATCCTGCAGGAGGCTGCAAAGGGCCCCACCAGCCCACGCCTCACCCACGTGCACTGGTGGCACCTACCGTGGGCCAGGCCTTCCTCGGGGGCAGGCACACTGTTCGCTCCCAGCACCAAAAAGGTTTGGAAAAATTATAGTGGGGAGAGCTATTTGCTTGTGGCACACTGCCCAGGCAGTTAACCCAGTCCCTCCAAGGAGAGAGCTCTTCCTGAACAACTTGTAATTAATCCGGAAAGCTCACAGCCTCAGGAAGTTATGAGGACAAATTACTCAGTAGGTTTCAAAAACTGAGTTGTCATCCAGGTGGAAAGAGTAGCATCTTCCTTAGACAAGCTGGCAGTAAGTCTGCAAGGGCTGGCAGTAGGGCTGCTGTGGTGGAGGAAATGCAAAGGCCTGGGGGAAGGATAGAGGTAGTGAGAATGTCAATTCCCACTAGTAGTTAACTTTCAGAGAGCAGCTGTTATGCGACTGAGTTTGTGAGCTCAGCACTTGATTTGCATCTGCTGGTGTAATTCTCATAAGCAGTGGATACTGTTGTCATCCCCATCTGACAGATGAGGGGAAAGGAGCCCAGAGACATTAACTAACTTGTCTGTGGTCACACAGCGAGGCCGTGCTGAGCTAAAATCTAAACTAAGGCACAGGGTCTCTAGATCAGCTCTTAATAAGTAGGTCTTAGTTCTTGTGCTACCATGGGTTGGAGTGGCCTTGGCGAGGCCAAACATGTCTTTTCCCTGTGACTTAGTGCCACATGTAGAGAGAGCTTTGAATTTGGAAAATAACATTTGGTCTTTAGCAGCATGACCCTATAGCAGGTCATTTAATCTTTGAGTAGTGTCCTCGTCTCATAAAGTAGACATAATAATACCTCTCTTACCCATTTTGGGTGGTTGAATGTAATGGTGTGTTGAAATACATGATAGACACAGAAGTGCTATTGAACTGTCAGACTTTGTAGTGAAATTATCTACAGTTATGATAAAGTAAGAGCATTAGACCTGGGCTCTCCAGTAGTCTTTCTGCAATAATGGAAATACTCTTTTTCTTTGCTGTTCAGTATGGTAGACACTGGCCTCATATGGCAGCCACTGGCCTCATATGGCTATAAAAGCCCTTGAAATGTGACTAGTGAGATTGAGGAACTACATCTTAAATTTCATTTAATTAATTTAAATTTAAACAGCCAGTGTGGCCGGTTGCTACTAAGGTGGCAGCACAGGAATGGTTTCATCTGGGAAGGACTTTGGAGATCATTTAGTCCAACCCCTTTGTTTCACAGATGACAAGACTGAGGTTCTTAGTGGGGCGGGAACTTGCCCAAGGTCATTCAGTAAGTTAGCAGAGAGCAGGTCCAGGTCTTCAAGCACCCTGATATTCTCCACTTTAAACATTCTGAACATCCCTGATTTAGACCAGGAGATTAGAAAAGAGGATTGATCATTATCAACCTAAAACCCATGTGAAATACCAGGAAGACTCTGGTTTTGGAGGGGGTGCTGAAGCTAGAGCGAGAGCTAAGACAGGGGTGCCCACACCCATTTGCGTGAAGCAGCGTGTGACTGTCTCCACTGGGAGCCTAACTGGGTGTTGCCCTGACCAAGTAGGGATCTTCTTCCTTAGAGTCAACAGACAGGAAACACTTCTTCACTGAAACCCATCCTGACAGTGATGTAGACACCTCTGGCAAGGTCCATCTCTCTGAGGAATGGCTTACCGGTGATGGAGAGCTTGGGGCTCAGTGGACTGTAATGGTATATCTGTGGAAAGAAAGAAAAGGCCTGTGGTGAGGCTGCAACCTTGGTGCCAAATCACAATCTATAATTGGGCCTGATTTTTTCCATATGTATCAACAAAAACAGCTTTGCTTTCATGGAGATGAAAGTGACTGCTGTCTTTGGTCATATTTCCCTTTTGTGTATAGTTCCCAGGTCTCCACTGGGTTCATCATTCTCTGTTTAAAACAAACCTAAAAGAGAACAAATCAGAAATTAGGGATATGGAAGGAATTAATGGAAAAAATATCTCTATTTTCCATGGCAGAAAGATATGCTGTTTTTCTGTTTTCTTCTTTTTCTTAACCAAAATAAAATTAAATTACTTTGTCAGAGTTTTGGCAAAATCATATTCTTGGGGTAGTGAAAGCAAATAAGTGCTTAAGACCAGTAGATTCATGGATACGTGTGAACGATCTTTTTTTTTTTTAATAGATATTTATCGAAGTATAATTGCTTCACAATGCTGTGTTAGTTTCTGTTGTACAACAAGAGTGAATCAGCCATATGCATACATATATCCCCATATCCCCTCCCTCTTGAGCCTCCCTCCCACCCTCCCTTCTTTTTTTTTCTTTTTTTTTTTTGTGATACGTGGGCCTCTCACTGTTGTGGCCTCTCCCGTTGCGGAGCACAGGCTCCGGACGCGCAGGCCCAGCGGCCATGGCTCACGGGCCCAGCCAGCCGCTCCATGGCATGTGGGATCTTCCCGGACCGGGGCACGAACCCGTGTCCCCTGCATCGGCAGGTGGACTCTCAACCACTGCGCCACCTGGGAAGCCCTCACCCTCCCTTCTTAAAGGACACTCATACTTCAGTTAGCACTCCTTTTGTATTAGTTTGCTCAGGCTGCCATAACAAAAAACCACAGACTGGAAGCCTTAAGCAACAAAAATGTACTTTCTTACAGTTCTGGAAGCTGGTAGTCCAGGATCAAGGTGCCAGCAACCTTGCTTTCTCCTGAAGTCTCTCCCCTGGGCATGTAGACAGCCACCTTCTTGCTGTGTCCTCACCGTGGCTTTTTCTCTGTGCATGTATCCCTGGTGTCTCTTCCTCTTCCTATAAGGACACCAGGCCTATTGGATTATGGCCCCACCCTTATGACCTCATTTAACCTTAATTACCTCTTCAAAGGCCTTATCTCCAAATACAGTCACACAGGAAACTAGGGCTGCAACATATGGACTTTGAGGGGACACAGTTCAGTCCTTAACAACTTTATTGAGTACTTTCTATGTGCTGAGCACCAGGGGTACAGAAAAAAACAGTATAACAACCTGGCCTCTGGGAAGCTGGGAGTCTGACAAACATAAAAGAATGCAACATGATATGCAATTTATCTACACCAAGGTCACTGAAGGAGAGAATCCACTTTGTTTTGGGGAATGGAAGAGGAAAGATTTAGAGAAGCCTTCAAAGACAAGGAGCTGAGTGAACTGAGTTTTGAAGGGAAGTCTGGCATAGGCAGATTGGGAGGAAAAAGAATAAAGAATATAGATGAAATAAACCGTCTCCCTCCCTGCCTTCTGAAAGTTTCTCAAATACCCTCCCCAATTTCAAAGGCCTAACTTCTATGATCAGAGATGATTTCTTTCATTAAGCCATTGTTTCCTAAAAATACAAAAACAAAAAACAATATTGACCTGGATTGCTCTTGGCTATAAACATTATAAAACCACAGTACAAGCTGGCCTGAACAATAAGGGCAAGAGTATTTTCCATGAGCAGATCAGTACTGGGGTGGGCTCCGGGCACAGGTTTGATCTGATCACTAACTGAGTGATGGCATTGAGGACTCAGCCTTTTTCTGTCTCTCCATTTTGCCTGTTTTACCACTGGCCTCAGCCAAAGGCTGGCTGTTCTTCTGCTGGTTATAACGGCTGTCAGTGGAAATCGGACCGACATGCTTGCTTACACCCTGCAGGAGAGAAAGCAAAAACCTCTCTCTCCCCCAATCATTGGTGCACTGGAGTTGGCTTGTCCTGGCTCCTGAGATTGATTGTCAAATTTTCAAGAATTTTGCAAACTCGTTGTTAAACGTAGGTGTTATTAAAAATTAAATTATATAAACTTAAAATAAACTACATTGGGGCTTCCCTGGTGGCGCAGTGGTTGAGAGTCTGCCTGCCAATGCAGGGGACGTGGGTTTGTGACCCGGTCCGGGAAGATCCCACATGCCGCAGAGCGGCTGGGCCCGTGAGCCATGGCCGCTGAGCCTGCACGTCCAGAGCCTGTGCTCCGCAACGGGAGAGGCCACAACAGTGAGAGGCCCGCATACCGCAAAAAAAATAAAATAAATAAACTACATTGAAAACAAAGATAATAAGTATTCAAAATTCATCACTCCCTATTATTTTACTAGTTTTACTATCATCCGTGCCCCTGACATGATTTACCTCTATCGGATCTGTATGGTGGGGATACACTACAAGGGGAGCTACGGCACTGCCCTCTCCAACTCCATACTGATGTCTTGAAATCAGCCATGATGGGAGTGTTTACAGCACAGAAATGGGCAAATGCGATAAATCAAGTCATGATTTGTTGTTTTTTGACTGTCTAGACTTAAGAAAGTGATGGAGAAATGTAAATAATGCAGCCTAAATTTTAAAAAGTGTTATTCTAATACTGTTACATTGTGACTAGTGCAAAAACTTGAGGAGATATTTTTCCAGTTTTATCTGATTCAGCAAAGTCACTCACCTCATTGACAGGTGAGTGTAGTTCTGATCATACGCCTTCATCGTTTTACTTGTTAACGTAAGCAAAAGCAGCCAGCATTCATGCCAGTATTACACTCATCTGTCAACTGCAACCATAGGTTGGTTATAGATGCAAGAAGGGCAAAAGCCAGTGAGAGTATTCTGTAAAAATCAATTTGTAGTGTGGAATTTACAGTAAAGAACATTTCATGTTTTATTGTATTTGTATTTTGGGTTCTAAACATCCATTAGGTCAGTAAAAATTTATAATACATGTATTCCTATCTATACAGACAGATATGTATAGATATAGATATCTATATGTATGTAGACTGTATTTTTCCCTGGACAGCCCATTGTTAAGCATTTATTAGCACCAACCCCTCATTCCTTTAGTTTGATTGGGCCGATCTTGCTTACATGCCCACCCTTAAACCTGGAACGCCATACATTAATTGCTCTTTGTGGCTGGGAATGGGTAGTTTCCTGAACTAAAAAGAGGGTTTGTGAGGAAAAAGGAAGCAGGGGATGAATTTTGGCTAGGCAAGCAAAACTACCTACAACTGTACAGTTCACCTACCCCCCAGGAAAAATGACACATTAATACAATGTCTTTTTATTTTAGTATGAATTAATATATGACACCTTTTCCAATAGAGCAGCTGGCTCAGACCACACTGGATAGAACTTTTGACAATTTGGGCTGGATAATTCTTTGTCGTGGGAGGGCTGTCCTGCACATTATAGGAAGTTTAGCAGCATCCCTGACCTCTACCCACTAGATGCCAGTAACACCCCACCTCCAACTGTGACAACCAAAAACTTCTCCAGACATTGCCAGATGTCCCCTGGGGTCTATTTTGCTCATTAACTACTGGTTTCAACCCAGAACTTAGGATTCCAAATCTGGAAGTTTTTAGTTTCTGTTCTCCTCCCTCTAAGGTACTGCTATTTGTAGTCAAATGTTAAATTGATGGCTCAAAGCAACACCAGAGAAGAGGCATATTCCTGAGGGCTGGAACGCTGGGCCCCAGAAAAGTGAGTCTGGGGACAAATCTTCTGGGCTCAGGAAAGATGACTGTGCCAGCTGGTGGGGCCAAAGACTCCAGATACCAGCCTCTCCTCAACTTGGCAGATTCCACCATGGCTTTTTTCACCTTTGGAATTCAAAGCATATGAAGCTCTTGGCTTGAGGATCTATATATGAAGATCTTAAAAAGGCTGTGTTTCCTTTTAGAAAACTTAAGAAGATTTTAGGCTGAGTTAGGAGGGTTTCATTTAGCTCATGCTTGGGTTCCAGAAGTATCAACTTTTCAGACCATAGCAATGATGTAAGTTCCAAAGGAAGCAAACAAAGGCATCTGAGCAATATGTAAACTGTCCAAAGTCTGGGAAATGTCCTCATGCCAGAATCTATTGACATTTGTGTAAAATAAGCTGACCCAAAGCTCTCATCTCCTCAAGAAAACCCTCCTTAGACCTGTTCCCCCTTCCAGCATCCAGCTGGTCTTCATCTTTCCTCAATAGCTAAGAATCTCAAAGGATTAGTCTTCATTTGCCATCACAATTTGTTCTCCTTCTGTTCATTCCTTGGATTCTGTCCCCAAATACCAACAATACTGTTCTAATGCGTTCGGTCACCTCCCCTAAAACATCCTCATTCTATCACCCTTAGGACAACTTTTGACTCTGTCAGCCACCCTCTCTCCCGTATGTTTTTGCCTCCTGTTAGTTCCATAATGCCTTGGTATTCCTCCTACCTTTCTGTTGAATTCTTTACTGGTTCTCTTTTCTCTGTTTGCTGCTTAAATAGAAATGTTCCCCTGGGATTTCAGCCTGTTCCTGTTGTTTCCTTTCCTTTCTCTTTGGGCCATCTTCTTATCACCTCTTGACTTTAGACATGTAGCTTCCCAGTCTGCATCTTCAGCCACATATGACCTCTCTCCTTGGCTCCAAAGATGCATACATTCATCTTCACAGGGGTGGGGGGAGCCACCGGGACTTCAAACACAACACATCTAACTTGGAACTCCTTTTCTCTTTTCCTAGCCTACCTTCTTCTCATCCCTGTCTCAGTTAATGAAATTGCTTTCTTTCATGTCTCCCAGGGTAGAGACCCTAAAGACACCTTGAATTAAACTTCGCTTGTGAATCAATCCCAGTGTGCCATGTATCTCTGAATCCTGTGAATTTTACCACCATCATTTCCCTGATGTGGATGCCACCCTTTGTGTTCTCACCACTCCAGTTTAGATCACAGGCTGGCAAACGTTTTCTTGAAAGGAACAGATAGTAAATATTTTAGGCTTTCTGAGTCACACTGGCTTTGTTACAACTATTCAACTCTGCCCTTGTAGCATGAAAGCAGCCATTGACAATAGGTGAATGAATGAGAAGGTAGGCATGACTGTGTTCCAATAAAACTTTATTTACAAAAACAGACTTCTGATCTGATTTAGCCTGTGGGACATAGTTTGCCACCTTCTTGTTTAGAGGATTGTTACCTCCCACCTGGATTATCTCATCACTCCAGGAGCAGATCTCCCTGCTCCAATATTATTTTCCTCTAACCAATTATTTTTATCTTGCTGTCCAAAGTTAATATTTATTGACGGATGCATCTTCTTAAAATACAGACCTGATTAGACACATCAGACTTTGAGACTCTAGGTAAGTTAGCTTTCTTCAAACATGCCACACACTCAAGCTCTATAATTCTCCCTTCACTCTGTTTTCCAGCCTGGAACGCTCTTCCCTGCCCCGAAACCCTTTTAAGCGCCAAGATCCATAAGACACAGCCTCCAAGGCATCTTTTCTATGAAGCCCTCCATACCTCCATTCCCAACTCAGAACTCTTTCGTCTCTAACACTCTCTTAAATATTATACCTGCCTCACAGCATCATCTCATAAAGAGTCCACCTCATGGTGAAGTTGTGTCTACCTATATTGGTCTACCTCCCTCAGTGAGAAGCTCCCCAGAAGGCAGAAAGTGTCTTTCCTTTTTTATGCCCCAACATATTACTCCATTCAAATAGTAATCTCTACTTATGTACTCCGCAATTTCAGATACAAAATATACACATTTCCCAAGAATAGATGCAAAAAAAGGTACAGTCCAGAGCTAAAGCAAGTTCACTCTGCCCACCACCACCAAATGGCATTTGGTATTGGTTATTCAGCCTCAACCACATCTTGTTCACCAGTCCATAGCATGCCTACTTAGTCTGTGATTCGTTTTTAGGTTTCTGGGTTGTTTTTTTTTTTGAAATTTATATATTTTATTTAATTTATTTTTGGCTGCATTGGGTCTTCGTTGCTGCGCGTGGGCTTTCTCTAGTTGTGGTGAGCGGGGGCTACTCTTCGTTGTGGTGCACGGGCTTCTCATTGCGGTGGCTTCTCTTGTTGTGCAGCATGGGCTCTGGGTGCGCGGGCTTCAGTAGCTGTGGTGCGCGGGCTCAGTAGTTGTGGCACATGGGCTCAGTTGCTCCACGGCATGCGGGATCTTCCCGGACCAGGACTCCAACCCGTGTCCCCTGCATTGGCAGGCAGACTCTTAACCACTGTGCCACCAGGGAAGCCCCTGTTTGTTTGTTTTTTAAGCTTTCAAAAATGGATAGGATGTTGAAAATTCTAGGAAGATGAGGCTATGACAAAAATAAAAGAAAATTTGTGTTAAAAATGGAAAATGGAGAGTGTTGTACGTGCGGATCAAATCATTTGTCCACAAACATGACTTTAAAGGACCAAGAATGAGCCAGACAATGTGTAAGGAATATACTGTCAATGTGATGCAAAGCAATTAGCCATAAGCAATAAGAAGGGAAGGTATATAATGAAGAAATGGAAACATATTTTGAGAGTTTATCTAGAGTCACCACTATTTAATATGGTAATTACTAACTACATGTGGCTATTTATGTTTAAATAATTGAAATTAAATAAAATTTAAAATTCAGTTCCTCAGTTGCATTAATCACATTTCAGTGCTCACTAGCCATTCGTTGCAAGTAGCCACCATATTGGACGGGGAGGTATAGAACTTTTCCATTGACGTAAAAAGTTCTAGTGGGTAGTGCTGGTCTAGGATCAGCAAAGTCAAATGCCTCTTTGCTGAAAGTTAAGTCAGAAAAAAGTGGTGCTTTGAGAAGGTAAAAGCCAAACGTGGTAAATATGCTGGTGATGAAAGTTGGGTCAAAAGCTGTACTGTAGATGGTTCCACAGAGTTGAGGCCCACTGGAATCCGATCAGCATTGCTCTGAAATGGGAAACAGTCATCCCTGAATAGATTACCTCACAGAGTTAGTACTTCCATATACCTGCTGAGAGCAACATTCATTACCAATGCTATTTGCTTTTTTTCAAGGTAGATTTAAATGTATATTTTGGAAGGGATGTTCCACAGCAGTATTTCTCAAAATGTGGGTCAAAATCACTTAGTGGGTCATGAATCATTTAGGACACAAGCAGACACCTTTTAGAGAAATAAAACAGACTGGGAAAAATCAGGCTGCGTCACACATTTAAGGGCAGATGTTTTGTGAATCTTTTGTTTCAGTGATATTTGTGTGCATTTCTTAATGTGAGGCCCTAAGCACTTAAAAGCCACTGCTTTTCAGAACATAGATTAGCACAGAAGGGGAAAAATATGTTTAGTTTTTAAAACGCAAAAAGACAGACTCAACTTTCTTTGTGTGGGGCTGCATGTGGAGGATAGAAGCTTGAACCTCTCTCAGTCACCTGGCCTTAGAAAAAAAATCAAACTTAAAAACAGCCCTGCAGAATCTAACCTGTCTGGGGTTTTTTTGTTTGTTTTTTGTGGTACGCGGGCCTCTCACCGTTGTGGCCTCTCCCGTTGCGGAGCACAGGCTCCGGATGCGCAGGCTCAGCGGCCATGGCTCATGGGCCCAGCTGCTCCGCGGCACGCGGGATCCTCCCGGACCGGGGCACGAACCCGTGCCCCCTGCATCGGCAGGTGGACTCTCAGCCACTGCACCACCAGGGAAGCCCTAACCTGTCCTTTACTTTCATTTTCTGGAAATGTGTGGCTTGTTACAGATTCCTGAGTGGTCCGCACCCCAGAAGAGATGTTTTTTCCTTGACATAGGATGTAGCTTGTCACCAGAAACCGCCTGAGCTTCCTGCCAGAAGTGAACTAACCCTGGGGGTCAAGGTTACCTACTTAGAACGTGGTGTGACCCTGCAGTGCATGTGACAGGCAAGACCATAAAGTTCTCAATGTGTCCCCAGCCACACAGCCCAACAGTCACCTTCCTACTTGGCAAAAACAAAAGCTCTGTTAAATTTCAAAGGAAGAGAATAATGCTTGTCTTATTCACATATTAATATGATTTATTTAAAAACCCTGGTCTCGTTGCCTCAGAACGACTTATAATGCTCTGTTTATCTCTTGGAACGTTGACAATGAGGGTTCAGATTTCTCCCTCCAGCCTTCTAAATGATCTTTTTTGGAGCTGGTGGGAGCCCAGTGTACTCGCTACCTTATACATTACATAGTAACGTGGAAACCTTGATTGCTGACTTTGGCCAATTTAATTAAAAGTTAGAAGAAAAAAAACAGTTTAATGAAAATTCCTATGGATGGCCACCCAAATTTGCAGGAACCCTGAAAACTTGATTAGTCACTTTGAAAAACAGCATTGATTACTTATAATTGTCATTAAAAGTTCAGTTTCAAATTCTTTCCAGGTTAAACATCCAATCAGTTCTGACTGAAATATATACATCTCTTTGTTCTAAATTATCAACATTTCCATAGGCAAGAGCTTTGTGCTTCGATGGGGGTAGATATTAACTGAAATTTTTCTCCGGGCATTTGGATGGATGATATATTTCCAAATTCTTTTCCCCTGAGATTTCACTATACAGATATATGTGTGTGCTTTAATGTGGTGGCTAACAAGGTTTACTTCAGAATGTTTCCATATATTTGCGCTTATCCCTTCAGTTTTCTCTATGAGGCGTTGTGAGTATTAACAGGGCTCAGTTGCCAGCTCCATGCATTAATCGTAAATTACATTGATCCCAAATTCATATCACCTAACGATTTCAGACTCCGGGACCCTATATTCCCAGGGACATCTCCACCTGAATCTCCACAGGCACCTCAAATTCAACATGTCCGAATCTTCCTGCCTTGACCCTCTCTATCCTCCAGCTGTAATCCTGTCTTGGTGAATGGTGTAGCATTTACCTCACATCTTAAACTGACAGCCTTGAAGTGGTCTTGAAGGTTTCCCTTGTCATCAGCCCCCATTAACTTAAAACGTTAATGTTTTTTAATGATAAACCATTAGGGTTTATCAGCTCTTCCTCAGAAATGCCTCAAATTTCAGACTCCACTGGCAGTGTCTGAGGCCGGGCTCACTGTCTCTCGCTGGGATGACAGACCCAGCTCTCTAACCGGCTTCCCTCTCCATTCCAGGTCCTTGTCCATGCTTCCTCTGTGTTATCTTCCTAAAAACAAGCAAACATACTCCTGACACTCCACTGTCAGACTCTCCTCTTTAGAACAATCCCTGTTATCTCCTGTTGTCTGCAGGGTGAAAGCAAACTCCCAAGATAGGCAAGTGTCCTTCACAGTTGGCCCCTCTTCTCTCTATGCCTCCCGGATTTGGTGCTTCAGCCACACTGAGTTTCCTTCCACTCCCTTCAAATGGAAGGTGTTTTCACATTTCCTGCCTTTGCAATGCGCTTTCTCCTAGAATGCTTATACTTTGCCCCCACAAAAACGCCTTTTTATCCTCCAAGACTAAACTCAAATGTCCCCTCCTATGGGCATCTTTTGTAATTACTCCAAGAATTTTCTTAGCGATTGCTCCCTCTTTTTTTCCATTTCTCTATAATAGCACTTTTCACGTTGTATCACAATTACCTACCAATGTGTGTGCGGGATTCATTAGGGCTACCCTTCGTGTGTTGCTGGATCTTCCCCAATCTAGTAGTAAGGTAGAATGGCCCTTTCTGGTTTCTTTGTGATTGGGTGGGATCAATGACTAGTTCTGGATAATGAATTGGGAGTGGAAGGGATGAGTGTCATTTCTAGATTGGAACATTTAATTGCCGGTGCAAGAATCTTCAGACATATCTTTTTTCTAGTGTGGTGACTGACAATGTTAGAGATGGTGACTGCTCCATCAACCCAGACTCCTGACCCACAATGCACATGAAACATGAGCAAGAACTTTTGCTAATTTGGGGCAGTGAGATGTTGGGGCTGTTTGTTACTGTAGCATCACCTAACTAATCCTTCCTGATATAACATGTGTCATCCCCATGGTTTAATGAACTCCTCAAGAGGCTTCAGTCTATTATCTTGGCATCCCTGTTGTCTTGCAAGTGCATGGTAGGTGTTCAGTGAAATGTTTGTTGATTGAATGCATACATAAGTAAGGCATTTAAATCCCAGGGATATCAACAGAAAAGTATTAATAGAAAAACAGTGTTTCTATGCCCCTTAAAAAATAATGGCCGGGGGCTTCTCTGGTGGCGCAGTGGTTGAGAGTCTGCCTGCCGATGCAGGGGACACGGGTTCGTGCCTGGGTCCGGGAGGATCCCACATGCCGCGGAGCGGCTGGGCCTGTGGGCCATGGCCGCTGAGCCTGCGCGTCCAGAGCCTGTGCCCCGCAACAGGAGAGGCCACAACAGTGAGAGACCCGCGTACTGCAAAAAAAAAAAAAAAAAAAGGCCACTTGAGAAATGTGCTTAAATCCAATTCAAAACTGTTCTCTTGGTTTTCCCTGGTGGCACAGTGGTTAAGAATCTGCCTGCCAATGCAGGGGACCACGGGTTTGATCCCTGGCCTGGGAAGATCCCACATGCCGTGGAGCAACTAAGCCCGTGTGCTACAACTACTGAGCCTGTGCTCTAGAGCCCGCGAGCCACAACTACTGAACCCGCATGCCACGACTACTGAAGCCCACGCGCCTAGAGCCCATGTTTCACAACAAGAGAAGACACCACGATGAGAAGCCCGCGCACCGCAAAGAGTAGCCCCCACTGACCGCAACTAGAGAAAGCCCGCGCACAGCAACGAAGACCCAACACAGCCAAAAATAAAAACAAACAAACAAACAAATTTATTTATTTATTTATTTTTTGCGGTATGCGGGCTTCTCACTGCTGTGGCCTCTCCCGCTGCAGAGCACAGGCTCCAGACGTGCAGGCTCAGCGGCCATGACTCATGGGCCCAGCCATTCCACGGCACATGGGATCCTCCCGGACCGGGGCACGAACCCGCGTCCCCTGCATCGGCAGGCGGACTCTCAACCACTGCGCCACCAGGGAAGCCCAATAAATTTATTTTTTTAAAAAACTGTTCTCTTTGATAACAGTTTTCATTAAGTTTTCAGTGCAGTTTAGTATTCTGGCTCTGGATCTTGCATTGCAATGAGAGGAATATTTGTTAAAGAAAAGGCACAGGAATACGTGTTTCATTTGTAAATCTCTGTGTGGTTGGATGATTTGTCCTAATGGACCATCAGAGCTTTTTAGAAAACAGCACTCAGCAATGTGCACATTGCCTTGATTAGGTGAGCTCCTAGATTGGCCCAGATGCGTGGAGACCCCGTAACGGTCTTCAGATATCTGCCTAGTTATCCCCACAGAAGTTAAGGGACTAGCTGTTTGGAAGCAGTTACTAAGACTTACATTTTTTTTCAGTGATGGAAAGTGACGAGGAGCTACCCTTGAACCAGCTGTGTGTTTGCCTTTGTAAGTGAGCAATACTCTGTGTCAAAGCCCCACACATAAGCTAATCACTTGCATTTGGAGCTGCTTCCTCTGTCTTCTGGGCAGAGGCTCAACATTAGGAAATTCTGACTAATGGTGAGGAGAAAGAACCCTGGGAGGCTTATCTAGCTGGGGAAGGCTTCAGGGAATCTTTACAGGAGCCAGAGAAAACTAAAATATGGCTCGATTAACCACGATAAGATAGGAACAAGCAAAGTGGACAGCATTTGAAAGGGGACAAGCTCAGACACGAGGGACTTTGGGAAGGAGTCATGGTTATTATTTTATTGCATTGGCGCATGTCCAGCTTGTGCTTCTCCAAACCTGTAATCTGGGAAAATGTTCCCAACCCTTCGCAAGTCTGAAATTTCTCTCAATATGACCTCTTTCCATAGACTAAGAAGGGGCCAGAGAGAGGATAAATCCTGAATAAAAGAGGATTCTGCCCTGGAACCAGCCCTATCTGGCTGGAGGTCAGATCCCAGAGCTACCACCTACTAGCTGTGTGATCTTCACCTCACTGCACCTCAATTTCGTCACCTGTAAAATGTTGTGCTTATTACACTGGAGTGCTGTGAAATGAGATAATGCATGTAAAACTCGTACTATTCTTATTAAGCACATACGAAACCCTCCAATAAGTTTAGTGGTTATCCAGTCTGGAAATGTGCATTGGGAAACCCATTACTTACAAATGGTTTTCTGCTCCTGAAAATGAATCAGAATGGAGAGGTTTAGGTGGTAGGGACAAGGGACAGAGAGCTGGGACAGGAGGTGAAAGAACATTTTTGTGACAGCTTGTGCTTTAGGTTCCCTACAAGGAAACTGTCTTATAAAATACACTTTTGGGTCCTGTTGTCTCTGCAGCAGGCGGCAACAGTTCAGAATTGCAAGCCTCCTGCTGACGTTAATAGCCTGGGAATCGAACAAAGCCCACAGTCTTTGCTTCACAAAGCAGAGGCCCAGTAGTTGCTGTTTTTTCAAAGGCTGCGTTTGAGCTTTGTCAGCTGGCTGGGCTGAAGTTTATCCTGTGTCCACTTCCCTTATCAGCCGCCCATGGCAGGCACACGTTTCTCTGCTCAGTGAATGGCAGGACTTTAGGACTCCCTGTTGACAGAGCCAATCCATCTTTCTGCTGCTGCCATCTTGAAATAACTTTGGAGAAGCTTGTGGGGGGAAATGGAAGCAGCCACGACGACTGGGAAGTTTTCTTGGGGAATGAGGAGCACTTCTTTTTTTTTTTCCCCCCTGCCGCGTGTCTTGCAGGATCTTAGTTCCTGGACCAGGGATTGAACCCATGCCCCCTGCAGTGGAAGCGCAGACTGCTAACCACTGGACCACCCAGGAATTCCCATGGAGCACTTATTTCTTTTTTTTTTTTTTTGCGGTACGCGGGCTTCTCACTGCTGTGGCCTCTCCCGTTGCGGAGCACAGGCCCCGGATGCGCAGGCCCAGCGGCCATGGCTCACGGGCGCAGCCACTCCGCGGCATGCGGCATCTTGCCGGACCGGGGCACGAACCCGTGTCCCCTGCATCGGCAGGCGGACTCCTAACCACTGCACCACCAGGGAAGCCCTGGAGCACTTATTTCTAAGAGCCTTTTTCCTAATGGAAACTCTGATGATGATATATTAGGGAAGAGGGCCAAAACATCTGGGCTCATTTATTGGGGGGAGAGGGAGGCCCTCTTATAGGACAGCCCAATGTACCCCACACATAAACTCTCCTATCACAGTGTCTTTAAAAGAGGTTTAATGAACACGAGAGCTCCTGACAAAGTCAAGACATCCTGAATTGCTCTCAGACTCTTGGAGCTACTATTGCCCAGATCACCCACTGTCACTGGGGCAGAGGTGGGGCTACTTCCCATCCCTAGGATGGGCCTCTGACACTGCCCCCACCTCAGAGCTGCTACCATGGCTCCAGCATCCACTAGGCATTCTGCAAGCATGCAACTATTGGGTCATTTCCATGTGATTGGTCCTAGGTTTTGAGAACAGTTTTCTTTTGGCAACAGAAAGCAAGGAGGTGGAGACACGCCTTGTCACGTTTAGTTCTCCTTTCCTTAGAGATGGATTATCCTCTATATGAAAAAGCCCAGGTTCATAAGAAGCCAAGTCTTCCTAAAGGCTGATTAGAGTGCAAACCAGCATTCCTGCTTTTCTCTTCTTCACCACAAAGTCAGAAGACAGGTTAAGGGACTCTTGTAGAAAACAGTCCATCTACTTTGGCCAGAGGGAAGGTTGTGAGGTGGAAGTTTAACCTGGTCAAATTGGGTATGTAGGAGGTTCCACACTGATTCCAAAGTGCAATCTGGGCATGCTCATCTCATTATACAACTCGGGGGTCGGGGTGGGGGCTGGAGGGTGGGCATCATTCCTATTACCGACTGTGTGCCTGGCACCCTCTGGAGTCTTGCAGTGTACAACCTGCCCAGCAGGAGGCAGCAACCTGAACTTAAGCCTCAGTTCCACATGATTCACGTTGTGAGTCATTCTCAGCCTCACGGTTGTGTTCAGTGTACTTCTGCAGCAATACCCTAGCGGGTGCTTGCAAGTCACTCATATCTAATAATAAAGTACAAACATTTGCAAACATGTCCTTCTTTATTATGAGTTAAAGAAAGCTAAGATCATCATTGCTAGGTCACTTACTGTGAGTTAGATACACTGGCTTTGTTTTTCTTATTTCAATATTAGATATGAGAGAGAGAGAGAGAGAGGGAGAGAGAGGGAGATGGAGGGAGGGAGGGAGAAAGGAGGTGGCGGAGGTCCAGCTCCAGAATTTGAATAGGTATAATGAGCATTGTGATCATTTATCTTAGTGTGTCAGTGATATGAAAGTCATTAGTTATGTGTGTTATGAGGGAAACAGAGTCATCAGACAAGAACAGAAAAGAACACGAGCTCTTAGGGCAAGGCCTAAATCTTAGCCATCCTTCTTCTTAAAGTTGAGCATGCTGCCTGGCACGATTAAATGGTGCATCAACACTGATATTTACCACTAATACTCCTGGCACCACCCTTCTTTGGGGGGTGCCTAGTGAGACTTTAGCTCTCACACTTCAAAGGAGGGAAGATGACAGATTGTGAGGTGCCCAACCCATTCTTTATCCCTCGCCTTGTATTGCATTTTCCTTAGTACATGGTGACCAGCATTTTTAAAAGAATATTTTCAAAGAGGAGTGATAACCTTGTTAAATTTGGCAAAATAGTTTGATTCCCTGCTTTTTCTCACAACATTGTCATCAACTTTCATTTTTTGCTTAGTTATAAATGTATCTCTCAGGAACATTGGGATATATTTGGAGAGCAGCAAGTGGTGAGCTTGGTACTGATCTCTTTTTTGAAATGGAAAATCAAGGGAGTTAATTCAGAGTTATATCAAAGGTGGAGCTTATAAAGGCAGTTTTCTCCTCTAAGCTGTTTTGTGAAACCAGCCTCATCTTGGCTTAAAAAATCACACTAGGGCTTCCCTGGTGGCGCAGTGGTTGAGAGTCCGCCTGCCGATGCCGGGGACACGGGTTCGTGCCCCAGTCTGGGAGGATCCCACATGCCACGGAGCGGCTGGGCCCGTGAGCCATGGCAGCTGAGCCTGCATGTCCGGAGCCTGTGCTCCGCAACGGGAGAGGCCACAACAGTGAGAGGCCCGCGTACTGCAAAAAAAAAAAAAAGAAAAAAGAAAAAAAATCACACTAAAGCCTCTGGTAGTGCTAGAGTTCACAGGGTCCTCAGAGATCACCTAAGACAGCTTTCCCTTCACAGCAAAGGTCCTCGGAGGGCAAGTGAATTTGATCCTTGAGGAAAACTCATTTTGCAAAAGTTCCTTGCCTTGGGCAATGTGAGGCAGGAGGAATGCGCCCGGACCCGGGGATTGGACAGCTTGGCCTTTGCGTCTTGGCTCTTCTGCTTGTGTTTGACCTCTGGCAAGTTCCTGAACTCCATGCTCCATGTGTACGAAGTAGGGGTACAGTGTCTCCCTGCCTGGGGGTTGTAAGGAGAATTAGAGGACAGAGCCTCTTTCTCCGCACAAGCCACCCGGGAGAGTCAGGTTATCATTAAAATTCGCTCTCTACCAAGTATCTCCGTAGCTATTCCTTGCCCTTGATTAAGTCATTAACTCTAAATTCTCTGCAAAACCTGCCTTTCCTACACAGTCAATAATTGGCAAACCTCTTTTCCCACCACGGCTGCCTATGGACTTGTAGAAAACTTTCTGGGCTCATTTAGGGACTGAGTGCATAGCCCTCTATAGGGTGCCTCAGTGGTTCTTCAGAACATGCCCCTAGGGAATTTTAAGGTGATTCCTTAATGAGGGGATGACTCCCTTCTCCTGTGTGACATCCAGTTTCCGTATGACCTCCTATACTGCTGTTTGGGGCTGTTGGAATCTTGCAGAGTGCTGTGGCATATTCTTATTCTTCTTTATACTCCTCTAAAAAGGCAGACACTCAGATTCACATTTTAGTGTCATTCCATACCTTACCCAAGGTCACTCATCAAGTTTGCAGCAGAGCCAGAAACCCAGGACACAAAACACTAGACCACATTCCCTCCCTTCCTACCACATAAACTAAGAAAAGCTCCTGGAGCAGATAGCTGATGATAAATGACTCTCATGCCATTTGAAGTCATAGCAAGCAAACCAGATGCTCGTGTGTGGTAGGCTGTCTTTCCCTAGCCTCTCTGGGGCTTTCTCTGTATTCTTTCTCCTACTATAACTGGAGTCTAGATTTGAGGCTGGGATTTCAATCTTAAGGTTTATGGTACAGCCTTGATTTGATCAATAAGTTTATAGAAAGCTAAGATTTAGTACAGCTTTCAAATTCTACCCCTCCCCACCTCTCATGTTCTCTCTTGTATCGTAGCTCCTGGGAGGTGTGAGTGTCTGCTGTGTTGGAGCTGTGAGACCAGGAGTGATGTCATATTCTTCTTTGCAGTGTTGTATCCCTGACTTAGTTCTGAAACCTGAGGATAACTGGTACCCTCCCCTCCAGGGGGACTGCATCCCCTGGAACTCTGATTTCCTCCCTCACATTGCTTCTTCTGCAGTCTTTCCTGTCTCAAGAAATGGCATCACTACCCAACTGCAGAAGCAAACATCTATGATCCATATCCTTCTTCTCTTTTCTGTCCACACCTCGCCATGTCCAATCCATCAGCAAATCCTCTTAGGCCCTTTCAGAGTTGCATTGGCTAATGTGGTTATACAGATTGATATATTGAAATCCTTCCAGACTAATTGATAAATTGTCTCTTCTAAGAGTCCCCCACTGAGGGCCTCCTTCCCACCATCCCAGCACCCCAGTCCCTTCCACGCAACCCCACCTTTTATTCTCCCGCGTAGTCTAACAACCAAATGGTTAATGCCTAGCCCAGGAAGGATCTGACTTTTCTGAATTTCACCTTCTTTATCCACTGTAGATGAGCACAGTAATGCCATTTTTAGCTTTACTGTGAGGATTAAATGAGAGAATGTAGTTAAGGTTGTGAATGCTTAAGGCCTGGCATGCCCCATGTGGGCACTCCATAAATGAGTTCGCTTTCCCTTCTGCTTTGACTGGTATGGTATAGCGTGGGAAGGACTTTAGAGAAAGCTAGATGTAGGTACAAATTCAGGCCTCATCTCTTTTCCTGCGTGACCTGGAAAATTAACCAACATCTCTGAACTTCTGTCTTCTTGTCTGTGAAATAGGAATAAGGAATGTCTAGCGCTGTTCCTGGGCATAGAGGGTATCCATTTTCACTAGATATCAACTTTCCTTGGTTAACTGAGTTCGTATAAGTGGATGGCTTTGAAATGAAAAAATGTATTGCATACTAAAAAAAGTCTGAAAACAACAGTGAGATACCACTACGCACCTATTAGAATGACCAAAATCCAAAACACTGACAATACCAAATGCTGGTGAGGATGTGGAGCAACAGGAACTCTCATTCATTGCTGGCAGGAATGCAGAACAGTATAGGCACTTTGGAAGACAGTTTGACATTTTTTACAAAACTAAACATACTCTTAACCGTACAATCCAGCACTTGCATGCCTTGGCATTTGCCCAAATGAACTGAAAATGTATGTCCACACAAAAACCTGCATATGGATGTTTATAACAGCTTTATTCATAATCACCGGAACTTGGAAGCAACCCAGATGTCTTTTAGTAGGTGAATGTATAAATAAATAGTGGTGCATTCACATAATAGAATATTATTCATTGCTAAAAAGAAATGAGCTAAGGAGCCATGAAAAGACATGGAGGAACCTTAAACACATATTATTAAGTGAAAAAGGCCAATCAGAACAGGCTACATATTTGCTACATATTGTATGATTTCAACTATATGACATTCTGGAAAAGGAAAAACTATGGAGACAGTAAAAAGATCGGTGGTTGCCATGGGTTAGCGGAGAGGAAGGAATGAATAGTTGGAGCACAGAGAATTTTTAGAGCAGTGAAATTATTCTGCCTGATACTGTAATGGTGAATGTGTCATTATACATTTGTCAAAACCCATAGAAAGTACACCAAGAGTGAACCCTAATGTAAGCTATGGACTCTGGGTGATTATAATGTGTGAATATACGTTCATCAACTGAACAAATGTACCACACTGGTGGGGATGTTGATAATAGAGCAGCTGTGCCTGTGTGGAGGTAGGGAGTATATGGGAACTCTCTGTATTTCTGCTCAGTTTTGCTGTGAACCTAGAACTGCTCTAAAAAATAAAGTCTATTTTTCCAAAAGTCTAAAATTTAGACTTTTTTCTAATTTGAATTGACCTCTCTCCTAAGAATTGCCTTAGAGATTAGATTTCTGGTAGGAAATAGGTGGATGTCATGTGTCCCTTGATAATAATTCCCTCCTCCCATGACTTTAGTACCATAGCTCATTTCCTTTTGGTAAACTTTGAATAAATTGGCCTTGTAGGTAGTTTGCTGCCAGTGGTTAAGGCAGACATTACAGTGAATGAAAAGAAGTATCAGTCTGATACAGTTTGTACCACTGCAAAAATCCTGAAATAGAATACTCTTAACTATCAGAGCATTTTCTATCTGGAGACTGGCACCTAGGTGGGGTCTGTTGACATGCTGGTGGCGATTGCTTCCTCGATTTTGTCCCATATTTTCTGAATTCTCTTTTGAGTCAAGATGATAACCATTAGAAAGAGCTTTATCTGGGCCTTTGAGAATGAAGTCATTCCACCTCAAATCCTTTGTGGAATGAGGCAGGCTATAAATATATCCCTGTGTGAACAAGTGAGTAAGCAATACATGTTTCTGTTGATAGCTCTTCTTGCTCATTTTATGAGGTTAATTTCATTGCTAGATAGAAAAGTTGAGTTGCCACAAGTTCCCTCAAGCCTGGGGGAGCTGTATGGGTGGGGTACCAGGAATTTTCATGTGAACCTATAAGGCTTGCTTATCTGTTCCTTACACCTAACACTTTCTACACCCAAGCGCTTTTCCTGATCACCGGGATGGTTGGGAAAGGGCAGGATTAGGTAGGAGAGGAGTGCCTTTGTCCCCTCCCATCCTCTATAACCAAGCCACTCAGTTCCAGGAACATTCCCTACCAAGTGATGGAACTATGAGTGATCAGGAAGGAAGGATGGTATTGACACCACCATGGTGCTTAGGAGTACTCCAAGTGTTCTGGTGGAGGATGTTTCATGGGTTTGTTGAGTAAATCCAGGAAAAGCATTCTTATACCTACATCATTAATCAGTGGATATCCTTATGCTCTCAGAGCCGCTCCCCTAAGATTTGGGTTCTCAGTCAGAGAAGTATCAGTGAGTCAGGTGTAAGATCCATTTTTCTATCTTTGCATTCACTGAGTACCCCAATAAATGTGGGAACTTTATGAGTCCAAATACCTCCCTAACACTTGGAGCTTTAGAAGCATTACAAGTACTCTCTCCCCCAAATGCCTGATGCCAATTGGCTTGGTGTCTCTGGGCTGTAAGGGGTCTAGGTTTTCCAGAGGGATGTATCCAGGCTTCATTTCGAATTCACTAAGAAAATAGGACCTATGTGAAAATGAAAGCAGCCCCTTTTTTCCACAGGAAATCAGGTCTTCTGAAATCTGAGTGTCTTTATTTGTGTTGGTGTTGAGTTTTGGGTGAAGGTTCAGCTAGATTCTTGTTTTCCATAAAATGTTCCTGTCCGTAGATATACTGGCTAATGAAGCTGAGTCATGTGATCCAAGTTGGCAGATGTTTTGCTCAAGTCACTAAGAGTTTGACATGCATAAAGATCGAACAAGGATTTAGGATTAACTTCCTTGGTCCCATAAGGTGAACCAAGTTTTTGGGACCCTTCTTTAAGGGATTTGCCTCCAAACTGCCATCCATCGTCTGGGTATTTGACAAAACAGAATTTGGATTTTTTTTGTAGGTGTCCCTTTTGTCCACTTCTAAACCCACATAAAAGCAGTTTGGGACTGGTCGGAGCCCCACAGAAAGGAACAGGAGACTGAGATTTTCGGATAAAAGTTTTTCCTTTTTACAGAGATAATTTGCAATAATACTGACTTTCAGCATAGAGTCCATAGCCTTTATCGCGATCAGAAAACATTTTGGATGGCGTGGTGGGGTGTGGGTGAGCTCATTGCCTGCAGTGACTCCCGCACAGGGACCCTGAATAGACATTCATTGGCAGAAAGGCAGTGGTTACTGAAAATGGCTCGGGGAAGGGTGGAGGGGAGGGGCAGTTGAGTGGGCCTTGGGTTCCTTCCTCCTCAGGGGAGCTATTTTTTGCTTTACATGCAAAGAATTGCTTTGTACAGCCAAGTTGGTTTCAATCTTGTTTACATAAAAGAAATCGAACATTTATTTTGTGCCGGGTTATTTTTTTCTTCCTTTGCCAGTCAGAGGATCCTAGGCAAATCAATAAACAAAGACCCTGCTCTGTTTCCATTTTGTGGATGGGGATTTGGACTGGGTAACCCTTCAATGACTGGATTAGCTACCTCTGTGGAGACTGAGACTTTCTGCCTCAGTTAGATGGGTTGTCAGATACATACTGGTCATTCTGGGAGCCTGGAACTCCAGAAGACAGTGAGAAGACCCCTGGATCCTTGGGTCTGCAGCAGACGGCAAAAGTAGGAGAGAAGAAAACTGCTTCTTTGGCTTCTGTAGAAATTAGTTGAAGCCCTGAAGTGTGTGATTTGGTTACTCTAATCTTTGCCCAGTCAACAGCCAGCATTGTTATGGGGCATTAAATCAACACAAATGCTTTTAAAAACTACAGCTCTGAAATTTGACTCTGCAAATATGGAAGTCCATAGAGGGACTCCATGCTAGGGGGCAAAATGTATTTTCTTTCTTTTTTTTTCTAAATTTACCTGCAATGAACTTGGACTGACCCTTTGTTCTCTTGTTTTTGGACAACATGGAAAATAAGGGGGAAAATGTCTTCATTGTAAAAGCATTCCCTTAATCAATGTTCAGCTGGCTGGCTTTTCCCCTTTTCAAGTTCACAATGGTGACTTTTATAGTGGTTCATCATCTATAAATCTCAGCTACTTAATTTCTTCTTTAATTCCTGTTAGCATCAGTTGGAGCAGCATGATTGAGATAGGGGAGAATAAGAGGTTTGGGGTTAGACCTAGACTTGAAATCTTATTTCATCTCATACTAGTAAGTTGGCCTTAGATAAATTATATAACCTCCCTAAGCCCCAGTTTTCCCCTCTATAATACAGGAATGATGAGACATAAATCATTATTTTAGACAAAATATCTGTAAAGAGGTTGGCATAGTACAATGTACCACAGGCTCCCCCAAAATGGTACTCATTATGGGTTTCATTCTTCAGACTTGGAAGTTGTGGTGACAGGGTCCCTTAGTGCAAGGGGGCCTGTGTCACTGATTGATTGCAGAGACTTTTCACTCTTCTGAGGGACACTAGAACCGTCTCTAGTGGTATGATCAATAACATGTCAACATGTCAGTCATACACAAGATAAGTATTTGTGTGTGTATAAATATATCTAATATGCCCCACAAAATGAAAGTAAAAGAAATTAAATTGAATTAGGCAGTCCTTGTTCTTTGCCAAATGACACTGTTATCCAAATTGGACACAGCTCATTCCTTTGAGTACACCTGTTTGAGCAAGTGTAAAATAGTAGAAAAAAATATTGAATTAGTCAAGAGAACTATAAGTTCATCCACTTACTAACTGTATATGTTTATTAATTATCTAACCACTTAACCAGCTGGAAAAGGATGTGGAGTACTAATGAAAATTAACAGCTAATATTTATTTAATGAGGACCTATAAGAGGCCAGGGAGTGTTCTAAACTTTTCACATATATCAAACTCATTTGACAATTACCTAAATACAATCTCATGGGATAGGTTATTGTTCACCCTATTTCACAGATGGGACCACTGAAGCTCAGAGAGATTAAGTATCGTGCCCAAGCTCACACAGATGGAAAGTGATGGAGCTAAAATGTGAACACAGAGAGTCTGACTCCAGAGTCCATTATTTTAGCCGCTATATTTATTCTCCCTCTAGTAGTGATGGAAAGGTCTGTGGGTAACAGGCCTGAATGTGAGTCCCAGCAGTACCGTTTCCATTTATGTGATCTGTGTGAGATTTCCACGCAGAAATCTCTCTGGGTTTAGCTTAGATAATGGGCTCATGGCAACTTGAGTATAAAAAAGTGACATGATAAAAACTATGTGAAAGGACCAAGTTAAAGTCATATCTCATGAAAAGATTAGAATCTGAAAGTCATTGCCTATGGTGAAAATCACATGGATTCAAAACTACCCTTGAAAATTTCTTAAATTGCTCACCATGTTCTGTGTATATAACTGTGCACATACAGCCTGTTACAACGATGTTAAACCATGAGGCAATGGATTCCCTACTAACTCCAGTGAGCACTTCACATATCCCATGTCTAGCCTTCCCCTCCCTGTGAGAACATGACTTTAATTTTTTCTCTTGCTGACTGTATATGATTGAAGTCACATCCTTAAACACAAGTGACATGGCCCAACTGGACTGGGAAAATTTTAGCTGAATTAGAGCCACTCCTTGCTGGTGGGAGCCTTCTGGCATTTCCCAACATCAGAATTGTTACAAGGATCAAATAAGAAGATATTTTAAAATGTTTTAAGGGTCTCTAAACATACCACTGCATTATCTTGGGGGTGTGCACTTGTATTCACCTTGAATCATCATTAAAGATCTGTGATGCTCAGCAATGTTTGCTCAAAATCACAACCATTCTGCCCATTGATTGGTTGGTAGGTTGGTTTGGTTTTTTTATGTTTTTGTTTTTTTTTTTTTTTTTTTTTGTCTGCATTGGGTCTTTGTTGCTGCGCGTGGGCTTTCTCTAGTTGCGGTGAGCGGGGGCTACTCTTCGTTGTGGTGCGTGGGCTTCTCATTGCGGTGGCTTCTCTTGTTGAGGAGCTCGGGCTCTAGGCGCGTGGGCATCAGTAGTTGTGGCACTTGGGCTCAGTAGTTGTGGATTGCGGGCTCTAAAGCGTAGGCTCAGTAGCTGTGGCGCATGGGCTTAGCTGCTCCACGGCATGTGGGATCTTCCTGGACCACGGCTCGAGCCCGTGTCCCCTCCATTGGCAGGTGGATTCTTAACCACTGTGCCACCAGGGAAGTCCCAGTTGGTTTGTTCTTAACTGCTTACTTTTCTGACTCTAGTTTTCTTTCTGTCCTGTAAATGCAGTATTCAACAAAGTTTAGGGACCTTCTTGAATCTTTGCTCTTTCACGACGTGATTTTCAGCTCTCACGTCCTGTCACACCTACCACTTAATCAGTGCTATGCCACATGTTTATCAGGCTACCCTGTGCACCAGGCTCTGTTTTCTGCAATCCTCATCCTCTGGAAGCTCCAGATCTACAACCTCCTTCAGAACATTTCCACCTAAAAGTCGTGCCATCACTTTATCTCAGCCTGTTTAAACTGGAACTGAGCATCTCCCTTGCCTTTTGGAAGCTACTTCCTAACTTCCTGGATCCTTTTGCTGGCAGCAGCTTCTTCCTGTCTGATGAGGCTGATACCTCAGCAGTATCATAAGAGGCTCATCTCTCTTGTTTCTCACTCCTGAAGAGGTACCAGGTCCTGATTCTGTAATCTTTCTATTCCTTTCACCTTCAAACTATTGCAGGAACCCCCAGTCAGCCTCTGGCATCCTGTGTCTCTCCAGTTTCATTAGGGCATACGTGTTTGTGAGATTAATTTTCCTTCAAAGTGCTTTGTACTGCTTCCAAGAGAAATCTAAGGGCACTCTGACCAAAACCAGTGCTTCTATCTTTCTGCTTCTACAGAAAGCTTCTACATGAATACTTTTCTTCAAGCACAGAGTTGTGTTTCTCAGTGTTTCTCCATTAGTCAGCCTTTCTTTCCTGAATACCCTGTATTCAGGAGAAGATGACAGTTCTTCCCAAAATTAATCTACACATTTAATAGAGCTGCAATTGAAATGCAAATGGATTTGTTTGTGTAACTTCTAAAGTTTATCTGAAAGAAGAGAGACATATGAATAGCAAAAATATAGTTAAAAGAAGAAATTGGAGGGGAACATTACACTGACAGATAATAAATTGTAACATAAAGTTGCATTCAAATAAACATGTAGAGCCTGTAACAAATAGATAGAGCAATGGAATAGAACAGACAGCCCCAAATGCAAGGATACATCTATTTTTAGTACGTGAAAGAAAAAAAAAACAAACTCCAGCACTTAAAAATAATGTGAAATGATGGGTTATCCAATAAATGATGCTAGAATAATTTTTATTTAAAAATTAAGTTAATCCTTTCCCTCTCAGCATAGACTAAAACAAATGTTGGGAAGATTAAAAAAATCAAAAAGATAAAACATACCATAAAAGCACCAGAAGAAATCTTAGTTAACTATTCATATAATCTGGGTATGTGAGAGGTCTTTTCAGGCATAATCCCAAGGCAGAAACCATAAAAAATTGAAATTTGTAACTATGTAAATGTGAAATTATGCATAAAAGTTATCACAAACAAAATGAAAAGCAAATGGTAAAACTGAGAAAAATATTTTTAACATATAAGACAAACAGGAGATTAATATCTTCAATATGTAAGGAATCGTTACAAGTCTATAAGAAAAAAATAAACATGAATAGAAACAAAGGGGCAAAGGCTATAAAGAGGTAATTCACAGTAAAGAAATAGAAATGCTCCATACATGTGAACACATATTTAATCTTGCTGGTAATCAAAGAAATGAATATTTAAATGTTACCTCTGAGGACTAGGACATTTCATTTTTTACTTTATAAACTTTTGTATCCCTTAACATTTTTTTTTTAAAAAGCATTCAAATAAAATTTAAAAATAAAATATGCTGCTGTGAAATTCTTGTAAACCTGTAAAGCACTTACCATCTTCTTAATCTTTTTTTTTTTTTTTTTTTTTTTTTTTTTTTTTTTTTTTTTTGGTGGTACGCGGGCCTCTCACTGCCGTGGCCTCTCCCGCCGCGGAGCACAGGCTCCGGATGCGCAGGCTCAGCAGCCATGGCTCACGGGCCCAGCCGCTCCGCGGCATATGGGATCCCCCCAGACCGGGGCACGAACCCGTATCCCCTGCATCGGCAGGCGGACTCTCAACCACTGCGCCACCAGGGAGGCCCCATCTTCTTAATCTTTGAGAAAGATCTTCTAGGAGTATATCTATTGGAAAGTTATCCATCAATAAATACATTGAGACAAAAATAGCCAGTAGATTAGAATGTGTGATAAGGTCCTATTTTGGTGAAAATGTATGTAGAAATATAAAAATATGTAGAAGAAAATCTAGATGCATATAAAATAAAATATTATATGGGTTGTTTCTAGGTATTGGAAATATGGATAATATTTTTATTTTCTTATATTTGCTTATCTATTTTCTAATTTTTCAACCATGACCTTGTGTTGCTCTTTTTTTTTTTTAACTTTTTTTTTTTTTTTTTTTTTCGATACGCGGGCTTCTCACTGTCGTGGCCTCTCCCGTTGCGGAGCACAGCCTCCGGACGCGCAGGCTCAGCGGCCATGGCTCACGGGCCCAGCCGCTCCGCGGCATGTGGGATCTTCCCGGACCGGGGCACGAACCCGTGTCCCCTGCATCGGCAGGCAGACTCTCAACCACTGCGCCACCAGGGAAGCCCTTTTTTAACATTTTTATTGGAGTATAATTGCTTTACAATGGTGTGTTAGTTTCTGCTTTATAACAAAGTGAATCAGTTATACATATACATATATCCCCATATCTCTTCCCTCTTGCGTCTCCCTCCCTCCCACCCTCCCTATCCCACCCTTCTAGCTGGTCACAAAGCACTGAGCTGATCTCCCTGTGCTATGCGGCTGCTTCCCATTAGCTATCTATTTTACATTTGGTAGTGTATATATGTCCATATACTACCACTCTCTCACTTTGTCTTGTGTTGCTCTTAAAAAAACTTTTAAGTACAACGGACACACATAAAAGTATATAATTTGTAAGTATCAGTTTGATGTATTGTCAGTAAGTGAGCACACTTGTATTAGTTTTCTAATTTTAGCATCCTTTGCAATCTGGATGGGCCAAGAACCTCTCAAATCATCAAGTGCTGGTTCCTTTTTGCTCAGCAGTTCCTTCCTCAATTTATCTTTCCTCTCACATTTTGTATAAGCACCAAGAAGAGACCCGGCTGCATCTTCCAGACTTGGCTTGAAAAATCCTTCAGCTAAATATCCAAGTTCATGGCTTATAAGTTCTGCCTTCCACCCAACAGTAGAACTCAATTCAGGCAAGTTTTTTCACATTTTATAACAGGGATTGCTTTTTCTCCAGTTTTAAAAAACATGTTTCTCGGGCTTCCCTGGTAGCGCAGTGGTTGGGGGGTCTGCCTGCCAGTGCAGGAGACACGGGTTCGAGCCCTGCTCCGGGAAGATCTCACATGCCGCGGAGGAGCTGGGCCCGGGCGCCATAACTACTAAGCCTATGCTCTAGATCCTGCGAGCCACAACTGCTGAACCCGCATGCCACAACGACTGAAGCCTGCGCACCTAGAGCCCATGCTCCGCAACAGGAGAAGCCACTGCAATGAGAAGCCCGCACACCGCATCGAAGAGTAGCCCCCGCTCGCTGCAACTAGAGAAAGCCCTGCGGGGACACACCTCTAGCTCCTCAGCCCTCCACTGCACCCCCTTTGCCCAGTACCTGACTTCACAGTAGGTGCTCATTAATACATAAAGAGTTTCAAGATGAAAAAGAAATTGTGTGACAGTGAAGACCAGTTTCTACACTATAATTGTTCTAAAGGGGGTGTGGACTGCCTTGGGTGGGTTTCATTTCTCTGTTAGTGAACAGAGACTCATACATCTAGATAGAGTCACACATCAGACAAAGGTTGGCCCAGATGGCCTCTAAGAGTCAGCTCCAAGAATTTGTGCTTTGAATACTCCACATATTCACGTCACTCCTGGAATAGAACTTATCGGGAGGTGCTGTGCCACTCTGTTCACTGGCACGATCCCTCTCCTCTTTGAATCTCCAGTCCACGGAGCATCTCAGAAGTGTTTGATGCCTCCAGCTGGAGATTTGGGAGCCTTGACCCTGTTGGTCTCTCTGTTTCTGGTGATGGGACTCTGTGATCCAAAGACTGGGGTAAAATTTGTAATCAGTTCTGTTTATTCAGCACATTCGAGCACTTGAATTTGGAGAGCGCAGTGGGTGGGGAAGCTCACAGAACATCGAATTCAGGCAGGGTGGGATGCTGAGTGGAGATGGGGAGGAAGCAAGCAAGAGGCAAGAGGGACCAAACAAGACAATGTGTCCTTAGCTAACAAAATTGGAGTGCGATCTGCGACTTCTCAAAGGCTGGCTCTCAGGGATCCCAAGGATGAACACTCACAGGGCTGCACAGAGCACTTCTGCTTTACTGTGTTGGCTCCAGCCAGCTCAGCATGTGCAAAACGCAAGAAGCAAGAAGTTTGGCCTACGTAGCAGTGTGTCTCTTTAAGAGCTTATTATTTTTGCAAAGTTCTAATGTTCCTTGCCTATGGTTTGCCCTGGAGAGTGCTTGTTAATTCAGTTTCATTGTTGCCTAGGGAAAAAGAACCCCAGTGACCCACTATAATAACCGCTTTAATGTGGGGCTTCTGCTTTGGGTCTGTGTAGTATCCTTTAACAAATGAGCAGAAGTGGCCAAAATTATATTAGGCAACGCTGCCAGAGGTTTATGATAAAATCTCCAGTCACTGCCAGGGACAGTGTGATCCCTGTCAGTTTGAGGAGTGACTTTTCTATAGTAACAGCTCAGACCTTTTTTTCTGGGTGGGGGAGGTTCTCACTACATGCCAGACACTGTGCTGGTGGTGGGAGTGGGGATGGGGGAGATGCTTTTACATACGTGATTTCAGTTAGTCCTTATAATATCACTGTAATGTGGATATTATTAATCCTACTTTACCAATGATAAAATGGAGATGCAAATTGTTTAGATGACAAACCCAGGGTCACATTGGTGATAAATCTTGGGACTGGGATTCCACTCCAAACCCATTACCTGCTCTGCACCAGGCTGCCCCTAAGATAACTTGAAAACATAAGAGCTAGATGGCTGAAAGCTGGTTGTTTGTCATCCATTATGGGTCAATAGGAATCAAGGCTTTTTCCCACTTCACCTGAGATCATGCAAAGAAAGTGAATTAGGGATACAAACAAAGAAATTTTCAGCTGGGCACTCTCTGTCTTCCTAGGTAGCATATAGAGGGTGTTGACAAATGTTGGAATAAATTAGAAAATTTTGAACCAATCATTGCTATGTTTGTTCAGCTGCCTCATATCTTAAATTCCCAATCCAATGCTGAACCAAAGTTTTCCTTTGTCTGACAGATTCCAACATGAACTTTAAACCCCCCCAATAATATCCACTTTGCTGGGTTGTTGTAAGGAGAAACTGCAAATTATAATAAAATGTGCAAATGATCACATTTTCATTTATCACCTCATCGTATTACATAAAAAATTAAGATATGGAAAATGCAGGAAGTTAAAATGTGAATATTCAGACAAAAGAGTCCTATACAATTTTTAATACTGAGCCAAAAATTTGTCTCTGAATTTCCTGCGGGTCAAAGTAAAAAGAAAAATAAGATCAGGTATATGATACTAATTTTCGTAAAGAAAAAACTATGGAAAATACAGTTTCTTAAGGGGCACAGAGATTTCCCTGGCACTTAGATTGAGATTGGAAGTAAATTACTCTAAAAGATTGAGGATGACACTGGATCACCATTATCCACATCACTCCCCTCCACCCATTACATTCAATAGAATTCTTTTTTTTTTTTTAAATTTTATTTATTTTTGGCTGTGTTGGGTCTTCATTTCTGTGCGAGGGCTTTCTCTAGTTGCGGCGAGCGGGGGCCACTGTTCATCGTGGTGCGCGGGCCTCTCACTATGGCGGCCTCTCTTGTTCCGGAGCACAGGCTCCAGACGCGCAGGCTCAGTAGTTGTGGCTCACAGGCCTAGTTGCCCCGCGGCATGTGGGATCTTCCCAGACCAGGGCTCGAACCCGTGTCCCCTGCATTGGCACGCAGATTCTCAACCACTGTGCCACCAGGGAAGCCCCTCAATAGAATTCTTAAGGTATCTTCAATATTACAATGGAGGCAGAACACCAAAGCACAGTCCACTGAAAGGAATTCTGTAAAGAGGCTAAAAGAAGGTGGTTCATGGGTACATATTTCTGGAGCTCCAACAAATCCAGAATTAAAATCTAAAATTGAAAAAAAAATGGATAAAATGCATATCTTTTAATGTATCTCCTATAAATGACATTTTTATCAATGGAGTTTCAATAAAAAATTGGGTAGAAGACAGTTTGAGGTTGTATAAGTGCAATAGTGGCCTCAGAATTTTTTCATTGGGCAGGGGGTTAAGAGGGACAGTCTGGTTGGAAGTGGAGGTGCTACGTAGAGTGACCAACTTTTCCAGCTTGCCCAGAATTTTCTCAGTTTGGGGGACTAAAAATCCCACATCCCTGGGGCTTCCCTGGGGGCGCAGTGGTTGAGAGTCCGCGTGCTGATGCAGGGGACACGGGTTCGCGCCCCGGTCCGGGAGGATCCCACATGCCGCGGAGCAGCTGGGCCCGTGAGCCATGGCCGCTGAGCCTGCGCGTCCGGAACCTGTGCTCCGCAACGGGAGAGGCCGCAACAGTGAGAGGCCCGCGTACCCCCCCCCCCAAAAAAAAAAAAAAATCCCACATCCCCGGATGCTCCTCAGTCCTCAGCAAACGGAACAGTGGATCACCCTAGTGCCAGGCTGGGAGTTTCTAAGCCACGGTGACATAGCGAGCACACTGTTTCTACTTAGATTGCATGTTTATTTAGGTGGCTCTGGGGGATACTGATGGATTTCTCCCCAAAGCCAAAGCACGTGCTCTGCGTTGCCAAATTGGAATACTTTAGCAGCCCAGTGATTGGATGGTGGAATCAGACCTATCTGTGAAAACTGAGGAACACAGATTCACTCTGGGGACTAAACATTCATCCCCCCTTGCCTTAGGGTGACTATAAAATCACTAGGTGAAAACGCACATGGGGAAGTTTTCTTTTCTGAAATTCTTTACAAATTACAGAGAAGAGCTGAACAGAGTGAAAAGGTTTGGAGCTGCAGTGACCCGAGGTAGTGTCCTGGCTTTGCCACTGATCAGCTATGAGATTTTGAGCCGTTCACTCAATCCTCTGAGATGTAGTTTTCTCATCTGTAAAGTGGCTTATCTGCAAAGATGTTATGGAACTTAACTGAGATACTTGAAAGCCCCTGGCAGAGTGCCTAGTTCAGTAAATCTCTCTTTCCTCCCTTTCCCCTTCTCGGTCTAAGATGAGTGGAGTTCCGCCTGCAGGTGGGAGATTTGACCCAAAACAATAATTGTTCTTTAGATAAACCCCAGTGGTTAGAATATCCTCACTGCACCACAGTGATAAATGGAGAACTGGACCTCTCAGGGGCCATTCCTAAGTTTTGTCTGTCTGCTTGCAAAAGATGTGATTGGAAAGTGCTTTATGCGTACTCAGTACTAATTCAGCCCCATCTAAACATGTTTGGACTCTAGACTCTCTTTTTCAGCCAGTAAAATGTGTATATTTCCTTCCTTCTTTTCCTTTCCTTCCTCCCTCCTTCCCTCCCTTTCCTTCCTTCCTCCCTTTCTTCCTTCCTTCCTTCCTTGCTTCCTTCCTTCCTCCCTCCCTCCCTCCACATCTCCCTCCTCCCCACCTCCCTTATTCTTTTGCACTTTCTGCTTTTGTCTTTTGCCTTTTGGCCAGATCCACATTTTTCTCCACACTAGATCAGTTTGCTTTTTCATGCTGATCACCTCTCTGGCCTCTTATGTAGTTCAGATTACTAGCTATGGGCTCTCAGGTAAGTTATTTCCCTTCAATAGACTCAATCTCCTGATCTATAAAACAAAAGGAGGAAACCAGATAGTTTATAAGGCCCCCTACAGCTCTACATTCTGTGATATGAGGAATACTGTTCTTTTATTTATTCAGCAGACATTTATTGAGCACATACTAAGTACCAAGTGCAATGTAGTCACTGGGGCTACAGCGATAAAACAAGCAAAGCCTCCATTTTCATGGAACTTACCAGTGAGAGAGACAGACAATAAATAAAACACAAATGAATATATAACATATCAGGGGTAGTAAGTGCTGGGAACAAAAACTAAGTGGGGTGAAATGTAAGAAGTGACAGTGATGGTGGGATGTGTGTGGGACCTCATGGTGCTACTTGAGATGCAGTGGTCAGGAAAGGTCTCTCCAGTAAGCTGACATGTGAACAGAGACCTCAATGAAGTGAAGAACAAGCCAGGCAGTTCATCTGCAGAAGAGTGTTCTGAGCAGAGAAAACAGTTAGTGCAAAGGTCCTGAGGTTGGAGCATGCACTCATTTTGAAGGAATATCAAAGGAGGTCAGTGTGGCTCTGGATTGTGTGGAGCCAGAAAAGACTAGTAAGAGATGAAGCATGGAATTACATAAGATAATAAGAATAACTCACCCTTGGTTCAGCATCTGTGCCCAGCACAGGTTTTCATGCGAACCCTAGCAGAGGAGCAAAAACCATCTGGGACTCATCTAACTTCTGGGTGCTGGCCTCTCACAATCTCTCTTCATATGACATTGTGTCTTAACCTCATCAGGGGCTTAAGGAAGACAGTCTTCAGAGACCATCAGGCAAGCTAGAGAAGCAGAGGCACTGAAGTCTGAATGTCTGGCTTGTTATTCCTGGTACTCGCAGGGACAAAGGCTTGCCCCGGGCCCTTCCTTTTACCACCTTCCTGCCTGGAAGTGTCCTCAGAGGTTTGGAACACATGCACTGTGTTTAGTAAGAAACTTACGTGGTATTTTCCATCACATTGAAAATGGAACAGTGTGATGGAAAGCAAACTTGGGGAAATGTAAGCTTCAATTTTGTTAATGTGTTGATGAAATTTCCCCAATCTATCTGTCCCTTCCCTAAGCTGGATTTGCCCTGAGCCCATTCCTCCCAGCATCTGTTTTTCTGTTACGTAAGGGAAAAAACGGTCTAGAAAATCGGACTGGGCACTTTCTGTGATAGGCTGAGAACACCCGAAGTTCAACCTTTGTGTATTCAATTATCTACTGAGGCCCAAAGAACTGTGGCTGTGGCCTCCTGCGTCCTGCTAAAGCTACACCATGTCCTGGAGGAGGATGTGGAAAGTCAGGCCCCTACTTGTCAGAGCCAGCTGTGAAGCTATTGGTAGAATATTTCTTTCCATGGGATTGTCCTCCTCCTTCTTATACTCCAAGGATCTGGTAGAGTCTGAGACCATCCGCTGTGGCCTCACTGAATTGGAAACTGTCCTTAAACATTTCATGTTCTGGAATTTTTTGTGTTCAGGAAGAGGACGCTAATAACATATTCTTGAGTGGCTATATAGTTCTAGAAACAATGCCAGGTACTTTCTTTTTTTTTTTTGCGGTACGTGGGCCTCTCACTGTTGTGGCCTCTGCTGTTGCGGAGCACAGGCTCCGGACGTGCAGGCTCAGCGGCCATGGCTCACGGGCCTAGCCACTCCGCGGCAAGTGGGATCTTCCCGGACTGGGGCACGAACCTGTGTTCCCTGCATCGGCAGGCGGACTCCCAACCACTGCGCCACCAGGGAAGCTCGCCAGGTACTTTTTACATAAATCATCTACTTCAGCCTCAGCTCTGGCCTGTGGTGCTGGGCATGATGATCCCACTTTCCAGGTGAGGCAAGGGAGGCTCAGGTGAAACAGCTAAAGTCATAAAGCTGGTAAGTGAGAGGAGTTTTTCCTTTCATTGCCTCCCTGTTATTCTTCTAGACATAATCGGCCTTTGCTCTAATGAAGACTGGCTACTTAACCTAATCCATTCTCTCTTCGAATGCCAGCTGGATTGGAATTGAGGTCTTTGGGAAGGCGTGGTGCAGCAGAACTGGTGCTTTAGACAATGGTCTTTAAATAAGATGAGCTAAGTTTGGCGACACACCTAAGCTGGGCATCCCCCAGCCAATGCAGAAAAAGAGTCGTGCGATTCTGCAATCAGTTCAGGGCCACCCCACAGTGCTTCCTCACCTGGCAAGCCATCTCCAGGAGCTGCAGGACCCATATGAGGGGCATTCAGTTATTTTTCTTCCTTTAGTTTCTCTACATCCCTGAGCAGTTGATCTTCCTACTGCTTTTCATGCAGAGCCGAGGGAGGGCCTACGCAAGGGATGTGATTGCTCTACTCAAACAGCCATACAGGTGGTCTTTGATTTTGGGTTTCCAAGCACCCAGGTATTTTAAAAGCCAACACTTTCTTCTATGGGATTTCAGCTGTACTGGCACTTTTTTGGTGAAGTGTGAGTAGTTAAATGAGTCTCGCTGTTTTGGAGATCAGGTCGCCGAATTGTTCTTTCTGGCCTCTTCTGCCTGTTACTTTGTGTTGGAACAGAAGTTCCACTGCATCTGCCTGCTGAGAGCTCAGCTAGTGTCATCACCGTCCTCCTGGATCCATCAGCACTCACTGACAAACAAGGAAACTGGATCCATGTTGGACATGAACTTTACTCAGTTATGTAGTTTGTCTCTCTGTAATCCCTCTGTTATTGACAAATAGAACTCAGGGACATGGGCGGCAGTGACAGCTCCTGCAGACAGCGTGTATTAGCGTCTGCATTATCGTCCTTGGCCCTGACAGCCTGGGCACTAGAGAGAGGATTAAGCGATTAGTACTGCATATGTTACAACCATCTTTTTATTCCTGGTGACTTTTCGGTTTTGCTCACTTCATAAAGATGTAAAAGTGGGTTCTGAGTAAAAACAGATGCATTTTTACATTTTTGGGGTCTGATGGGTAGCACATGTCTCAGACATTCAGGCAATGCTGAGACATTATCAAGTTTCTCCACGCACCGGGCAAATTCTCTTGCCTTTGTGACAAATATTGGCTTAAAGGGGACTTGGAGGTATACTACATATATTTAGAAAATAAAGATCTCTTTGAATCTCTGACTTACTGTATTTGATGGGTTGGTGTATATATGTTAGATAATCATTTAAATGACTTTGTTCCCTGGAACTTTAGTAAAAGGTAGGTTGATCTCAGGCGATTTTGCCCCTGAGATGGGACTAATGTAAGAGTTAAACATAGGATTTTTTTGCATTTATTTTTGATTTGGCCAAATTCTATGGAATATTCATCCACAAGAAGGAATGTCAATCACATCTCTCAACATCATTTTTACGAGTGATAGCATGTTATACATTTCCAGGGTAGAAAAGTCTATTGCGGTCATTATAAATTAGGGCCTTTGGTCTTTATCACAGTGTGTGATTTTTAGATTGTAAAATCTTGACCTCTTATAGTCTATATTTTCATTTCTCTTAATTTATTCATTCATGCAAGAAGTTTTTTATTGAGCATCTCCTATGTGGAAGTGACAGAAATCTAGAACAATCTAAAATATATTCTTTGGGGACTTTCCTGGTGGCGCAGTGGTTAAGAATCGCCTGCCAATGCAGGGGACATGGGTTCGAGCCCTGGTCCAGGAAGATCCCACATGCCGCGGAGCAACTAAGCCCGCGTGCCACAACTACTGAAGCCCAGGCACTGCAACAAAGAGAAGCCACAGCATTGAGAAGCCCATGAACCACAACGAAGAGTAGCCTCCACTTGCCGCAACTAGAGAAAGCCGGAGCTCAGCAAGGAGGACCCAATGCAGCCAAAAATAAATTAATTAATCAATTTTTAAAAAATAATAAAATAAAATATATTCTTTGCTCCCCAAAAGTCCATTGAGCTGTCACAAGACAGTTTATAACTAAGTGCCAAAGGAGCTCTGGCAACAATGAGTGGAGTGGATTCACTGCAGGGATGAGATGGTGAGGATGCAGAAGGCAGACAAGACTTTGAAGAGGAGGGGATAAGATGGCCCTTGGAGAAGGAAAGGTGTGCAGGAGAGAAGGGCGTGGTTCTTGTTGGGGTAGGGAGGTATTTAGTAATTCATATTTGGGGTTCAAGGTAAGACTGGAAAGGGAGATCAGAGCAAACTTGTTACATTTTGGGAGTTTGGATTTTATCCCCTAGACACAGGGAGCCTGTAATGTGAATAAGGACGCTAGTTTAGAAAAACATTGGATAGGTGTTCACAGGACAGACTGGCAGGTAGGATGAGATAGGTGACGTGGAAACCAGACAGGAGACCAGACTGCAGGAATCCAGGGGTGCAGCCAGGAAGCTGTGATCTCCAGTTGCCACAGAAGGGGAGAAAAGAGGGAATTTGCAGAGGAAGAAGTAGCTATGCTGAATTGTTAGGGGCTGGAGTAAGAGCCAATGTTTCTGGACACTTCCCATGTGCCCACCAAATTGCTAAGCACTTTGCATGTATTTAATCCTTAAAGAAATTCTGGGAAGTAGGAACTCTCATTAGTCCCATTTTTGGATGAGGAAACCGAGGCTTAGAGGGGTCAAGTAACTTGATCAATGTCATATTGTAGAGAGTGGAAGAACTGAGATTTGAACCTGCTTTCCAAACTCCCATCCACTGTGTGTACTTTACTGCCTGACTGTGGAGGGGATTGGCAGAGTGGAGGGAGAAGGGGAAGAAACTTTTAAAAAATATTGGAAATGTAACATTTAAAAAGAATTTATTAGTATTATCATTATTATTAGCCTGGAAAAAATAGCTAGCTTGAAATAGAAATGAATAAATCACATTTTCATATAGAAAAAAAGATGCTCTATAAAGTGAAAGAGAAGCTCACCCAACATGTCCTGTCTTAAAATAGACACAAAATTCAGAAATGCAATGCATGATGTTTATCTTAATCCTCTTTATTTACATGTTCTCATACACAGAGCACTGTATAATATGAGTCTGCCCATGTGTACATATGTGTAAATGTCACCCAGGGACTTGAACGAATTTAACCTTGATTCAAGCTTGAAGGGAAAAATGGCTGTAGTTTCGACTTTTAAAAAATTATCTGTTTATTTCCCTTTCTCTGTCGATAACTCCTGGTTGTAATGCTGAAATCTTATAAATACGGCACAGTTAACTCACAAAATGAGCTTAGTGTTCTCGGGGCAGTGCAAGTTGAACAACACATAATTTGGCACAATTTGGTGGGCCTGAGTTTAAGACAAATACAAGACTGAGAGAGCATAGAGGCTTTATTATTTCTAAGGGAGTTCATGTAGTGTACACGGGTGGAACCGATCAGGAGCCCTCACGCGGCCCTCTGCCACATCCAAGGCGTTCAGTTCTCGTGCTTTCATAAGCGTCGTATTCACAGCACAACGTTTCTCCTTCCCAAATAGGAATGTTGTTGTTTCAAATGACCATCTGTGCTTTCGGCAGAATAGTGAATGCCATCTCCATGTGCTCTCTCACCCCCATCCCAGGCCCTGTTGGTGTCACAGCGAGGTTGGAAGGGCAGTGTGAACACGCAAGGCAGAGTGCGTAGAATCACGTAGATGTGGTTTTCTGTAGTATTAGAGGAAGTGCTCCATAGGGTAAATGGGGGCTTTACTAGTCAGTCGGAGTGCTTGACATCACATTTACAAATGGAAGAGAAGGATGTTAATGTAGACTTGCTTGAATTCTTGAGAAAAAGGAAGAGAAAGGAAACTAAGATTTGTCAAGTATCTATGTTGCGTAACTCAGGTAGCCATACAACCAGTCCCAGATTTTACCTATGGGTTTAGCGTAATTAACCATGAAACTCCTTCTCACTTGCAGAAGTTTCCTGGTTTAGACAACAAATTACATGGTTGCCCTATGTATAATCTGAACAAGGGCTCTTTCTAGGGAAAAATCTCATTCTTTCCACTGTTCATGTCTGGAAACTGAGTCTCTGAGAGGTTAACTGGTTCAACACACGCAACTCAACACAACAAGGATTTGACGACAGAGATTATTTCTGCTTCATCATGGTGCCTCCCAAAGAGTGTTTTATCTATGCCCAAACAATGGTACTCATCCAACAATGGGGCAATTTAATTTATTTTCAAAGCTATTTGAAAGGGCAGCATGTTCTTTCCATTATTTTCCAGTGATGGGGAGTTGGATTTATCCCATGCTCTCTCAATTTGTCCTCTTGTGACCAGGTGTAAAATTTGGGGGAATAAATGAGGAACTGATGATCACAGTTGAAGTTGTAATATGGGCTCGTAGACTACAAGAAAGTTAACAGATCTGTACAGAAATTGGACCCCTAACTGATTTTTCCTACCATGAAGTCAGTGGCTGAACCAACCATGGGCCAGAATCAAGGAAGCAAGTATTCATAGCATCATGTTTCTACACTATTTTGTGTCGATAAGTAATAAAGTGCTTTTAGCCAGTGGCTGTTTGATAGATCTTAGCCAATCACAGCTAAGAGATGCTTTCAGGCCTTTGGGGTAAACTCCCACTACAGGAAATAGTGCGGAAAATAAAGAGTTCTAGAAAGGGGATCTGGAAACCTCGATTTCTCCTCCACCTCTCAGTTAACTAGCCTTGTGATCTTGCACAAGTCAGTTGAACTTTCTGGGATTCTGTTTGTTTTTTAGATAGAAAAGAATATGAGGACATTAGTTGATAAGGAGTCCCTGCCTCCTTCAGGCAGGTCCTGCTTACTGCTAGTTTTTGTAAATATAGCTTTCCTAGAACACAGCCAAACCAATTGTTTACATATGCTGGTTTTTCAGCTACAACGGCAGAGCTTAGTTGCAACAAAGACTGTATAACCTGCTAAGCATAAAATACTTACTGTCTGACACTTTACAGAAAAAGCTTGTCTATCGCCGGATTAAATGATCTCTGAGTTTAAATGATTAAATGATCTCTGACAGTTTCACTTTTTGTTTCTAACCCCAAGAAAGACTAGAAGGAGAGTGAGGAAGGGAAGAAGATGAAGTCAGAGTTATAAATCCAAGTCCAAAAACCAGAAAGCAACTTACCAACAATCCACAAACCAATTGTCCTAACAGTGATAGATCGCATCGCCCCCTGCTGGCCAGGAGGACCTTTTGCTGTAACGTAGGCTAGAGAAGCACAAGAAAGTAACAAATCTGTGCAGGAATCAGACCCTCAGACTCATTTTCAACACAGAGGTCTCTGCTGGTCAGTAGGGAAGTTCCCGTTTGCTCCTGATGCCTTTGAACTCATAAAGCACATGCTTTATATAGGGAAACTAGGGGAATTTGGGTCATCAAGCTAGAGTGTAGAGCTCCTTTGGAGAGAAGTAAAACCAAGAGAGGACAGGGGAAGCTTGCTTGAAAAGAACTTAATCATGGTGAATGAAGCCAAAGCTAATAAACAATGCTGGATGGGCTCTCATGGCCTCAGACAGTAGGTGAGGATGGTTATTGTTGTGACTGCATTAAATCATACTAATCCCAATGCCACAAGCCACTTTGAATGATGAAGTGAAGTGACCTGCAATGGCAGCCAGGAGGCTGTCCATTCTGCCCCTGTTGGGCAGGGCTGCTGTCAGCCCTCTCAGGCGAGCTCTGCATCCTGTCTTAGGGGCCCAACTCTGCCTTCAGAGGAGACTTGCAGACTGGCAGATTTCAGTTTGGTTTGGAGTTTTGTTGTGTGTTTCTTGGCGGGAAGGCACCATCCTCCATCCATGGAGAGCCCTGGATTAATGGCTAAAGTAACACCTACTGGCGGGACCAGCCCAGGCTAGGGCAGCCTCTCTGCTGTTGACTCAGGTCTCCTCTTGACTCACAGCCTCACTCGGTTTTGTGGGCTGTTTGAGGTTCCTGCTCTAAAGTCCGCCTGTCTCATGATGTGAAAAACATGCTACAGAGTACATGTTCCTTCCTTCCCAGAGTGGAGCACATGCTGCTTCATGGGCAAACCTTGAGGGAATCAAGAGGAAGTTGTTTTGCGCTATAGTGAATCCCAAGCCAAAAATAAATTAGCTTTAACATACGAATTCTTAACTTGGTTGCTTTCTTTCTTAACTTTCCTTCAACTTCTGCTCATAATCTTGGGGAATGGTTGAGATAAAGTCCTAAGAACACAAATCCAAATGCAGGCTTGGGTTTTTCCTTTTGGCTCCAGTGAATTGAGGTGAAAATTGCCACAATCTTGGTGTATTTTCTTCTCCTCCATGATAAATCCTTTTGGAAACAAGGTGGGATATGAAAATATATGGCTATATGTTTGTTTACTTACATTTTTTTTTTGCCCTTTCTCTGATCCCAAATGGTGCCAAAATATGCTATTTTTTTCTACTTGGTAGAAGGGTGGAGAATTTTATTTCCCTAATCTCTCTCTCGGGAATATAAGAAAATCAAAATATCTCCTGTAAAGTTTTAAAATGAGTTAATTTAACTTGGAGCATGGAGATTACCCTCTGCTACATATAAAACATTTATTTATATCATGGGTAGACATTGAGTAATGTGAATTTTCTTCATTTTTGAAGGATATAATACACAAACCAAAGGAATGGTGAAGCATCTGTTGAATTGCTTTAGTCCCCCTCATTATAACAATGCTAAAAAAATTAGAAGAAATAGGAATGAAAAATGAACTGAATTTCAGGAAAACTGTATAAGAAGTCTCTAAGCAAAAGGGCATGCAAAAAGGAACTGCTGGGCACATTACTTTGTGTGTGTGTGTATATGTGCATGTGTGTGTCTGTGTGCGTGTGTGTGTGCGCACGCACATGAGCTCTCATGCAGTGGGGGAAAAGTGGGGGAAATCTGACTGAGGAAACCAGTTCCTGGAGTGCAGGTGTAAGGAGAGAGGATTCTGGGATTCAGGGTATCGGAGCAGGAGTGGATTCCATGTCTGCCAGTGCATGGGATAGCCTGTGTAAGAGCAAAAACCATCACCTCTATGCAGGAAATCTGACCTGGTCCTTATCTTTCCTCCTTATGGGAGAGACCAAAATTTGGAGCATATAAGAAAAATAAAATGGACTTGCACGATGCATCTCTGAGAAGAGAAGGGCAATGAGATTCAGCCCGAAGGCCAACCCCTCCCCACTACCTCTTACCTCTTGACCAAGAACAGTTGGTACAGAATGTGATCTGGATTTCCAAATGAAACCTTGCCTGATAGTCACTTGATTGCCCCAGTTGGCGGTAGGGGTGGTGGTGGGCCATTCTTATTTCTGCAACAGCTTAATCCAACTAAAATTTTCCTTTTCTGGGTTACCTTAGAGCCAGGATCTCAAAGATGTCAAAACCGCCTGCTAAAGTTAATTATTTTCCAAGCGACACAGACCTCAAAGAAAGAGATCTGTGTTCATCTCACCTTCTCACCCACCATGAGTGAAAGCTGTATATGGACTATGGGAATTCCCTTGGAGTAACTGTCCTGGGAGGAGAAGCTAGCTGGAGTGGTGACCTTGTCATTGGAATTCATTTCAAAATTGACCCACCAGGGGAACTATCTGTATGTCCCACCTCCCAGGGACAGTGCACACTTCTAAAACTCTCAAAGACATCAATTTATAACAGTGTCTGACAAATGGTGGCATTGCACCAAAATGTGTAGCTGTGGATTTTACTTTTTTTTTTTTTTTTGCTTTATAACAAATTTAATCAGTTATACATATACATATGTTCCCATATCCCCTCCCTTTTGCATCTCCTTCCCACCCTCCCTATCCCACCCCTCCAGGCGGTCACAAAGCAACGATCTGATCTCCCTGTGCTATGCGGCTGCTTCCCACTAGCTATCTACCTTACGTTTGGTAGTGTATATATGTCCATGCCGCTCTTTCACTTTGTCACAGCTTACCCTTCCCCCTCCCCATATCCTCAAGTCCATTCTCTAGTAGGTCTGTGTCTTTATTCCTGTCTTACCCCTACGTTCTTCATGACATTTTTTTTTCTTAAATTCCATATATATGTGTCAGCATACAGTATTTGTCTTTCTCTTTCTGACTTACTTCACTCTGTATGACAGACTCTAGGTCCATCCACCTCATTACAAATAGCTCAATTTCATTTCTTTTTATGGCTGAGTAATATTCCATTATATATATGTGCCACATCTTCTTTACCCATTCATCCGATGATGGACACTTAGGTTGTTTCCATCTCCGGGCTATTGTAAATAGGGCTGCTATGAACATTTTGGTACATGTCTCTTTTTGAATTATGGTTTTCTCAGGGTATATGCCCAGTAGTGGGATTGCTGGGTCATATGGTAGTTCTATTTGTAGTTTTTTAAGGAACCTCCATACCGTTCTCCATAGTGGCTGTACCAATTCACATTCCCACCAGCAGTGCAAGAGTGTTCCCTTTTCTCCACACCCTCTCCAGCATTTATTGTTTCTAGATTTTTTGATGATGGCCATTCTGACTGGTGTGAGATGATATCTCATTGTAGTTTTGATTTGCATTTCTCTAATGAGTAAAGATGTTGAGCATCCTTTCATGTGTTTGTTGGCAGTCTGTATATCTTCTGTGGAGAAATGTCTATTTAGGTCTTCTGCCCATTTTTGGATTGGGCTGTTTGTTTTTTTGTTATTGAGCTGCATGAGCTGCTTATAAATTTTGGAGATTAATCCTTTGTCAGTTGCTTCATTTGCAAATATTTTCTCCCATTCTGAGGGTTGTCTTTTGGTCTTGTTTATGGTTTCCTTTGCTGTGCAAAAGCTTTTAAGCTTCATTAGGTCCCATTTGTTTATTTTTGTCTTTATTTCCATTTCTCTAGGAGGTGGGTCCAAAAGGATCTTGCTGGGATTTATGTCATAGAGTGTTCTGCCTATGTTTTCCTCTAAGAGTTTGATAGTGTCTGGCCTTACATTTAGGTCTTTAATCCATTTTGAGCTTATTTTTGTGTATGGTGTTAGGGAGTGATCTAATCTCATACTTTTACATGTCCCTATCCACTTTTCCCAGCACCACTTATTGAAGAGACTGTCCTTTCTCCACTGTACATTCCTGCCTCCTTTATCAAAGATAAGGTGACCATATGTCCGTGGGTTTATCTCTGGGCTTTCTATCCTGTTCCATTGATCTATCTTTCTGATTTTGTGCCAGGACCGTACTGTCTTGATTACTGTAGCTTTGTAGTATAGTCTGAAGTCAGGGAGCCTGATTCCTCCAGCTCCATTTTTCGTTCTCAAGATTGCTTTGGCTATTCGGGGTCTTTTGTGTTTCCATACAAATTGTGAAATTTTTTGCTCTAGTTCTGTGAAAAATGCCAGTGGTAGTTTGATAGGGATTGCATTGAATCTGTAGATTGCTTTGGGTAGTAGAGTCATTTTCACAATGTTGATTCTTCCAATCCAAGAACATGGTATATCTCTCCATCTATTTGTATCATCTTTAATTTCTTTCATCAGTGTCTTATAATTTTCTGCATACAGGTCTTTTGTCTCCTTAGGTAGGTTTATTCCTAGATATTTTATTCTTTTTGTTGCAATGGTAAATGGGAGTGTTTCCTTGATTTCACTTTCAGATTTTTCATCATTAGTATATAGGAATGCCAGAGATTTCTGTGCATTAATTTTGTATCCTGCAACTTTACCAAATTCATTGATTAGCTCTAGTAGTTTTCTGGTAGCACCTTTAGGATTCTCTATGTATAGTATCATGTCATCTGCAAACAGTGACAGCTTTACTTCTTCTTTTCTGATTTGGATTCCTTTTATTTCCTTTTCTTCTCTGATTGCTGTGGCTAAAACTTCCAAAACTATGTTGAATAAGAGTGGTGAGAGTGGGCAACCTTGTCTTGTTCCTGATCTTAGTGGAAATGGTTTCAGTATTTCACCATTGAGGACAATGCTGGCTGTGGGTTTGTCATACATGGCCTTTATTATGTTGAGGAAAGTTCCCTCTATGCCTACTTTCTGCAGGGTTTTTATCATAAATGGGTGCTGAATTTTGTCGAAAGCTTTCTCTGCATCTATTGAGATGATCATATGGTTTTTCTCCTTCAATCTGTTAATATGGTGTATCACGTTGATTGATTTGCATATATTGAAGAATCCTTGCATTCCTGGAATAAACCCCACTTGATCATGGTGTATGATCCTTTTAATGTGCTGTTGGATTCTGTTTGCTAGTATTTTGTTGAGGATTTTTGCATCTATGTTCATCAGTGATATTGGCCTGTAGTTTTCTTTCTTTGTGACATCTTTGTCTGGTTTTGGTATCAAGGTGACGGTGGCCTCGTAGAATGAGTTTGGGAGTGTTCCTCCCTCTGCTATATTTTGGAAGAGTTTGAGAAGGATAGGTGTTAGCTCTTCTCTAAATGCTTGATAGAATTCGCCTGTGAAGCCATCTGGTCCTGGGCTTTTGTTTGTTGGAAGATTTTTTATCACAGTTTCAATTTCAGTGCTTATGATTGGTCTGTTCATATTTTCTATTTCTTCCTGATTCAGTCTTGGCAGGTTGTGCATTTCTAAGAATTTGTCCATTTCTTCCAGGTTGTCCATTTTATTGGCATAGAGTTGCTTATAGTAATCTCTCATGATCTTTTGTATTTCTGCACTGTCAGTTGTTACTTCTCCTTTTTCATTTCTAATTCTATTGATTTGAGTCTTCTCCCTTTTTTTCTTGATGAGTCTGGCTAATGGTTTATCAATTTTGTTTATCTTCTCAAAGAACCAGCTTTTAGTTTTATTGATCTTTGCTATCGTTTCCTTCATTTCTTTTTCATTTATTTCTGATCTGATTTTTATGATTTCTTTCCTTCTGCTAACTTTGGGATGTTTTTGTTCTTCTTTCTCTAATTGCTTTAGGTGCAAGGTTAGGTTGTTTATTCGAGATGTTTCCTGTTTCTTAAGGTGGGATTGTATTGCTATAAACTTCCCTCTTAGAACTGCTTTTGCTGCATCCCATAGGTTTTGGGTCGTTGTGTCTCCATTGTCATTTGTTTCTAGGTATTTTTTAATTTCCTCTTTGATTTCTTCAGTGATCACTTCGTTATTAAGTAGTGTATTGTTTAGCCTCCATGTGTTTGTATTTTTTACAGCTCTTTTCCTGTAATTGATATCTAGTCTCATAGCATTGTGGTCGGAAAAGATACTTGATACAATTTCAATTTTCTTAAATTTACCAAGGCTTGATTTGTGACCCAAGATATAATCTATCCTGGAGAATGTTCCATGAGCACTTGAGAAAAATGTGTATTCTGTTGTTTTTGGATGGAATGTCCTATAAATATCAACTAAGTCCATCTTGTTTAATGTATCATTTAAAGCTTGTGTTTCCTTATTTATTTTCATTTTGGATGATCTGTCCATTGGTGAAAGTGGGGTGTTAAAGTCCCCTACTATGATTGTGTTACTGTCGATTTCTCCTTTTATGGCTGTTAGTATTTGCCTTATGTATTGAGGTGCTCCTATGTTTGGTGCATAAATATTTACAATTGTTATATCTTCTTCTTGGATCGACCCCTTGATCATTATGTAGTGTCCTTCTTTGTCTCTTCTAGTAGTCTTTATTTTAAAGTCTATTTTGTCTGATATGAGAATTGCTACTCCAGCTTTCTTTTGGTTTCCATTTGCATGGAATATCTTTTTCCATCCCCTTACTTTCAGTCTGTATGTGTCTCTAGGTCTGAAGTGGGTCTCTTGTAGACAGCATATATATGGGTCTTGTTTTTGTATCCATTCAGCCACTCTGTGTCTTTTGGTGGGAGCATTTAGTCCATTTACATTTAAGGTAATTATCGATATGTATGTTCCTATTCCCATTTTCTTAATTGTTTTGGGTTCGTTATTGTAGGTCTTTTCCTTCTGTTGTGTTTCTTGCCTAGAGAAGTTCCTTTAGCATTTGTTGTAAAGCTGGTTTGGTGGTGCTGAACTCTCTCAGCTTTTGCTTGTCTGTAAACGTTTTAATTTCTCCATCAAATCTGAATGAGATCCTTGCTGGGTAGAGTAGTCTTGGTTGCAGGTTTTTCTCCTTCATCACTTTAATTATGTCCTGCCACTCCCTTCTGGCTTGTAGAGTTTCTGCTGAGAGATCAGCTGTTATCCTGATGGGGATTCCCTTGTGTGTTACTTGTTGTTTTTGCCTTGCTGCTTTTAATATGATTTCTTTGTGTTTAATTTTTGACAGTTTGATTAATATGTGTCTTGGCGTATTTCTCCTTGGATTTATTCTGTATGGGACTCTCTGTGCCTCCTGGACTTGATTAACTATTTCCTTTTATTAGGGAAGTTTTCAACTATAATCTCTTCAAATATTTTCTCAGTCCCTTTCTTTTTCTCTTCTTCTTCTGGAACCCCTATAATTCGAATGTTGGTGCGTTTAATGTTGTCCCAGAGGTCTCTGAGACTGTCCCCTGTTCTTTTCATTCTTTTTTCTTTATTTTGCTCTGCAGCAGTTATTTCCACTATTTTATCTTCCACCTCACTTATCCGTTCTTCTGCCTCAGTTATTCTGCTATTGATCCCATCTAGAGTATTTTTTATTTCATTTATTGTGTTTTTAATCGATGCTTGATTCATCTTTAGTTCTTCTAGGTCCTTGTTAACTGTTTCTTGCATTTTGTCTATTCTATTTCCAAGATTTTGGATCTGGGAAATAGAATCTTGGATCATTTTTACCATCATTATTCTGAATTCTTTTTCAGGTAGACTGCCTATTACCTCTTCATTTGTTAGATCTGGTGGGTTTTTATCTTGCTCCTTCTCCTGCTGTGTGTTTTTCTGTCTTCTCATTTTGCTTATGTTACTGTGTTTGGGGTCTCCTTTTTGCAGGCTGCAGGTTCGTAGTTCCTGTTGTTTTTGGTGTCTGTCCCCAGTGGCTAAGGTTGGTTTAGTGGGTTGTGTAGGCTTCCTGGTGGAGGGGACTAGTGCCTGTGTTCTGGTGGATGAGGCTGGATCTTGTCTTTCTGGTGGGCAGGTCCACGTCTGGTGGTGTGTTTTGGGGTGTCTGCGGACTTTTTATGATTTTAGGCCACCTCTCTGCTAATGGGTGGCGTTGTGTTCCTGTCTTGCTAGTTGTTTGGCATAGGGTGTCCAGCACTGTAGCTTGCTGGTCGTTGAGTGAAGCTGGGTGCTGGTGTTGAGATAGAGATCTCTGGAAGATTTTCGCCGTTCGATATTATGTGGAGCTGGGAGGTCTCTTGTGGACCAGTGTCCTGAGGTTGGCTCTCCCACCTCAGAGGCACAGCACTGACTCCTGGCTCCTCAATTTGGGATGATTTGTTGTCTATTCATGTATTCCACAATTGCAGGGTACATCAAGTTGATTATGGAGCTTTAATCCGCTGCTTCTGAGGCTGCTGGGAGAGGTTTCCCTTTCTCTTCTTTGTTCTCACAGCTCCTGGGTCTCAGTTTTGGATTTGGCCCCGCCTCTGCGTGTAGGTCGCCGGAGGGCGTCTGTTCTTCGCTCAGACAGGACAGGGTTAAAGGAGCAGCCTCTTCCGGGACTCTGGCTCACTCAGGCCGGGCGGGAGGGAGGGGCACGGAGTGCGGGGCGAGCCTGCGGCGGCAGAGGTCGGCGTGACGTTGCACCAGCCCGAGGCGCGCCGTGCGTTCTCCCAGGGAAGCCGCCCCTGGATCCCGGGACCCCGGCACTGGCGGGCTGCACAGGCTCCCGGAAGGGCGGTGTGGACAGTGACTTGCGCTCGCACACAGGCTTCTTGGCGGCGGCAGCAGCAGCCCCAGCATCCCACGCCCGTCACTGGGCTCCGCGCTTTCAGTCGTGACTCGCGCCCGTCTGTGGAGCCCCTTTAAGCAGCGCTCTTAATTCCCTCTCCTCGCGCACCAGGAAACCAAGAGAGAAGAAAAAGTCTCTTGCCTCTTCGGCAGCTCCAGAGTTTTCCCGGACTCCCTTCCGGCTAGCTGTGGCACATTAGACCCCTTCAGGCTGAGTTCTCGCCGCCAGCCCCACTCCTCTCCCTGTGCTCTGACCGAAGCCCGAGCCTCAGCTTCCAGCGCCGCCCGCCCCGGCGGGCGAGCAGACAAGCCTCTCGGGCTGGTGAGTGCCGCTCGGCACCGCTCCTCTGTGCGGGAATCTCTCCGCTTTGCCCTACCCAGGTATGTGGGGAGTTTCTTGCCTTTTGGGAGGTCTGGGGTCTTCTGCCAGCGTTCAGTAGGTGTTCTGTAGGAGTTGTTCCACGTGTAGCTGTATTTCTGGTGTATCCGTGGGGAGGAAGGTGATCTCCGCGTCTTACTCTTCCGCCATCTTACCCGGAAGTGGATTTTACTTTTGTTGGTTGTACTTGTAATGCTGAGCTTCCCAGGCACATGGCAAAGTCTTACATCTTACGTGAGCCAAGAAACTTCATCAAGCTGATATTGACTGAAGGAACTGAGAATTGAGGACCTTGTTTACACAAGTAGATGGTCAATACTTATTTATTCAATAGAATATCTTTGCTTTTGAGTGGAAGTTGAAGAGTTTATGGGGAGGTGTTGCTTTAAGAGAAACAAAGTGACTTGCAGATGTGTCCACTCTCTTTAGCTGGCTCTTTAATCTCGAGCAGTACATTATCAGGTTGACATTTTTTAAAAAGATGGAACCCACTGTTGGTGAGAGGTTGGGAAATGGACATACTCCTACATTACCAATAAGAATATAAATTGTTATGGGTTTTTAAATTTATTTATTTAATTTATTTATTTTTGGCTGTGTTGGGTCTTCGTTGCTGTATGCGGTCTTTCTCTAGTTGTGGTGAGCCGGGACTACTCTTTGTTGCAGTTCATGGGCTTCTCATTGTGGTGGCTTCTCTCCTTGTGGAGCACGGGCTCTAGAGCGCAGGCTTAGTAGTTTTGGCGCATGGACTTAGTTGCTCCGTGGCATGTGGGATCTTCCCGGACCAGGGCTCGAACCCGTGTCCCCTGCATTGGCAGGCGGATTCTCAACCACTGTGCCACCAGGGAAGCCCTGTTATGGGTTTTTAGATAAAATTGTTAGTACACTGTAATTCAGTAATGCTTTTAATGATTTATCCTAAGGACATAATCAGTAACATACATAAATGTATATATACAAGGATTTTCATCACATCATTTTAAGAATGAAAACTTTGGGAACAAAATTCCCAATATAAGAAAATGGTTAAATAAATTATGACATACATATTCTGCAGACATAAAAATCACTTTTGAAAACTTTTTAGAGACATAAAAAGGAATATTTTTTAATACAGTGTTAAATAAAAGCAGGGAATGAAATGAATTAAATAATTTTGGTAAATAATATATGTATAGGAAAAATATTAGAAGTACAAATCACTGTTACATTTTGGCTTATATCTGGCTGGTGAGATTATAGAAAATCTTTTTTTCTCTGCTTTTCTATATTCACCATCTTTTCAACAGCAAACGTGCATTACTCTTATAATTTAAAAATTTATAATTCTGATATTTTTTGAAGAACTGAGCAGTTTATTAAGGGGTATGACAAAAGTAACATTATTTAATTTAACCATGCCCATTTTTCCATAAAAGATTTGAGGCTAATTATGAGACATACATAAGATAAAATGATTAAACACAATTAAAAAATCAGGATTGAAGAAAACATAAAATTGAATACAACGTCAAGACTGAAAGATAAAAATGGAACCCAGATCTACATGCCATAAAATCCTACTTAATTGCATTAGCAAGCCGTAGATTGGATGATGCTTCCTAGTGGCTGAAGCAAAGAGGGAAAACTCCTTGGTGGTGCAGAGGCAGTTTTGGAGCCCCCAATTTGAGGGACATTAATGTGGGACTTTACCTGGTAGACATCAAAGGGTGAAGTGAACATATTTCTTGGCAATATTTCCACTGCAGAAGCTGCCATAGGACTGTTTTTGTAGCATCACTCAATGAAGGAACCCAAAAATGTGATTTAGTGAGCAATTACATGGGGCCTGTCCTACTTAGGTTTTTCCTAAAACAGAACCCAACAAGGACTTGGATACAGGTAGTTTATTTGGAAGGTTATCCCAGGAAGCAGGAGTATGAGACAGTGAAAGCCCATAAAGAGATTTTGTTTTGTTTTCTTTTGGTATTAGCTTTATTGAGATATAATTGGAACATATACAGGAAAGTTTATTTTTCTTATATTCTTAAGTGAATACCATACTATTCACCCACTTAAAGCATACAGTGAAATGGTTTTTAGTACATTAAAGAGCATCTTATTGAGCTGGTTACTGGGGGACACAGGGGTTCCATCATGCTGGAATGTACTTCCTTTAGGAAATTTTTCTACTTGAAATACAATTAGCTCTGTTTGTGACTTTTATCACTGTTAATACGTATATTTAAGCTCTTCCTATATTGAATTATAATTTTCTGTTTATTTATCTGTCTCTCTACTATTAGATGGTGGACACTTCAGGGTCAAGAATACAGATTCAGGGCTTCCCTGGTGGCGCAGTGGTTGGGAGTCCGCCTGCCGATGCAGGGGACACGGGTTCGTGCCCCGGTCTGGGAGGATCCCACATGCCGCGGAGCGGCTGGGCCCGTGAGCCATGGCCACTGAGCCTGTGCTCCGGAGCCTGTGCTCCGCAAGGGGAGAGGCCACAACAGTGAGAGGCCCGCCTACCGCAAAAAAAAAAAAAAAAAAAAAAAAAAAAAAAAAAAGAATACAGATTCATCTCTGTAACTTTGGCGCCTCGCCCAGTCCTGACACCTAGGTTCTTTGGAAATATATATTGAATTGATGAATAATTAATTGCTTTGCAAGACAATGTAAGCCAATCAACAATTCACTTCTGATGATGTTTATTGATGTCTGACACATGGCAGCCACTGGGCCAGGTGTCAGGAATTCAAACATGAACAAATCACTGTTACTTCTCCTAGAGTTGCCAGTGTCTAGAGGAGATTGGCACGTGAAAAAGAATGACAGCATAGAGCAGGAAGCAATATCAGAGAGGTGTTAAGTCGAACAATATGAAATGACCATCTTTGTAGGGCAGAAACAGTTGAATATGGGCAATGTCATATGATTCAACCTATTAAAGATTATGCTGCCCCTGGGAATTCCCTGGCTGTCCAGTGATTAGGACTCTATGCTTCCACTACCAGGGGCACGGGTTCGATACCTGGTCAGGGAACTACTCGAAAGCTGCCAAATTAAAAAGAAAAAAAAAAAACCAAAGGTTATGCTGCCAGAACATAAAGGAGAATAATTAGTGAATCTGACATCATTTGATCTCCAAGGGCTTTAATTCTAAAGCTTGGGGAAATGACAAAAACAGTTGAATCCTTAGCAGACAGTAGAGGGGGTCCTCTGAGCAAATAAACCCAAGAAGAGAGTATGTTGTAGACAAGCAACATGGTTAGTATACTAACGGAGGTAGGGAGTAAACGAGGAAAAGATTTTTAACTGCTAACTTCAGAGGAGCAACATCTTCTTTTTCAATATCTCACTTCCCTAAGCTAGTTGCTATCAAAATAAATTGTGAAAAAAAAATTATCCTGTGAAATTCCAGCTCAAGTAACTTGTAGTGCTACCTAATGAACAAAGTACATGTGCCAGGTATATTAACTATCTCTTGTTGTGGAAAGAATTACCCATAATGATATTATCTCACTATTTCTGTGAGTCAGGAATCCAGCCATCGCTTAGCTGGGTCCTCCAGCTCAGGATCTCTCACAAAGTTGCAGTCAAGCTGGTGGCTGTGGCTCCAGTGCTCCCAAGATTTGACTGGAGCATGATCCACTTCCGGGCTCACTCATGTGGCTATTGAACTGAGGCCCTCAGTTCCTTGATGGCTTTTGGACAAAGGCCACTCCTAATCTTGGCCATGTAGGTGTCTCCAAAGGGCCATGCACATCATGGCTGCTGAATTCCATCAGAGCAACAAGTGAGAAAGCAAAAGAGAGCAAACAGGATGGAAGTCACTGTCTTTCATGACTCAGTCTTGGAAGTAACGCCCAGTACCTCAGAATGTGACCGTCTTTGGAGATAGGATCCTTATAGAGGTAATGAACTGAAACTGAGGTTATTAGAATGGGCTCTAATCTAATATAACTGTTTTTTTTAATAAAAAGGGGAAATTTAGACACAGGGATACACACAGAGGGAAGACGATGTGAAGAGGCAGGGAGTGTGAACGTAAAAATGGTCATCAACCAGCCAAGGGGAGAGGCCTGGGACAGGTTATTCCCTCATAGCCCTTAGAAGGAACCAAACTTGCCAACATCTTGATTTTGGACTTCCAGCCTCCAGAACTCTGAGATAATAAATTCCTGTTGTTTAAGCCAACCAGTGTGAGGTTCTTCGTTACAGCAGCCCTAGCAAACTAATATAAGCGGTGAACAAAATGGATAGTTCTCCTGCAGTCAGAGCTTACAGTCCAAGGGCAGAGATAGATGTTAACCAAATGACCAGATAACAAATGTGTAATTGAAAACTGAAAGATGTGCTCCAAAAAAAAGGAACAAGGCCTTATGAACACATACAAGAAAATAACCCAACCTAGCCCTGCACTGAAGGACATATCTGAAGGACAAGCAGATACTAAGGAGGTAAAGAGTTGCATTCATCTAGCACAGATTCCTAGATGAATCTGGATAAAAATTGGCTCAGGGGGGCTTCCCTGGTGGCACAGTGGTTGAGAATCTGCCTGCCAATGCAGGGGACATGGGTTCGAGCCCTGGTCTGGGAGGATCCCACATGCCGCAGAGCAACTAGACCCGTGAGCCACAACTACTGAGCCTGCGCGTCTGGAGCCTGTGCTCCGCAACAAGAGAGGCTGCGACAGTGAGAGGCCCGCGCACCTCAATGAAGAGTGGCCCCCGCTTGCCACAACTAGAGAAAGCCCGCACACAGAAACGAAGACCCAACACAGCAAAAATAAATTAATTAATTAATAAACTCCTACCCCCAACATCTTCTTTAAAAAAAGAAAAAAAATTGGCTCAGGAAAATTCCAGCAGGGAAGAGTTTAAACATTAGATCCATTGGGCTGCTAAGCATTTCAAAGGAAAGATGGAAATCCCATTTCTTGAGCCATTTCGGATGGCACAGCAGAAAGCACTCCAAAGTCTATTCTAGGGAGTCTTAACGCTGGCCAGTTGATTTCATCTTTGTCTCTTTCATTTCTTTCTCTTGCGATTTTCTAGTTGCTTCTCAAGTTATGGCCTGACAGTCAAAGGGGCTATAATGCCTCCTTTATGTAGTCATGACAGTTTGTTCTTTATAAAAGGAATCATGCAGGGCTAATAAATTAGGATAACCCCCAAATAAATTAAGGTGACATTTACAACAAAATCATTTAGCAATGTTCACATTCTGAAGGAGGAATAACTGTGTTAAGAGGTTGAGTCTTGAGATGAACTGGCATTTGGCAACCTAAGAGGCTCTTTTCAAATATAAGATTAATTGGCAGCCCAAAGGTTTTAAAACAGAAGCCATTCCATTAGAAGTTTATAGAAACCATTTGGATTATCTAGTTGAAAATCAGAGTTGATAGTTGATTCAGCTGGCATATGAGTCATCTTATATCATCTTATATCCAGCCTTTTTTAACTCAGCACCCCAAATCTTGGATGCTCAAATTTCAGCTGAATTAACCTGAAAATCTGGGAAATGTGTCAGATGGTTTCAGCAAGACAAAGGCTCGCTTTTGTTTTCCTACACACCACCTCCCAATGGATAAAGTTTAGAGGCACTGACTGTCTCTTTGCCATGTGGGTCTGTGTCACTGAGATCTGATTTGTTGGTGACATGATTGTCCAGACATAGGCGTCAGTCTAGATTGCTGCCAAGGTCATGGTGGAGAAGGGCAGCCAACCAGGAACAAATGCAACACTCCCTCATCCTGAAACCTGGAGATCTCTGCTTGAGCCGTGAGGCAGGGAATAAAGCCCCAGTTCCAAGTCTTTTACTTTTCTACACCCAGTGCTTCTCTGCTCTGCCATATTTGCCCTAATTTACTGCTTCTTCTTTGTCCACTGTCATAGCAGCCATCCTTTCCTCTCTATAACTGTCCATTTGTAGGCCATTATTGACCTTGAAGGCCTGGAACCTTGTCTATATTTGCACTTGTTTTTACACATTCTCACTCAGATTGTCTGAGTGATTCTCTCATGCCTGCTGCTGTAAGGCTGCCATCCTATGTCCAGGAAAAGTCATATCAACACTGGGAAACATTTCTGTTGTGATGAGCCAATGAGGTGCCCAGTCACTGATTCCAGGCAGCCTCATTCTGTGTCCCCATTATCTGACGATTAAGGATCATAAAAGAGTGGCCAGTCTGGCAAGGGAAGCTCAGGCTCTTTCTGGGATCTGGGCAATACAGGTGTGAGTATAGCTCAGTGGGTGGCCAAGGAAGGCCATGGACTCTCTTACACTGTTGGTGTGCTTAGAGATAATGTTGTCCCACTGCTGGTGTTTAAATGGGGTCTGAGCCCTATCTCTGTATCTTGGAGAGTGACAAAGAACAGCGTGAAATCTGAGATGAAAAGCTTGCTTGGGGTAGAATGACAGCACATGCTAATGGTCCGTGTACATTTGCTGTAAAATTCTACTTGAATGGATGTGTCTGTTCTCACTCTTTCTCTCTCCCTTACACACACACACACACACACACACACACACAGCACAATGCACATAAGGTTAAGGGGAGATGAGGGAGACGTTGGGGTGATTGCTCTGGTTGGGGAAGCTTTTATCTACTGTCTGAGGCAGGTGCAGCACAGCTCTGCCCGAAGTCTGGGAATAACATGTCTCAGTTATGCTCCCTTGGTTCCTACCATTGCCCAAACCTTGTCCTTCAGCATCCCTTTGACCTAAAGCGTTCTCCTAATTTTCTTCCAAAAATCTCTTATTTCTGCTTAAGTTAGTAAGAGTTGGACTGATGGCATTACTGTTTAGGTATCACATTGTTGATAAGGAAAAATCAGGTGGAGTGGTTAATCTTTTTTTCTTTCAGATCTCTCTTAAAACAACAGTTCATAAACCCTCCTGGATTGCATCAACTCAATGATTTGGCTGAAGAAGGTGAAGAGATTGATCTAGTTTCAGGATGTGCATCAGTGGGAATGTTAGTTAAAAAGACCTCTGGAATCCAGAGCCTCCTATATTTTCTCTCTTTTCTGAAATTCTCCACCTCTAAAGAGATAAAGGTTTTAGGCAATTAGTGTGAAACTTTGCCCTGGCCTTACTGACCTTATAATTCTTTCATTTTCATTTTACTGACTAAGCTCTAAATACAGCTTATTTAAGTAAAGACTTAAAAATTAGTAAAGTGCCAAGGTATTGAAGTTTACAAAATGACCACTATTTGTGTGATACAAGCCAGTCCACAGGTGGAGGTTATTATAAACATGCAGTTATGTCACATGAATCAGTCCACTGCAGAAGAGACGGCAGGAGGAAGTCTCAGCAAAGGGGGAGACATGGGTCAGCATTTGTAGTTTTTTTTTTTTTTTTCCTGCGTACGTGGGCCTCTCACTGTTGTGGCCTCTCCCGTTGCGGAGCACAGCCTCCGGACGCGCAGGCTCAGCGGCCATGGCTCACGGGCCCAGCCGCTCCGCGGCATGTGGGATCTTCCCGGACTGGGGCACGAACCCGTGTTCCCTGCATCGGCAGGCGGACGCTCAACCACTGCGCCACCAGGGAAGCCCCAGCATTTGTACTTTTAACAGTACTTGGCTCCCTCTTATTCCAAGCCCTGTCAGTCTTGGATTATGTTGTTTCTGAGAATAAAATATAGTAATGTATAATGGTGATGGGATGGGTCTCAATCACAATTCTTTTGAAGTCTCTTTGGCTGAACTAGGTCCAGGATCAGCAAGAAAAAATAGTAATAATCAAGGAGAATGAATGAATAATCATGCAGCATATATAAATACAACAGGAAAGTATTGAGGCCCTACTCTGGGCCAGACACTGTGCTAAGCCAGAGGATACAGAGATAAAAGATGACTAGTTCCTGTCCTCAAAGAGCTTAGACTCTCCAGGAACGTGGAAATGTGGGTGAAGTAAATTTATTCTACATAAATAATTTCAGACCAGAGGCTTGCAGGGCTGGAGATGAGTTTACATAGAAGCAGGAATAGCTGTCCCACTCTAGACCTGACAGCCATCCAACTCTGACCACAATTATCCGTCCATCTCCCATTGTTTCTGTGGGGTTAGCCAACAAAATTTGGGGGCAAAATAGAGAAGACGACAGAAAGAAGATAAAGTGAGAAGATAACTGCAGAGCAGAATAGAGCCAACTCTGCTGTGGGAAAAAAAGGGAGAACAGAGTAAAAGGCCAAAGATTTCGAAGTCTGTTCCATGAATTGGTGCCATCTTGGTGATATTTTATAACCTATGGCAAAATGAGAAGAGAAAGCTCAGTGTAGTACTTTACCATATGCCAGTTTAAAGCTGCTAAAGGTCTTTTGTGGGAAAGACTGTCATTTATTTTAGGAATATCTTGTCCCTGATTTAAAATGCCTTCTCTTTTATGACAGCATGTACTCAACTGATAACTCTCTGATAATCCCGCAGAATATATTATCCTGGTCTGCAAAATCTGGAAGTCGGGAACCACTGAGAAATCAGAGCACAGTTCCCACCACCTGAGGCACTTCTGCTCTTCAAAAGACTGAGGCATTTCTCAGGAATTAAACAACCCCAGGTTCTTTGTGCAGAAAATGGAGAGGGAATGGTAGATGGGATTCTGGAACCAAAGCTTCCCTCACAGTCTGTAGGTATGATTACATTCGGCCCCTCAGAGGTTTGAATTTCAGGAGACTGCTTGAGGGCAAGGAGTCAGACCAGTGTTTACATGGCTGAATGGAAGAGTGGGAGAAATGAATGGGTGAGTCAAGATGCATCATTCTGGAGTTCGAGTGAATTCCTGTCCTCCTCACCAGCATCGCTTACCAGCCAGCTACAGGAAAGACGAGGAAGTCACTCCAAAACAGGGTGGGGGTGAAGAGAAAAGTTGCCTTAACTTTCTAAAAAGAAGTTAATATCCTTTTTTTTTTTCTTGTGGTACGCGGGCCTCTCACTGCTGTGGCCTCTCCCATTGCGGAGCACAGGCTCCAGACGCGCAGACTCAGCGGCCATGGCTTATGGGCCCAGCCGCTCCGCGGCATGTGGGAGTCTTCCCGGACCGGGGCACGAACCCGTGTCCCCTGCATCGGCAGGCAGACTCTCAACCACTGCGCCACTAGGGAAGCCCAATTTCTGTTGTTTAAGGCACACCAGTCTGTGGCATTTTGTGATGGCAGCCTGAGTAGACTAATATAATCAGTAATTATCCTATGAACTGACCTTGATTTCTTAAGAATAAAATGTTTACCCAGAGGAAGTGATAGAAGTCTCTTTGGGCACCACATTGTCACTTAGAAAGAGAAGGGTACTAACATTATTCGTGTTTTTACCTATTTGTTAGACAGGAGCTAATCATTGCAAATACACTGGATAGAAAGCTATGGGTTAGAAAGCTATGGGTTGCTAGGTCACAGGGCTAGTAAGTTGAGGGCCTCAGTGGGCTACACCAGGTTTGCTGGGCTCAGAAGCCAGGCTGTACCTGTTTGCTCTGCCTTCTGCATCATCCCAGCCTGCATCGGACTGAGTTCTCACCTTCCTTGTCTAACATCTCACTTTTGCTGTAGTGATTAAAACCACTTTATAAACTGGGCAAGGTTCTTTTGAACATTCACCAAGATCCATTGTTTATATGATCCCAATTTTGCAAGGATAAAGAAAGAACAAAAGAAAATATGTACAGTATATGTTGCACTTAAAAAGCCTGGGGAAAAAAGCCTGGAAGCATGACATCAAATGGTAATAGTGTTTTTTTCTGAATAGTAGGATAGTGAGTGATTTTATTTTGCTTTTATATTTTTTGGACACTTATTTTACACTCTCAAATTTCATAGTCAGAAAAACAATTTTTAATAACAAAGAGCAGGGTACACCATCCTCTTCCTGCGGCATTTGTGTGCCCTGCCCCAGCATGGGGTATCCACAGCTCCTTGTTTGAAAGCCTGGGCACCAAAGTTAGGGCTGCTGGGGAGGGCCACAGAGAGAAGCAAATGTCAGGAGCTGACCCCGAGCAATCCCGTTACAGATCGGTGGGGGCAGGGAGGAGATGCTGACACTGGTTCAGTTCCAAACCTAACTGGGAAAACGTGAAATGGTTACCATCTGGAGCTGCCTGGTGACGGGAGGTGAGGCGGGGAGGCAGTCTGCGACCAGGGCTCCAGCACCAGCGTTGCCTCTCTGTGCCCCTGCCCTTCCTTCGAAGTGTGACACGGGAGGGAGAAAGAACTACACCTCTCCGTGGCCTTCAGGTGACCCAGCCACTCCGACAGGGTGGCCGCGGTCAAAGTGACATTTCCAAATATTGAAGTGATCCATAGACGCTGCACCATGTCTTTGCAGATCTGTCTTTACCAAATAGAAAGGAATGAAAAGCAAATTTCCTGCTTGTGTTCTAGAGAGTGTGTGGCCTAGATGGGTGGTATTCTCCGTGGTTATCTTGGCAATAATTAATTCTTATTCCCTCTTATATCTTCTGAAGTGCCATTTTTGGCAAAAGAGCCCAGGAGAAATAGTGGGTGTTGAGGAAAAGGAAACAGTAGGGTTCCCACCCCCAACTCTCTCCCTCAGTTTCATAATGAAAAGTTGTGAACAGTAGAGAGCTAGGATTTCCTGAGAGAAAATGATGGTGAATGAAAGCTTCTTATAAATGCTAGAATATTCTGGAGGGGATCCTGCTGATTAGAAAGTAAAAGGGCTATTGTGTTTTCTCCAGGGAAACTTTGGAGGCTGGCAGTGACCTGAAAACAGCAGAACTTCTAGAAAGATTGGCAGCCTTACCAAAGCAAGGCTCTCTTTGCCTTTTTGTAACTCTGTCTACCTTTGGTTTTAGTTTCTGTAACTCTTAGAAGGCAGAGATCCTATTCTGTTTATCCATTTGCTCCTTCAGCAACTATTATTGAGCATCCATTATGTGAACAGGTCTGTGCTACTCATGGAGGGGATATATGTATATGTGTACGTGTGTGTATGTGTACATATATGAATATATTATACATACATTCATTATATATATTATTTCTGTATATGGTAGTGGGCTGAGTGGTGGTCATCCAAAAGATAAGTCCATGTCCTAACACCTGTTAGGTGTGCAATTTTGAGTAATTTATATCTCCAGTGGAGATAACAGTTGTGCCTTAAAGGATTAGATGAGATAACTTCTGTAAAGCACTTACATCGTCTGTTGCAAAGCAAGTCCTCAATAAATGTCAGCTCCTCTTATTGTCCTTCTAGTCTCAGTTTAAATGACCCTTCCTAGGGGAAGCCTTGCCCGACCTGAGATTAAGTCTCTCTCATATGTTCTCATGTATTCCCTGTTCTTCACCTATCCTAATTCTCACTAATGTTTATTTCAAATATGTGTTTAATGCCTGTTCTCCTTGATAAACAGTAATGTTCTATTGTTCCGTGAGACCAGGCATCTTTTTGTCTGCCTGTGCACTAATGCACACTTGTACATATAATATATACATATATGCATATATTATAAGTGTGCATTAATTTCCCAGGCACTCTGACTCAGGAGCTTCGACTTTTCACCATTATACCCTATTGCTCTTTAGTATGTGGAATGACTAGGAATGGGACTGAGCCTGGTTTTTAGGCAGAGGCAGCAGGCAAGGGACTTAGCACACTGTGATATGTACAGTAACTACTTCTTACATGAATGATTCCACCCAAGTTCACATCTTAGTCTGAAAAAGGCGAACTTAGAGCAAAAGGATTGCTCTCTTTCATAAATGGTCTTAGCCTGGGCTTCTGCAGAAGCAGATGCTAAGACAAAGACTCCAGTGGAGGTGATCCCAGGAAACACAGGTAGGAGAGTGGGGAGGTGAGGCAGGGATGAGAAGGCAGCCAAGATAAGGGTCCATTACCAAGCAAGTTCCCACTGTGGGTAGCTGAAGATTTGTCCTGCTGTGGATCGCTGGGAGCCAGCACGGGGCACACCCTGGGGTGGAAAGTACTCCCCCTGAGACGTAAGGGAGCTGAGCTATTTACACACCAACTCCCATTAGTATTCTGTTGAGGCCTCTTCATGGGCGACATGAATTCCCTTGTACTTTTGGCCAAGGAAGCAGCAGCAAAGACCTTCCAACAGAGAAACATATGTGCATTTCCCTGGGAGGGAGTAAGTTGGGTCACGAGGAGAGTACTGAGAACATCTGTCTCAGGTGATTGGAAGATTCGTTTTCTAAGGTTCCTGGTCCTGAGGCTGCTTATGGAGAAAGCGGCGGGGCATTATTTCCCAGAAACGCCAAACCCCTAAGCTAGACATATTGTCCTCCCAGCTTAAATCCAAATTCAGTCAAAAAGCCTATAGCAATGAGAGACTAAATCAATTCCCTTCTTTTGTTTCTCCTCTTCCACCTGATCAAATTGTGTTTATTATGATTTGAACAGTGCCTCTATTTCGGGTAGAATATTATAAAGAAATAGGAAACCATGTTGGGGGTATAGTTAGGAAAACATAGATAAAAGGAGAGAAAGCCTATATGTGGAAGTCATCTCAGACACAGTTGGCACTGGAAAATTAGAAAACAATCTTTCCTTCTTTTTTTGTTGGGGGAAGAGGGTGTAGGCTGCTAGGGGTGGGTGCGGTTTGAAACCCAACATTTCCCTGCATATCTCAAGTCCAGTGGGAGAAGAACCTTTGGGCCCTGTGTACCTTTTGAAAACATTTACCTTGGCCTTCATAAAATTGAACATGATAAATTGTATGGAAAATTATTACCAAATCCTCCTGAGGGAGGACATGCACGTGGCAGGACTGGGGAGGGAGGGAGGTGGAGCTCTCTGCTCTCCCACACTGGGGGCAGGGCCCTCTGGCTCCAGGAAATAGAGGTCTACTAAAATGAGTTGTTTGGGGCAGGACGGGGGAAATCTTTTCTTTACCAAGCCAAGAACCCTCAGTATCTATAGAAAGGGGCTCATTTCCGAGGCCTCAGAGGAATTTCTGGAAGAAGAGGCATAACAACATCTCTGTAATCCCCCCTAAGGATAAGATTAAATAAACTCCACATTTTTGGAAGTAGCAACAGAAGTGAGCGGCCTCAGAGGTTGGTCCTCGAATCGGGGAAAGGAATCCCTAGGAGGTGCTGAAGGCTGAAGTGGTCGTAACTTCAAACTGCTGCCTAGTGATGGTGGCAGCTCTGAGACTGACTGTCATTTCAGGGGAGTGGGGATGGCAAACGGGGCATAGGCGCAGGTTGTGGGGACCGTGGAGGATTAGAGAACCCCTCTGGAAGAATCAGAGAGTAAAGAAACGGGAGCTATGCTCACCTGGTGGCAGAAGATGACCAAGACTGTCGAGTTTATGTAAATAAGTGTTGGAAAATTGGTATAAAGTGTACTCATAGAAAATTTGAGGTACAGTAAGGCCAACAGGTCAGGAGATGATTACCATTAAAAGATGGTGTGTTACTCACAGTTCCCAGGAGGAGGGGTGTGCACATCAAGGGGGGCCACATAGAGAGGCACCAGTTTCGGTTAGAAGGCAGAGGGAGAGAGAGAAAACTGTGGACCAAAATCTTTATTATGCTTTGCGCAGGGAGGTACAGGCAAGGTAGGGTAAGCAGGCTTAAGATTGGCTAGTTTTAATGGTTTTGGTGGACTCAGGTGCACAGGAGCTGTCCCTGGCTGTCTGGACCCTAGCCCTGGGGTGATTAGGGCAGGTGGACAGTGGCCTGGAGTGTGAAAGCCTGATAAAGGAGGTGGCTGGGTTATGGGCTCTAGAGTGGTTGGTGTGTATTTGAAAAGTGTGTTCCCAGGTGAGTCATTCATCTCTGGGAATTAACAAACCCTGGGCTGGGCAGTCTCTCCACAGTCAGCAAGGCCCCAGATGTCAGAGCATCCGAATAGAGAGAATAAAAGACACAGTTAATACAACAAGCCAGCTGGGAGGCGGTGAGCACCACTTTTTCTTTTTCTTTTTAAACACTTCATAAAACGTTAAAACACTTTACATTTTAAGTCATGGCCCCTAGATAGCCACATAGACCAGCCCTAGTGTATCTACTCGTGAAGGGAAGCGGTTATATTTGTCCCAGTCCGCACTTGGAAAGGACTTTGAAATCTTTCTCTGTAGAAGGCCTCATATGCATAAGTACAAAACCTTATTCATTGATAATAAGCTTCAATGGAAACTTTTAATCATGTTTTTAAAGGCTGCTGTTTCAAAGCGATCTAGCAGAACCAAAGCCTTCATTATTTGAGAGATGTTTTTATGCAGAGTCTGTTGATACCACACTTTGAAAGCGAATTAATGATGAGCTTGGGTAAGCTGGGTATTCAAAAAGATGTCAGGGACAGTCCCCCTTTGGAAATGGCTTACACTGCACTATAAAGGGGGTTCCTGTCTCATCCCCACGTGAACTCTAGTTCCCTTTCTTTCTCTCTCTCTTGGGTTGCCCTGCCGAGAAGAAACCAGTTAGAAAATTACACATAACACTGTATTTCACTATATGGCATTATTGTTACTTCCATTTGCATATTAATTTTCTAGAATCAGATGGCAATGCAACTGCATACATAACACCAGGGATGGTATGAAAGAGTGGGTGGTTTTCTACAGCACATGGATTCCTGGGTTTGACCGAAAATAAAAGGCAATAAATACAAAATATTTTTTAAAAGAGAGAGATTTAAACCTCAATAGACTTTGGTTCTTGGGCTTGTGAGAACAGTTTGGTCTCTGAATCACTGAGTGGGCTCTCAGGGAGACCTGAGCTCTTGGAAGAAGGAGCACATGCGTTTTAAAGCCCGTGTTGGCTCTGGGAGCTCAGGGTGTCCTGGTGCAGTGCAGCATACAGAAAACATAGCCAACTGTTCACTCATGTCCAAAAGTCTGATGCTCGCACTGGAAAAGTTCTCTCGGGTCATCCAGCACAAAGCAAACCCTCTTCAACTCTGGGCCTTGGACTCTGTGCTAATCCTACCCAATTTCAGCCTGTCGGAGGGCTGCTGATATGGAGACTCAGCTCTCAGTGGACTGTGCTTCATGGGGACAGTTGGAGTTTACTCTTCCGTGATGGCTTTTTGCTAGTACCCCTGGACTTGCCATGGGCTTCCACTCCTGTCAGCAGTATTTCTATAAAGGCAAAGTCAGTTCTAGCATGATGTGGTAAGAGGTACAGCTCAGGCCATTTGCAGAAGAAAACATTCTCATCCTCACATGTCCAAAGGCAGACCTTGAAAGGCTGCTCTACTCTGCTCAGGCCTTCTCAGCCAGCCTGAGTGACCCAAGTGCCCGCAGGCCCAGAAATACAGGCCAGAATCCCCTCCAGGTGTTCATGGTATCATTCTTTCTGAGAACAAACCCCAACCCCCCCAAAATGGGCAGGTTGATAAAATTTTAATTTTGCCATATGAGAAAAAAAAAATCTGTCTACTCTCCCTATCATTTCACAATAAAAGTAACACCAAAAATATGAATATTGTCTGGAGAAAATGTTGGCACAGATTGCTAGGCTATGTAGAAATAATTGACTCATATTTACTGAGTGTTTTTCCAGGTATATCAGGCACTCTTTTAAGCCCTTATGTGTGTTATCTCATTTTTTTTTTTCTTTTTAAAGATCTTTGATGGTTCCACATGGTCTTTTGCAGTGGTGGCAATTTACCATTTTTGTCACATTGGGTCCATTGACAGGGCCTTGCCCAGGGCATTGTGTCTCAGGGATCCTGAGATTAACCAAGGCTGAGTTGGAAGAGTGCCTGATTGATTAACAATGCCTGCCAGGGGAATGTCTGTGTAGCAGGGAGGAGGGATAGGATGGGAGGGTATTTGCCACCCCACAGTTCTCCAAAAAAGTTTCAAAGTCCTCAGTGGGCACTTAAGGCACTTGACAGTTCTTGATGACTTTCTAGACTTGTCTCCTGCCCCTTTTCTTTCAATTCAGTGCTAGTGCTTCTGCAGCTATAATAGGCACATGAATCTCCAGGGTTCTTGTTAAAATGCGGATTCTTATTCAGTAGGTCTGAGATTCCCCATTTTTATCAAGCTCCCAGATGTTGCTGGTGTGTGGACCACACTTTGATTAGCCAGGCCACTTACCATTCGTTCTCAGAAACTGCAGTGTGTTTTTACTTGTCAGTTAATAATGATTGCCATTTATTTTTTACTAGGTGCCAGGCCCTGTGCTAAGCATTTTGCATAAATCATCTTATTTAATTCTAACACAAAACCTCTTAGATAGATAATTGTATTATCATCCCGTTTTATAAATGAATAAAACCAGACTCAGAAGTTAAGTAACTTGCTCACGTTTATAGGGCAGCACGGGGCTTGAACCCAGGCCTGATGGACCACAGAGCATATATCCTAACTCCTTGTTACTCAGCCTGGGGGTTAGCAGTATCAGCGTCTTCCTGGGAGCTTGTTAGAAGAGCAGTCCCAGGTCCCTGCCCTAGACCCCACTGAATCAGAATCTGTATTTTATCAAGATCCCAGGTAATTTTTATGCACATTAAAGTGTAAGAAGTGCTACTCTAAACAATCATGACTTCTCAGATTTTCTAATGCTCTTTCTTTCGTAATAGAAAGTCTTGAATCACAATTTTTACCATATCTTTTCAATCAAGGATTTTTTTTTAATACTCTGCAGTTTTGATCCCACAAATTTGACCCAAAGGACATTTTTACTAGGTTGCTGAGGAAATTTTGGGCTTGGCTGAAATAATCAACACGGAATAAAACTGACAATGGCTAAAGACGCAAGTGGTAAAACTTATTATAAATGAAAACCTGCCTAACGGGTCATATAATGTCAGTCATAATGGATGCTGCAGGAATTGGCTCAGGACAAAAATTAGACTTGGTCGAAATAATCAACATGAAATAAAACTGTCAACAGCTAAAATTACCCATGGCAAGATACAGATTTTTTTTAAAAACTGATAGAAGAATCAAGTCTTCTTAAAAATTAAACCTGCAAAATTGGACCTAGAAACATGAACTTGGTAGAAATAGTGGCCTCAAAAAGAAAGCTCACAGGCAGAGATTATTCCTCTCAACTTATTTCTAGACAACAAGAAATCCTGATTAATGATTGAATATTAAGTTCCATGATTACAAGAAACAGTATCTAATCTTACTTACTGTATATTCCCAGCATCTAGAACAGAGCCCAGCATATAACAGTATCTCAGTTAAAAACGTGTTGCACAAAATCTTAAAATTTATAAGGAATACAATCTGATTTTTAAAATTCAGTAGAACAAAAATGAAAATGGAAAAAAGATTTAAAAAGGTTTAAATGTGTGGTATAGAAGTTGACCAAAGAGGGCTTCCCTGGTTGTGCAGTGGTTGAGAGTCCCCCTGCATATGCAGGGGACACGGGTTCCTGCCCCGGTCCGGGAAGATCCCACATGCCGTGGAGCGGCTAGGCCTGTGAGCCATGGCCGCTGAGCCTGCGCGTCTGGAGCCTGCGCGTCCAGAGCCTGTGCTCCGCAACGGGAGAGGCCCGCGTACCGGGGGGGAAAAAAAAAAAAGAATTTGACCAAAGAAGTAAAATGATTTAATGGCATTTGACCCAAAAAATGCTTTTTTTTTTAACATCTTTATTGGAGTATAATTGCTTTACAATGGTGTGTTAGTTTCTGCTTTATAACAAAGTGAATCAGCTATACATACACATATGTTCCAATAGCTCTTCCCTCTTGCGTCTCCCTCCCTCCCACCCTCCCTATCCCACCACTCTAGGTGCTCACAAAGCACCGAGCTGAGCTGATCTCCCTGTGCTATGCGGCTGCTTCCCACTATCTATCTACCTTACGTTTGGTAGTGTATATATGTCCACGCCACTCTCTCACTTTCTCACAGCTTACCCTTCCCCCTCCCCATATCCTCAAGTCCATTCTCTAGTAGGTCTGTGTCTTTATTCCCATCTTACCCCTAGGTTCTTCATGACCTTTTTTTTTTTTTCTGAGATTCCATATATATGTGTTAGCATACGGTATTTGTTTTTCTTTTTCTGACTTACTTCACTCTGTATGACAGATTCTAGGTCCATCCACCTCACTACAAATAACTCAATTTCTTTTCCTTTTATGGCTGATATTCCATTGTATATATGTGCCACATCTTCTTTATCCATTCATCCGATGATGGACACTTAGGTTGTTTCCATGTCCTGGCTATTGTAAATAGAGCTGCAATGAACATTTTGGTACATGACTCTTTTTGAGTTATGGTTTTCTCAGGGTATATGCCCAGTAGTGGGATTGCTGGGTGGTATGGTAGTTCTATTTTTAGTTTTTTAGGAACCTCCATACCGTTCTCCATAGTGGCTGTATCAATTTACATTCCCACCAACAGTGCAAGAGTGTTCCCTTTTCTCCACACCCTCTCCAGCATTTATTGTTTCTAGATTTTTTGATGATGGCCATTCTGACCAGTGTGAGATGATATCTCATTGTAGTTTTGGTTTGCATTTCTCTAATGATTAATGATGTTGAGCATTCTTTCATGTGTTTGTTGGCAATCTGTGTATCTTCCCTAAGAATGCTTTTCATTCAAGAAAGATTTCATGAGAAGATGATTCATAAGTGTTGGCAAAATTTGGATAAGAAATCCACAAACATGAGCTAAAATAATCTAGAAGGTTGAGATCATACTATCCACCTGGTCAAATGGTGGAGTCAGAAATACAGTGCAAAGCAGCTGCATGAGAACAATCTGTATTCTTTCCTTCTGGCAGCAAATCTTAATTATCCTTCAGTGCTTAACTGAAATTTAACATCTTGCATTAGGTCTTTTCTTATCCAAAGCAGGACATATTGTCCCCACTGTTTTCACCCCCACCATTTTGACCCAAAAATGTGCTGACTGTCCATAGAGCCTATTGAAATTCATCAAAGTTGAAAAGACTTTTGAGAACAGTGAGAGTATTTTCATAATACAGCAAGCTTCCAATATCTGAGAAGAATTGCTACAATTTTATTTCAGTTTAGTTAAGAAATAAATACAAACTATCAGACTGTTATTCAGTTCGTAATATGTTACTAAAGATAATATATGAAATACAAAAATGTTAAATGATTAACTGTCTGAAAAGTCACCTCTTGTTCATAATATTGAAAACTACAAAAATTCAGCAAAAATAAGGAACAGGGTATAAATACTCAATTAAAATAGAACTGTTCATAGTTGAACTACACATGGAAGTTGAACTATTAATGGAAGAATAAAAACGTCTTTCAAAATTTAATTCTGAAGAATTGAACCCAGGAAATGGAACTAGATGAAAATAATCAAGAATAAACTTTACAGAGTGATTCAGTACTTATACTTTTAAGTAAGTTCCATGAAGACATAAACAAAATATGAAAGAGTTATATCCTAAAATGTTCATTCAAAAGTTATTTATAATAGAAAAAATTAGCAAATACTGCTAAAAATGGAGTATTTGGGAATATTAAGTAAACGATGTCACCTTCTCTTTTTTTTTTTTGCGGTACGCGGGCCTCTCACTGCTGTGGCCTCTCCCATTGCGGAGCACAGGCTCCGGATGCGCAGACTCAATGGCCATGGCTCACGGGCCCAGCCGCTCCGCGGCACGTGGGATCTTCCCGGACCGGGGCACGAACCCGTGTCCCCTGCATCAGGAGGCCGGCTCTCAACCACTGCGCCACCAGGGGAGCCCAATGTCACCTTCTCTTGATGGTTAATGGCTATTTCCCAGATCAGCAGCTCTGTGTTTATGTCTGATCATTTTTATTTGTGTGGTGATGAAAATAATATTTTCCCCATTCTCCTTAACAGTTTCGCAAGCTGGCATTTTTGTGGGTGGTTGTGTGATGTCTCTGAGTGACAGAGCCCTGGAAATGCAAAGGCTACTGCTAATGCTGTTTCATCTCCAGGATACCAAACACCAAAGCTGCATCAAGGGCTTGAATTGAGGCAGTACCGAAGGATCAAAATGTAATCTTGGGGCCTGCCAAGCATGCTGGGACCTAGAGGTTGGAGGACGGAGGAATGGCAAATATAAAGCACACTCCACAACCTCAAGTAAAAACTCAACATCCTGGGCTTCCCTGGTGGCGCAGTGGTTGGGAGTCCGCCTGCCGATGCGGGGGACGCGGGTTCGTGCCCCGGTCTGGGAGGATCCCACATGCCGCGGAGCGGCTGGGTCCGTGTGCCATGGCCGCTGAGCCTGCGCATCCGGAGCCTGTGGTCCGCGACGGGAGGCCACAGCGGTGAGAAGCCTGCGTAACGCAAAAAAAAAAAAAAAAACTCAACATCCTATCTTTTTTGGTTCATTTTTTCATTCATTCAACAAATATTTCTTGAATGCCTACTGTGCACCAGGCATTATTCTAGACAATGTTCTAGCTTTAAAACACTAAATCCAGAGGCGGGATGGTGAACAAAAGAGACAAAAATTCCTGTCTTTGTGGAGCCTCCATTCTGGTAGAGAAAGACAGTTGTGAAATACAGATACAGTCTACAAAATAAATAAGTAGAGTATACAGTATGTGAGAAATTGAGAAGTGATAGGGAAAAAACAAACCAGAGCAGTGCTACAGAGAGTGCTGAGGAATGAGGCCGACAGAGAAGGATCTGATGAGGAGATGACATCTGAGCAGACTTGAGGGAGGTAGATGAGTTAGCCATGCAGGTACCTGGGAGAATATGCACCAGGCATAGAGAAGGGCTTCCTTCTGATATTTTCTAGCTTTGGACTTCACCTCTAGTCAGTCTATGATGGTAATAGCTTAAACCTTGAAAACAGTCTGTAGATTAAAAAATTCTTAGAATTTTGGAGGAGGGAACTACCTTTTTAAAAATAATTTCTGCTTTTTTTTTTTTTAGCAGTTTGAGTTTTTATTTTATTTATTTATTTGTTTGTTTGGCCATGCCGCATGGCATGTGGGATCTTAGTTCCCTGACCAGGGATCGAACCCTGGCTCTCGGCAGTGAGAGCAGGGAGGCCTAACCACCGGACCACCAGGGAATTCCGAAGGAGGGAACTATCTTAACCTTAGTCAGAAATTATTTGAAATCTGTAGCTTTCCCACAGGAAAAGGAGCGAGCAGGTTTTGAGGCCCCACAGACCCTCTCTCTGCCATCAGAGTTTATATTAGTGTTTCCAAAATGTGTTTTTCAGGAACTCAACCTGCGTGATAGCTGCTCAGGAGAAATGAGTCTCGTTCTTAAAGAAATTTGGGAAATACAGTGTGCTCTTTTCCCAATTCTGAAGAGCACCTTTGAAAAGCCCTGCAATAAAGAAACCTGCTGATTTTGGTTTAACCCCAAACTTTCCTTATTCTCATGTCATCAGCTGTTAATATCTTACAGAATAGATGCTCAGCTGAGCACCGCAGCCCATGTAGTAGTGTTCAGGCAGCTTGCGGCCCGTCTGGTAATTGTCCTTTCCGTTCTCCGTAATGTTGGTGTTGTGGGATTGTCAGGCAGGTCTAGGTGGTAAAATTCTCCTGCATGACCACTGAGTCCTGGACACAGAGGGCAAATACATAACATCTTTCAAGATGAAATTGACTCGTTGGCTAACCGTTACTTTGAAAGGAGTCCTTGCTGGCTGGAAATGTGGTCTTACAAAAGAGGTTGGCTCGGGTCTTCTCAAACACAGACAGATGAATATTTGGGGAAGGTAAGGCCTTCTCTCCAGTGTAGACCAACCCAGAGACATAATTTTATTGCACACGTAAGCATTTGGGGCCAAGAGGCAAGGCCATGGGGATTTTAAGGAATAGATTAATTCTACACAGAAATCTCACAAATTATTATCTTTTACTGTCCACTCAGCTGACCTCAGATCTGACTGTCTTACTATCACCACACCATCTCCTATCCTATCTGTAGCTACTGAACAAGATCTGGGCCCCGGTTATTTTTTTCTCCTTTAACTTTTTTGCCATCCTTTAATTTTCTTTGCTCTTATTTTCTTCTCTTATTTTGGCTGGCCTCTTTTATTGCTATCCTTATTTTTCCTTTTTCCTTTCAGTTCTCCCTCTTTTCCCCTCACTCACAGGATCACTCTACACCCATCTATATACCATGTATGACCCACCCACTCTGCTGCTGGCGTCATGGGGTCCGTCTTCTCTCCCTGCCTCCATCTGGTCCTTTTGTTTCAGGTCTTTGGCCCAGGACGTCAGACCTTTATTTCTTCGATGCATCTTTTTTCATAGCTACCTAAGTCACACCCACGTTTGTAAAGCAATTCTCTTTGACTTTGTTTCCATTTTTAGTAATACATAAGATACATATTTATATTATAACAAAATCTGTCTGGGAATGTGAGATAGACTTCCATAGTCACCACATCCATCAGTCCTAGGGATTTATTCAATCACTCATTCATTCACGGAGCAATGTTTATGCATGAGGCACTGAGGGTAAGGAGATAGAAGACACAGTGCTGCTATGAAGGAGCTGATGGGCCCGTTGAGAGATACAGGGAAGAAAACAATCTCGATAGATTTCAGCAAGTGCTCTACTAGGGATCAAGAAAGAATGTGGTTGAAGGACCATCCGTAACTCAGCCCAGGAAGGTCAGGGAAAGCTTCCCAGTCTCAAGGGTAACCAGTCCTTAACATCATAACAAGAGGTAGAGGAGCAGTGTAAGTCTGAGCTCTCAATTGTAAACTGAATTTTGGAAAATTTTTATCTTACACTCTCAGTTTGAGAGCTTCGCAATACTTAAAGACTTCCCTGATGAGATCAGTGGTATTATTAATACATGGAATTTTATAAAAAAATACTGTATACTCCCTGGTTTCAAACTATAGTACAAAGCTTCAGTAATCAAAACAGATTGGTACTGGCACAAAAACAGACAACTAGATCAATGGAACAGAATAGCAAGCCCAGAAATAAACCCACTTTTATGGTCAGTTGATCTGACAAAGGAGGCAAGAATGTACAGTAAAGAAAAGACAGTCTCTTCAATAAATGATGTTGGGAAAAACTTGACAGCTACATGCAAAAGAAAGAAACTGGACCACTTTCTCACACCATATACAAAGATAAAGTCAAAATGGATTAAAGACCTAAATGTAAGACCTGAAACCATAAAACTCCTAGAAGAAAACGTAGGCAATAAGCTCCGTGACATAGGTCTTAGCAATTTCTTTTTTTTTTTTTTGGATACTCTCCTCAGGCAAGGGCATTAAAAGCAAAAGTAAACAAATGGGACTTTTGCAAACTAAAAAGCTTTTGCACAGCAAAGGAAACCATCAACAAAACGAAAAGGCCACCTACTGAATGGGAGAAGATATTTGCAAATGACATACCGATAAGGAGTAATGTCCAAATTATATAAAAAACTCATACAATTCAATATCAAAATACCAAATATCCTGATTAAAAAATAGGCAAAGGACCTGAATAGACATTTTTCCAAATAAGACATACAGATGGCCAACAAACTCAAGAAAAGATGCTCAACAGCATTAATCATCAGGGAAATGCATATGAGAACCACAGTGAGATACCACCTCACACCTGTCAGAATGGCCTTTATCAAAAAGACAAGAAACAACAAGTGTTGGTGAGGATGTGGAAAAAAAGGATCCCTAATGCACTATTGGTAGGAATGTTAAGTTGGTGCAGCTACTGGGAAAAACAGTATGGAGGTGCCTCAAAAAGCTAAAGATAGAACTACCATATGATCCAGCAATTTCACTTTTTTTTTTTTTTTTTGTGGTACGCGGGCCTCTCACTGTTGTGGCCTCTCCCGTTGCAGAGCACAGGCTCCAGACGCGCAGGCTCAGCGGCCATGGCTCATGGGCCCAGCCGCTCCGCGGCATGTGGGCTCTTCCCAGACCGGGGCACGAACCCGTGTCCCCTGCATCGGCAGGCGGACTCTCAACCACTGCGCCACCAGGGAAGCCCCAGCAATTTCACTTCTGAGTATTTACCTGAAGAAAATGAAAACACTAATTCAAAAAGATATATGTGCTCCTATGTTCATTGCAGCACGACTTACAATAGCCAGGATATGGAAGTAATCTAAGTGCCCATCAATAGATGAATGAATAAAGAAGATATGGTATATACATACAGTAGAATATAGCTCAGCCATAAAAAAGAATGAAATCTTGCCATTGCAACAACATGGATGGACCTAGAGGGTATTATGCAAAGTAAAATAAGTCAAACAGAAAAAGACAATACTGTATAATTTCACTTATATGTGGAGTCTAAAAAATAAACGAAGAAACAAAACAGAAACAGACTCAGATACAGAGAACAAATGGTGGTTGCCAGAGAGGAGGGGAGTAGGGGGATAAATGAAATAGGTGAAGGGAATTAAGATTTACAAACTTCCAGGTATAAAATAAATAAGTTATGGGAATGTTATGTACAGTACAGGGAATATAGTCAATAATATGGTAATACTCTGTATGATGACAGATGATATCTAAACTTATCATGGTGATCCTTTTGTAATGTATAAAAATATTGAATCACTATGTTGTACACCTGAAACTAATATAATATGTCAATTATAATTCAATTTAAAAATAAATTATATAAATTCAAAAAATTAAATTAAAAAAATATTGTGTAATGAAAAGTGTTAACATTTGGACAATCTGTATGTCAGTGTAATATTTTCCAATGGATTAAGTTACAGAATCATGCAGGATAAAAGATACTCTTAGAATGCAAGATAGGCAATGGATTTAATGTAACAGAGTATGACATGTTCAATTACATGATATCAAATTCTGCATTGCAACTAACCTTTAAGAAAATAATACTTGTCAAGATTTCATGTACTATCAAATAAAAATATCTAGGGCTTCCCTGGTGGCGCAGTGGTTGGGAGTCTGCCTGCTAATGCAGGGGACACGGGTTCGAGCCCTGGTCTGGGAGGATCCCACATGCCGCGGAGCAACTAGGCCCGTGAGCCACAACTACTGAGCCTGCGCGTCTGGAGCCTGTGCTCTGCAACAAGAGAGGCCGCGGTAGTGAGAGGCCCATGCACCATGATGAAGAGTGGCCCCCGCTTGCCACAACTAGAGAAAGCCCTCGCACAGAAACGAAGACCCAACACAGCAAAAATAAATTAATTAATTAATAAACTCCTACCCCCAACATCTTAAAAAAAAAAATAGACGAGAGCTAGTGGAAGAGATTAATTTTTTTTTAAAAATCTAAAATTATCTGGCAATATCATAAAATATTTCTTGCTTTTCCAACTACAGAATGCACAAGGCTGGATTATTTTTAGGTATTTCAACCGAAACAACATATTACAATGGACTGAATACAGAAGAAGAGAGAACCAGCTGTCTTTATTAGCCAGACATTAAAGAAATATGCAGATATGTAAAACAACCCTACTATTCTCTCATTTTTTTGGTTTTAGAAAAATATAGCTCTTTTTAATAAAATGTTTATGTTAGCATGTAATTTTTATTTAAAAATTAAGTAATTAATATTAAATTTTTCCTTAGTTTCATTTTCTAATACTGTAAATATTCCTAGCTGTAACCCATATAAACTAAAGCTCTTTGGTGTCCTCAATAAATTTTAAGAATGTAAGGAGGTCCTGGGGCCAAATAATTTGGGAATCACTGGACTAGATAATCCTTTTTTAAGCTCCCAAGAAGTCAAGCTACTGGTTTGAGACCTGTGGGTTACAATGCACTGAAGGCAGCTCAGAAGACCCTCAGTACTCTGGGTCTATCTCTAAACTTGGAGAACAGCGATTTTGATTTTTGCCAATAAAAGTCTTTTTAGTAAGTCTCATTTATTACTTTCATGGACTTACATGAAGACTCTGCTTCTGTTGTCAAGTATAGAATTTTTGAATTGTCATGTCACTGTCCAATCCCAATTGAATATAGTTTTCTCTCTTTGGCAAAGTCTCATGCATCCCTGCGACACTGTTCTTCTTATCTTAAAGCTGTACAAATATATATTGAGTGTCTCCTATGTGCAAAGCAGTTTTCTAGGGAGTAGGGAGACAGTATAATGAAGGAGATGTTATCCTGTTCTTGCAGAGCTGATAGTTCAGTCAGAAAATATAACGTGTAGTATAGTCGTCCCTTGGTATCTGCAGGGGATTAGTTCCAGGAAACCCCGTGGATACCAAAATCCACCAATGCTCATATCCTTTATATAAAATGGTTTAGTATTTCCTTATAACTTATGCACATCCTCCTGAAGACTTTAAAATCATCACTAGATTACATATAATACCTAATACAGTGTAAATGCTATGTAAGTAGCTGCCAGCATGTGGCAAATTCAAGTTTTGCTTTTTGGAACTTTCTGGCATTCTTTTTTCCTGGATATTTTCCGCTTGTCATTGGTTGAATCCGTGGATGTGGCACCCGTAGATATGGAGGACTGACTGTATTTAGTTGAACACTTACTCTGTATCAGGTTCTGTGCATTTTACAGGTGGTATTTCCATTTCATTATCACAACTCTCTGAGGTTAGTACTAGTATCTCCACTTTACATAGAAGGAAACATGCTCAGAGACGTTAAGAAACTTGTCCATAGTCACTGTCGTGCATATTCTTGGTACTCCCACCAAGATTCTTTCTGGTCATCTTCACCAGTGTTCTGCATCCATCCCTAAGTTTGGTGTGTCTGGCTGCTGATTGCTTGTAGCTACAAAATTCTTCAGAGGATTGCCTACGGGCTACCATAGCTGCCCCAGCTCCCCAAGTGCCCAGGAGTTTGCTCCTGAACCTCCATCCATGAGCTGATGACTAACTGACACTCAAGTACAGAAGCCCAGCTTCTTTTAGCTCTGGATAAACTGTGGGGTGAAATTCATACTTCAGAGATTTCCAGGGATCAGGCTGAGGCTGGTCTTCACCTGAAATCAGACCCTTGCTTAGCTTCTTCTTCCCTAGTCAGCTTTTCAAACTTTTACCATTTTTTCCTGGGAGTTCTTTGTTGATAAATCACTTGAAGTTGAATCTTTGGCTCAGAGTCTGCTTCTGGGAGAAGCTGACTGAAGCCAGTTATCCACCTAAGTGGCAGAAATCAGGATTTGAACCCAAGGCTGACTGACTCAAGCACACGTAATTTTAACCAGCATGTGTTCCCAGTTTATTGGTGTGGGCTTGTTGGCAAGTTGGTCTACCCAGATGTTAATTCTATATAACCACATTTCTTATTCTGTCACACACAAGGGTGTTTCTTTTGACCCTGCGGATATGTGTTCTTTACTCTCTTGATAAAAATCCTGCACAGAGGAGAAGGTCACAGTCAGCTAGGCTGTCAAGCTTATTTAAAACCAGACAACTGAAAACAAGAATATATAGGCACATGCTAGCTTCCTCCACTCCCCAGCCTAAGTAAAAATAAAGGAAATAGCGACAAACTCTCCTTTTCTGTCACCATGATGGTAATAGATAAGTAAATGGAGAAATAGTGGGCTGGCTATAACATTCCATGGGCTCCTTCCAGAGGATCAGCAGCAACAGCCAAGGTGTCATAAGCTGTCACCACCTCCAGAGAGAAGCAGCAGCCTGGTGTGTGTGTGGCAGCCACACCATCACTGCGCTGAGCTCTGCCTTCTGTGTTGAAGCGCGAGCTGTTACTCCCCTACGCCTTCCCCACCCCTTGACCCAGTACCCCGAAACTCGAGTCAGGGTGACTACAACTACCCGTGCATTACCTTCACAGAAAACACTCTGGTCTTTACTGTTGGTTGCCCCCCTGTATCGTGGGGTCCTTGAGTTTGTCTGGTGTTAAAATTCACAGGAGGCAAAGGAACGTGTATGCTCAAAGCAGCCTTAATATCAAAGACATTTCTGTGAAAAGGGGCCTTCTCCATTATTACAGAACTGTTTATATTTTTTAATTAACGAGGGATAAGGTGCTCCACTGGGGAATTTTGGCTTGGGAGTTCCAGTATTTAAATATGTATGCTAGGATTCCCCTGGTGGCGCAGTGGTTAAGAATCCGCCTGCCGGGCTTCCCTGGTGGCGCAGTGGTTGAGAGTCCGCCTGCCGATGCAGGGGACACAGGTTCGTGCCCCGGTCTGGGAAGATCCCACGTGCCACGGAGCGTCTAGGCCCGTGAGCCATGGCTGCTGAACCTGCACGCCTGGAGCCTGTGCTCTGCAACGGGAGAGGCCACAACAGTGAGAGGCCCGCATACAGCAAAAAAAAAAAAAAGAATCCGCCTGCCAATGCACAGGGGACACGGGTTCGATCCCTGGTCTGGGAAGGTCCCACATGCCGCAGAGCAATTAAGCCCATGCACCACAGCTACTGAGCCTGCACTCTAGAGCCTGCAAAACACAGCTATTGAGCCCGCGAGCCACAACTATTGAGCCTGAGTGCCACAACTACTGAAGCCCGCGTGCCTAGAGCCTGTGCTCTACAGCAAGAGAAGCCACCACAATGAGAAGCTGGTGCACCACAAGGAAGACTAGCCCCTGCTCACCACAACTAGAGAAAGCCTGCGCACAGCAACGAAGACCCAACACCGTGAAAAAAAAAAAAAAGTATGCTAAGTGGGAGTCTAGAAAGGCCTTAGATTAATCCAGTTCTTGTTACATCTGGGGCTGGGGTGGGGGTGAGCATGGCTGGTTTAAGTGCTGACTTGGGAAGGAGCCACTCTGTTGAAGTTTGGAGCCCTGGGCTCAGGTCACAGCTACAGGCTTGGAGTATTTCACCGCGCTACGCTCAGTTGAAAAGCTGACAGTCCATCCTTTGACATGGCTTCGTATCTACGCTCATCCCTCGATTTTACCTTTTCTTCTCTCTTCCTCAACAAATAGCATCTTATATCTTACTTGAAACTTTGCATGCAGACTTTAAGACACAGTCTATTTTTCAATTTAAGGAAGAATAAGCCCCAAATGAGAGCCTTGTTGGGGGCCGGGTTAGGTGCAGGGAACCCCTTGGTGATCCATGCTCCTTTTAGGTCAAACTGAATGCAGTACTTTTCCTCCTTCTCTCTGCTAGCATAACAGGTGGACTGAGTTTCAAAGCAAGTGTACTTGTAAAAATGCAATAAATTTGGTACCTCTGTTCTGGGAAGTTTTCTACAGCAGATATTGGCACAAAAGCGGGGAGGGGCTCACCAGGAACGACTAAGATCACTAATGAAGGTAGAGTAAGAGGCCACACTCTGACAACTTCCCTTTTTGTTTCCTTCTTCACTCTATATCCACAGTTCTCCAGTCTGAAGATACAGATCCTTGAAACTTCCCTGGGGTGGGGATGACCAATGACCAATCTGATCCTGGAAGAAACTGGGCTTTGCCACGTCCTTCAGCAGAGAGCCCCAGTAAGATTTCTAAAATTTACCCTCCAATTTATGGAACTGAGAAATTTTTACATTATTTCTTTACTGATCGATCGGAATATGTGAAGTCTTTCAGAAGAGATGTTTCCTTTCATTGTGGCATCACTATGATCTGTAATAGATGGTGTTCAGGCTTGACTTTGTCTCCTCTCCCTCCTCCCGTTTCATTTCCATCTACTTGAGGGAAAAGTCTCTTGAGCAAAATGTGTGTTATGATCTTAACACCTTCTTAGGGCCCAGGACATCTCTCTCCTGGGCATGGTAGATGCATGTTTACATAATGAAACCTAAAGAAATAGAAAATGGGGAAGACTTCTGGCTTAAAATGCGGTTTAGGGTTTGCATCACCCACAAAATACTAACTGCCTCCATCTCAGCTCAGAGAACACACACACAGGTGCAGACTGGGCAACACTGAGAGCTGGGAAAACTTGGTTTGCTTCCCACAGTCCTTCCACTTCCCAGCAAGTGCCCTGCTCACGTCCCTCTCCTCATGTCCCTTCCTCCTGCTGCCCGCAAACCCATAGATTCTGCTGTTCGGTAGAGCTGGATTTGCAACTCAGTGTCATGAATTTAGTCCAACATGTTAATTTCCTTCTGCATTTGTCTTATCTTTAATTAGGGGAGGAAATGTTCTGCCCTTTTAAAGGCACTGGGGGGAGCCCAGAGGGGTATTGAGGATTCAGAAAGGAAACTTCTCCAGGCACCAAGAGAAACACCATCTGACAATGCCTCAGCTAACAAAACTGAGTTTAGGACATGTGCTTTTGGCCTGTTCCCATTAACCACCATGTCCCTGGAGACTGGTTTTCCTCCGAATATGGTGAAATATGCCAAAAGCAAGTAAATTCTCCTGGGGCATTTAAAGGATTTAACTGAATCACATGGAAAGTGACCAGATCTTCTGAATGATTTATGTGGTGGAGGCATGGTTCTTTTTTGGATGAACTTCTTGCTGTATCACAGGAAAAAGAAAGTAAAGTATTCAATATATACTCACCAAGTGGTTCCAAGGGCCTTGCCTTGAAAGAAAGACATAGTTTGTTCTAAAAGTTAGCTTAGAAATGTATAAAAAGAAGTTCCATTTTTATATTGAGTTATCACACTGCCATTTTTTTCCATCGGTACTATAAAGTCACTTTTCTTGTTAGTGCATCCTTTAATTGCTCATGAATTAAAAAAAGGTGTGTAAGTGTGGTCTTAATCTAAGTGTTAACACATTGGAATGAAACGTGAAGTCCCACAGATTTATATCAAACACTTAAAACACATGAGTAACATTTTAGAAGCTGAAAACCACATGGGGATGCTGGGTCCCAGACACATCCCCTTGTTCCCTCAAAAATCTACAGCATCTCTTAAAAGTTGAAGCTCAGTTCAACTTAAAAAGGGATCATTTCTATTCCCAGCCCTATTTTAAAATGGAACAGCAGAAATGAATTCAACTGGGTTCTGTTCACATCTCAGTGACCCTAGGAAAGTCTGCAGGAAGTACGCTTCTCAATCAAACATTTAGTTACCATGTACTTCAAAGACCCCAGATAGTGTGTGGTATTTTCAACAACTACAGCAAGATATATTGCTAGAGAATCAGGAAAAAATATACAACTTGTCTTTTTTTTTCAAAGGTGTCTTCAACTGGAGAGGCAAGAATTATCAAAGAATCTTACATTATAATAAAAAAAGAATGATCTGTTTTTGAAAAGCATTGGGGGGTTCCAAATGGGATTCAAGTAATCATGGTGTGCTCTGCAGCCAGTGTGTGCCTCACATTTCAGATGCTTTCGGGAATGTCGTGGGGTTGCTCCAGATGTGTCTGCTCTCTATGCTCTAACAAGTTTCTGTTCAGCAGTGTCCTTCACACCATCTGAAAACCAGCAGTTGTCCTAGGACGGAATTTGGGTGCTTATTTAAAATAAGTGACAAATCTTCTTGGTCTAGAAATGCAGTTCATAAAATACAGTTGACCTTTGGAACAAGGTAGGATTTAGGAGCAGAGCATTGACACTCTGCCCAGAGTCAAAAATTCGAGTATAATTTATAGCCAGCACTCAGGGTATACGTGGTTCCTCTATCCATATATGTGGTTCCACATCCATGGCTTCAACCAACTGCAGGCTGGGTAGTGCTGTAGCATTTGCTATTGGAAAAAATCCTTGCATAAGTGGACCCGTGCAGTTTGGACCTGTGCAACTCAATCCCGTGATGTTTAAGGGTCAACTGTATTAGGTTTGGAGATCATTTTGAAAAACGAATTCAAGACAAGAAAAAGGGAACATATGTATCATATACATATCACATTCCGTCTCAGGGTTCCAAAAATTCCAGGTCTAGAACATCATTATGGGAGAATTTTCATTTTGAAAATGTCTATGACAGACAGGAGGAAAGAAGTAGGATTCTGACCTTGGGCAGAGAGATAATTCCTTTTACTAGTGACCTATTAATCCAACCCATTAGAATAACCTTTGCCCTTGCTTTTACGTGGTTTATAAACAGGAACTACAGGAAATGGCACTGCCAGGAACTTTTCAGAACTGGAAACAGGACCAAGTTGGCTCCAAAAACAAATAAATATAGTATACACCAAAGTCAAGTTTTAAATACTATTCAAGCCAGAGAGACAAAGGAGGAAATGCTGATTACTTGGGAGAGAAATGGTGGGAGAGAGGGTGGGGAAAGAAATGGGAAGGGAAGACCAGATGTTCGATTTTCAACATCAATGTTTCTGAAGCCAAGTATATATTGCTGACCCAGATGTGATAAAATGTGCAGGGATTTCCAGCAATCCAGAGTCAGCTGACCTGTTTAAGGAGAAAAACAACAATTTAAAAATAATAAAGTTAGGCTGTAAATATAATTTTCTTATCTGGGATTCTGGTTATTTATACCTCAGAATGAATAGCTGCATAAGGATCTTATTGTTTCTCACTGGAACAAGCTTCAAGGCCAGGGAATGCCTTGGCTTCATGAGGTTATCAGAAGAAAATGTCTTTTTATGCAGTAGACTGACATGGATTTTATTCAATAGCCACTCTGACATTTATGAAGATGCTCTCAATTATATCAAAAACAAATAGAAATTTTCATCTTATTGCTGGATATGTGGTAGTAGTGGTCTCCTTCCAAAGCTGATGGAAATGAATTTTTTTGCTTTTCATTTGAGCCATTTTACAAGCTCGTTGTTGCCGTTAGAATAAGATGATTTTACCAGTAACAATGAGTGAGCTGTACTTTGCCTTCATAATCTGACATTCTGTAGGTTTGGCTCCCTAATGATACCATTTAAAAGATTTCACTCTGTCCACTTTCAATTTCACCTTGCAATTGCCAAACTGAAGTAAAATGGCTTTTATAAGGACATGAATCCAATTGAAACTTTGCAAGATTGGAATCATTTAATTTTTGCAGGTTGTATTCTAGCCAAGAGCCTTCTGTTTTTTGTGTACCTCAAGAATGATTTTCTCTCCAAGGGGTATTTGAATAAAGCAATGGATAAAAGTATGTCCTGTGTTTCCAAGAAACCTAATCTAGTCCAGGGGTGGGAGTCTATGATCTTCTCTTCCATTATCCTTTACAATACAGGCTGGTAGGCAGTTTGTTTGAAAGCTTATCTACACGAAGAAAATTTCATTGCATTAACCAAGTCTCACAACAGAAGTTGTCGATTTTATGTCAGGTTTAAAAAATCACATCCCGAATAAGTATATTTTCTTTTTTATCAAAATATACAGTTTATGTTCTTCAATTACAAAGAGAGTAGATTATTTTCAGCAGAAGTAATCCTGCAGTTCTTTTTTTTTTTCCCCTCGACTCAAGATAGACAAAAATATTTTTGCTATTTTCTTAGAAAGAATGACCTCAATATCAACTGTTTTTCCAGATACAACTTTGGTAACCTCAATAAGTACATGGTATCTTTGTGTTGCATTTTGTTGTTGGTTTAAACCTTTTATAATCCAAAAACATCCCAACTTTCTAAAGTTTAGGCCTATTTATTCCTGCACCTTAACCTGCCCTGCCTTTCCTCCAGACAAACATAAGTCCTATCTGATAAGTTAAACGAAAAGATCAGTGATCACATGGACACATTTCAACATGGACTTCAAGGTGATAAATACTTGTGTTAATTTCATCCTCTACCCTAAACTGGGCAAGTTACTGATTGAAGCTACCTAACTAGCGGTGTTCGGTAAACATTTGAAAAACCCTAACCAAGCGTCTCCGGGAAGTTAACACAAGGTGTGGTGGGCAGCCTCCCAGTGTTCTCTCCCTTGTGCAAACCCCTTTGAATGTGGGCGGGACCAAGTAACTGGCTTTAGCAAAAAAGATGAGCTGTCACTTCTGAGATTAGCTTATAAAAATTGTGACTTCCATTTTTGCTGGCATTCTGTATCTTGTCTTTTAGGCTTGGTGGCTCTGATGAAGCTTCTGCCATGTTGGAGAGGCATATGTGACAAGTAATTGAGGGAGGTCTCTAGACAGTGAGAAACTGAGACCCTCAGTCCAAGACCGCAAAAAGAATGGAATCCTGCCCACACCACCTGAGCGAGGTAGGACGCTGATCTTTCCCAAGTTGAGCTGTGAGATGACTATGGACCCAGCTGACACCTTGATTGCAGCTTGTGAAAGGGCATGAAGCAGGGCACCCCACTAGGCTGTGTCTGGATTCCTGGCCCACCAAAACCAGGAGCTGATCAATGTTGTTTGAAGCCATTAAGTTTTGGGGTACTTTGTTATGCAACGATAGATAACTAATACACAAGAGCTACAAGGATCATGTTTTATTCTATACTAGCTGATCTAACTATATACTTACAACAGGTGCATTACGTGGTCTATAAGTTATACCTCAATAAAGTTATTTAAAATGTATACTAGAGCATTCATTAGATAGTATAAATAATATTAAACACATATACATATATTCTTGAAAGTATATGGTGGTGTACAAAGTATATGAGTTGGCTAGAAATAAGGTACAGTAGAGTATTTCTGCCTTTACATGTAAGAGGCATAAGAATATGGTAGGCCCAGAGCCCAGCACTCTTCTAAATGGTACCCCAGGCCTAGGAGTCTCATTCAGCCCTGGATTGGGCCACCACATGGAGGAATTTTTGTGGCTTGACTTGTCTCAGGTTAGCTAAGATCGACGGCTGGAACACTGTGGCCTTTGTCTCAAGTAAAACCTTCAAGCAAGCTACTTGTCAAGAGTTTGAAGGGTGGAGTTGGTATTTCCCTGAGCTTACAGGAGCAGATTACAAGACATTTTCATTCCTTTATGTTAAGAGTTGCTTGTTTATGAGGCAAAATTTGGTCAGAGACTTGCTTTCATTGTAACACACTATGTGCTACTGAGGACGTGAGAAATCTGTAGCTCTCACCTTTTTCTAATAGAGGCTAAAGAAATCAACCACAAAGAGCAGAACAGTTGTGAATGACCAACTTGACTTGGGCCATTCTGCAAAAGTGCTGGTGTGCCAAAGAGGCTAATGCATCAGATGGCTTGTGTCCCCTAGCATTTTTCTTTGTTATGGCAAATAATTGGTTAAACTGGTCCCTCAGCCAAGACATCAGGTAACTAACCATCAGTTAAGCAACCTTAGAGAAACAATAGTACCAGTCATTCTCTCTGGAAAACCTTCCATGGTATCCTACTTTCCAAGAACTAAGTCCAACTCTTTTGTCTGGACTATAAGCTCTGACAACTTTTGTTTTCTACCCTCTATCAAACACCACATGGGACAACTTCTGAAATGTGGGCAGTTCTTGTACTTTCCTGCTTCCCTGTCTTTGCTCATTTAATTCCATCCATATGGATGATCTTCCCACCCATTAGCTTTGGATAAATGGTGTTCATTTTATCTCAGGCCCTTGGGTACAAAGATAAGTGTGCCCATAAGAAGCTTATTGTTTAGTGTGTGAGTTGCCATATCAATAAGCAATTTCAATACGATTTGGTGAGAGATATGATAGGTTTCTTTGGGTAGATTATATACGAACACCAATTCTTTGTGGCTCCTCCTATTAAAAAGTGGATTCTTTTTCCCCACCTCTTGAGCCCGGGCTGACCTTGTGCCTTGCTTGGACCTATGGAATGCAATGGAAGTGACATCATGTCATTTCTGAGCCTTGGCCTCTAGAGACCTTGCAAGCATCTGCATTCTCTCTTGGAGCCCGGCTGCCATGGAAAGAAGCCCAGTGGAGTTTACTGGAAAATGTGGAGGAGAGCTGAGGAGACTTAGCTGATGGCAGCAACTCCATTAATCATGTTTTTTGTTTTCTGCATCTTATACATTTTGACATCTTGGGAAGCTTTGAGACCTGAGGAGTGATCTCCCCTCCCAAGGCTGGCTAATTCTTGGATGTGGTGGTCAGTTTGCCTGGAGCCTGCAGACTGCTCCATCCAGTGCCCAGGCTCCACCCACCTCCTTATCTACCTCATTCCCCTGCCCTAAATCTACCCAGACCAGCTACCAGGCAGCTAGGGAGAGCCCCCATGCCCCAAAGTCTGAAGAAATTATTTAAATTAGCCTATGTTAAACTGTTCACCCCGCCCCGCTTTGTCTTTCCCATGAACACGCTAAGAAAGTCCCTGGCCCCAGCTTTTCCCTGGCTCCTGCCTCCTGTCCAAAACCTGGTACTTTCCCATGTAGCCCTGCACGGTGTGATGTGTCTCCTTCTCTTGGGAAACATAAGTAACTAAAATCTTCTCTCAATGGCGTTATCCTCTTTTTGCCATCATTCTAAATTAAAATCTTGGGGGTACAAATTTGACATCCACATTGTCTCCAGCTCAAGAGAGGTGTCCTGAGCAGTGTAAACCAAAGAGACCATGGCACTTCCTTGGCACCTACATTGTTTAAGAGAGGGCACAAGATTGACTTGACCTAGTCATACAAGCAGGAATGATTTGCATCCCATGTTGGGGAAAAAGCATTCTTTTCTTATTTCTTTCTGTCTCCTGCTGGGTGTGAACCAGGAATTGTATGAATACTCACTGCAATAGGCAGCCATCTTGTAACCAAGAGGCAAAACAGCTGTGGGACAGAGCCTCTGCTGAGAATCAGAAGAGCAGAGGGCCAAAGCTGTAAGTTTAGAGCCTGACCCATAGTCAGTGTTCAGTGTGTGTGATCTGAGCAGTAGCCTGGGTTCTGTTGAGTTGGAGAGGGACCCTCATTTGAATCTGCACCAAAAGGACTCTGGAGCATTGGCTAGTGAGGATTGGAAGGGCTACTCTATTTCCTGTATATTGTGTAAGGAAAGTGCAGTTTTATCATGTGACCAGCCTTCAACGATTGTTCCACTTAAAACCAAAACTCAAGTACAATTGGGACATTGGCTTCTGTACTCATTGCCTATAGTCATAATTCATTTCTATCAAAAATACTGTCTTTTCTGCCAAATTGTTGAAATTAAAATCTTCAAGAGTCTGACAAAGAAGTATTTTCCCAACAGAGATAGCATTTTTACTGTGAATTTTGCCCACGATACTATAAAATAACAACAGTCAAAATCTTGCTTCTGGGCTTCCCTGGTGGTGCAGTGGTTAAGAATCTGCCTGCCAGTGCAAGGGACACAGTTTCAAGCCCTGGCCGGGGAAGATCCCACATGCCACAGAGCAACTAAGTCCGTGCACCACAACTTCTGAGCCTGAGCTCTAGAGCCCGCAAGCCACAGCTACTGAGCCCACATGCCACAACTACTGAAGCCTGCGCTCCTAGAGCCTGTGCTCCGCAACAAGGGAAGCCACGACCATGAGAAGCCCGCGCACCGCAACGAAGAGCAGCCCCGGCTCGCCGCAACTAGAGAAAGCCCGCTTGCAGCAACAAAGACCCAACACAGCCAAAAATAAAATTAAAATTAAAAAAAATTAAAAAGATCTTGCTTCTTATAATAGAGTATCCTTTAAGTATCTTCTAGCACCACCACAAGGTGACACTTCCAATTTAAGCCCTCTTTGGGGGATGTGATAACAGAGTTGGAAATTTTTGCTGCTGGCTAACACTTAGCATATTAGATTTAAGTTTCCAGGCATTCCTCTGAATAGAGTTTTGCCAAAATGCAGGCATGCATGCACATGCACACACACATACACACACTTTTTTGTTTTTTGAGAAAATAAACCCCCAAAAAACCACATGAAGGAGGAAGAAGCACACTCTGACAAAGCATGAAGTCTTGCTTTCTTCTAGCCTCTTAAAAGCAACAATCTCGTTTTAAGATATGGGATGAGAACAGGGAGTTCATCCAGAGTGATGCCCATTTTTTTTGCTGGAGTTTTGAAATACAGAGACTAATATTTAAAGTTTGGAAAAATGGCAAAAATTGCATGCTTTGAGTCACAGGACTGATTCGTGCATGATTTTGATGATGATCAGTTTCATCTAACAAGATGTTTTTCAGCCCTTCTATTTGGGCAGCTTTTGGTGCTCCCCAGCAGGATCCAGGAAAATCTCCACAGTCAAATGCCAGCTTGGGTTCTGTACTAGAATCTAGTCCCTCTGAGATCACTCAGTGCCTGAGAAGAAGTCCAAGTCCTAGTTAGGGTTAAATGTAAGATCCGGTCTGTTGGTACAATTCATTAAAAGACAATTTGCCTATAATAGCTACTTAATGTGTCTGCATTATATTTTCACCATAGACAAGATCAATAGAGACAATCAATAAAAAGAATTATCACAATTTTCTGACAACTCCATGGTGGCAGCATCTGGGAAGCCACGGCAGAGGGGTGGTGGGCTGCTTTGTTGGGCTGTACTTGGGGAGGGCTTGTCTCCCAGCCACTGGCAGGAAGTCTAGACTGGTTATCTCCTAGTGCCAGCCTTGTGGCTCCCAAGAGAGCAGCCCAAAGTCTCCTCCCTACTTTATCCAGTAGACCATTACCTTGATCTCCTCCTACTTCCCATCCTGGCTCCCAGCCCTTCCCTGGGTGGAGACGGGATGGGGTGAGGCCCTGAATCTGGACTGTTTTGATTTTCATTCTTGTTAACTCCAACCAGGAAACTTTTAAGAACAAGGGTAGCCAGTTGCTAATTCAAGCTGAGGGAGGTTGCTCTGTGCAGTTATAGCAGAACAGACATATTCTTTCATTCCTGAGTTCTCCCTACTGTTTGCTTGTCTTCACCTATTTTATCCAAAAACAAAAGAGTTGAACTATCCTACAGTATAACATAAATGGAATAGGAAGTGACCTGGACAGGATGATTTAGTGGCTATAACTGAGTTGCACAAAAAGCATGAAGAAAAAAAAAAACATCACCCAAACCCCAAAAGGACTTGCTACAGGTTCCTGACTAAGAGGAAAAACACACCTGTTCTCAGCCATGCCTGCCTTCTTCATCCCTGCTCACTGAGCCAAGTTTATTCAGGAAGTAAACAAGTCCAGGTGTCAGGGGAAGTCACCCTTTTCCAAAGCCCCGCAGGAAGCCTGTCGTGGATTTCAGTTTCCATTTGCTTGGGCACCCTTACCTAGCTGCTTTGCAGAGGAGGTGGCAGTGTTCAGACCAATGACATGTAAGGGGATTCTCCCAAGATAACAGGACAGAAACTCCTCTAGGGGTAGCCTATTGCAGTTACCCTTTCCTTCTTCTTGTGACCTTAGTGTGAAAGCTTGATGGACTGTGTTTTGCCACCATCTTGCCACCTTGGAGCTTGGAGGAAAGGCCAGCAGAAGTGCAAAGTTGCAGAACCAGACCCCCTGGGACTCCGTCTCCAGATTTCTGGTTATGTGAGAGAATCAAATAATTTCATTATTTAAGACAAAGTTGGGGAGACTTCCCTCGTGGCACAGTGGTTAAGACTCCACCTGCCAATGCAGGGGACGCAGGTTCGATCCCTGGTCCGGGAAGATCCCACATGCCACGGAGCATCTAAGCCTGTGCGCCACACTACTGATCCTGCGCTCTAGAGCCTGAGAGCCACAACTACTGAAGCCCTCGTGCCTAGAGCCCGTGCTCCGCAACAAGAGAAGCCACCGCAATGAGAAGGCTGTGCACCACAATGAAGAGTAGCCCCCACTTGCCGCAACTAGAGAAAGCCCACGCACACAGCAACGAAGACCCAACACAGCCAAAAGAAAAAAACTATTGGGAATTCTGTTCACTGCAGCTGACCATATGCTACCGATACAGATAGGTCCTGTTATTATCTATCGTATAGCTGGGGACAGTTGAGGCTCTCCAGGGTGACACATTAGTGAGTAGCAATGCTTGGGCTGGAAACCTCCTCTTTCTGAGTCCAGAGGCAGAACGCTTACTCGCCCTCATAGTAATTCTCTACCTTCACCTGGGATCCTTATCAAAAATGCAGATTGCTCTGCTTCACTCCAAAAGATTCCCTTCAGTAGCCCTGGGGTGGGGTCGCAGGAATCTCGACTCCAAACAAGCAGCGTGGGTGGTCCTAATGCAAGGGCTTCCTGAACCCCAGCTTAAGACTCACTGCCCATTTCATGAAACCCCTCGATCACGTTCATTTCTTTCCAAAGCCCATTCTTCCTCCCACCACTTTGGGCTGACCTCACTATAGCACCCATACCTCCCCTCCCACCCTTCACCCTCAGCACAAGAGTAAATTCAGACCCAGGTCTACCTTCACATAAAAACGTCAGGTCCGAATTCTTCGGGATCTGAGGCTGAAAAGTGAGAACAATCACGAAGGAGGAGGGAGACAGTCTCCTCTCTTCTACAGCAGTATTCTCTCATTTGTCAACTGGACATCCTGGTGGTCACAGATTGAAGCAAAAGCTCTAAGCCTTACTTAGTCCACAAGCCAGCCAGCTCATTACTTGGATGTCAACTCCTTGAACAACAGAGAAACGAAATCATCACAAGTCTTCTGGGGGAACATGTAGGAAAGGGGTGGGGAGAGTGATGCACACATTCAGTTTGTCTCAAAAGAAACCCACGTGGTTCACTGTTATTCAGCATTAGTCCCTGGCTTTGTCTGGGAAACTCAGTCCAAACTCAATATTGTAGGAAGCTGTGAAACCGAACTTTTCTAAAAAATTTCATTTTTAATAATAAAAAAAAAATTACCAAGCCCATTTGTCCCATAAAAATAAGTGAATGTTTTCATTCTCAAACCAATAAAGCAGATGACAGTTGGGAGCCACATAATACTCTCTTTGTAGCTCATCCAGGTCGTGCAAGGGCTTGGAGAATCAACCGTTTATGTTTTGCAGATGGGGGAAACTGAGGCAGCACCAGGTCCAAGTCCCCGAGTGTGGCCATCAGAAAGTTGCCTGCTAACTGCTCTATTTTGGGAGAGCAGCTCTCCGGAGGGTTGGAGAAAAGCTCAGATTCTGTAGCATGGCAAGTCCCAGCCTAGCCAGCAAGTTCAGCTACATTTCTGGCTGAGCCCTTCTTGCACCCAGCGACCTGCCGCAGAGGGCCCTGTTGCATCATGCCTTTTGTGCATGCTGTGCCTTCTCGCTGAAATACTCTCCTATTCCTTTCCACACAGCAAACGTCCACTCACCCTTCGCTCACTCATCACCAGAAGCTGCTGGTCCTCCTGTGTGGCTGCACTGCCAGGCTCTACCGCAGCACTTGGATACCCCATGGCATTTATGTGTTCTCATGTATCTGGCCTTCCCACCACCTCCCACCAAAACATACATGGAGCATCTCGAAGGCTGGATCCTGTTTAATTCATCTTTATGTTTCCAGGATGGGTCACATAGCCAGGCACAGAATAGATGCTCATTAAATGCTTGTTGAAGGCCTAAGTCGATGAACCAGTGCAGGCACAGGGTAATGGGAGAATAAAGAGGACACCTTCAACCCCATGGTACTCTCTAAAAAAAGTTAGAGGAAGAAACAAGAAAGAGGCAGTTCATTCAGCTTTCTGGCTAGCCTTTTCCCAGGGGCTGTGTCTCCTCTCTTGGTCTAAGGAATGTAAACACTCAGATTCCTTTCACTGATAAATAACTTCTCCTTCTTTAAAAAAAAAAAAAAAAAAAAGGAAGGAAAACTGACAGTTACTTGGGGGAACGGTTTCTGCTGGGTTGCCAGGGAACATGATTGTGACTGTGATGGGTATTTGGGCAAAGACACTACAGGGAGGATTGGGATCACTTAAGGCCTACCCCACTTTGGGGGAGAAGTTTTTAAGCTCTTCTTCTCTTGGGAGGAAGTCACACTGGGCAGTGGCTGTCACGCTACGCTCAGTTTAGTCCTGAATGAGAAAACCGTGGGCTTTAGCAATATTGCCCCTCTAGCTCCTTCAGTACAAAGGCTGGAAATTGAGTAACAGACATACAGTGAGAGGGATTTTCCCGCCAGCCCGCGGGTGTCAGCCTCCCCACCAGGGGGCTGGAGTCAGGCGTGGCTAATGTATTTACCCAGGCCTCCAGGCAAGGCAGCCCACTGTGATCTGGGGCTGCCCTCAGCCTACCCTGGGCTGTCCTGTGGGCTTTCTTCTCAAGGCTCCAGTAGATTATGCTATCTCTAGGCAACATCTTCTCACAAAAGGTTCAGGTATTTGAATTTTCATAGTGGGAGACTGGGAAATTGGCAATGGGTATTGATGGGAAAGGCTCATGAGATGGAGATGGAAAGTTCTTATTTTTAAGCAGAATGAACTTTTTTCCCTTCATGGAGGCACAGAGGTACCAAAGAAAAGAGGGGGATATGTGTGTGTGTGTGTTTGGTGGGCAGATGCTAAATGGGACAGGGAGGGAATTAACCTTCCTAAGAGCCTAGTCTGGTGGTGCTGTTTTATATTTATTATTATTATTTTTTTATTTTTTTATTTTTGCGGTCCGCGGGCCTCTCACTGTTGTGGCCTCTCCCATTGCGGAGCACAGGCTCCGGACGCGCAGGCTCAGCGGCCATGGCTCACGGGCCCAGCCGCTCCACGGCATGTGGGATCTTCCCAGACCGGGGCACGAACCCGTGTCCCCTGCGTCGGCAGGCGGGCTCTCAACCACTGCGCCACCAGGGGAAGTCCTATATGTATTATTTTATTTAACACCTTCAAGTACCCTTGAGACCTCTATTATCTATTATCTATCTATCTCTTAACACACCCAAGTACCCTTGAGACCTCTATTATCTATTATCTATCTATCTCTTATCCACTGTACACACATGGCAAAACTGAGGCTAATGGGGATAAAGGGACTGCCCAAGGGCACACAGGTAGTAGATCTGGGGTCAGGATGGGAATATGGTCTCCCTGGTCCCAGCCATGAACCAAGTATAGGAATAGGAAATTTATTAAAAAATAAAAATGACTTATCACTGAACAGTTTAAAATCAGGTCAGCTTGCATTTACTGAGTGGCTTTTCTCTGCCAGGCATCATTCTTTTTAATCCTTATAAAACTTCCATTTTGTAGATGAGGAAACTGAGACTCAGAGAGGTCATGCCACTTGTCCAAAGTCAGATGACTAAGGACTTGTGGAGTCAGAACTCAAACTTGGGTCATCTGGAATCTTAAGTATTGAATTGTTAACTCACTAAATTAATTATAAATTTATTTATTTTATTTTTGGCCACGTTGGGTCTTTATTGCTGTGTACGGGCTTTCTCTAGTTGCGGCGAGTGGGGGCTACTCTTCGTTGTGGTGCACGGGTTTCTCATTGCGGTGGTTTCTCTTGTTGTGGAGCATGGGCTCTAGGTGCACAGGCTTCAGTAGCTGTGGCACGCGGGCTCAGTAGTTGTGGATCGCGGGCTCTAGAGCGCAGGCTCAGTAGTTGTGGTGGACGGGCTTAGTTGCTCCGTGGCATGTGGGATCTTCCTGGACCAGGGCTCGAACCCATGTCCCCTGCATTGGCAGGCGGATTCTTAACCACTGCGCCATCAGGGAAGCCCCAGTTATAAATTTAATAAAGATGGCAGGGAGGAACCCACTTCTGCATCAAGGAGCAGGAGAAAATAAGAATGAGCTTGTAGACTCTGAAAAGGAGCAGAGAACAGATGAAAGCAGTTCCTGTTGGAGGTTGACACCCCCTGCAGGTCACAGCACCCTCCCACTCTCCTCCCAGATCCTGGGATAAGTGCAGGCTCCCCAAACACGGGGATATTTTAAGCTTCATTGTGGTGGTTTTAAACAAGCATGCAAATTCTTTGATACTCATCCCATGAGGGTATCTACATACCCTCCCTTTGAGCTTAGGGGGGCTTGTGATTTGCCAATAACTAATAAAATGCAACAAAAGTGACTGCAAGATTTTTTTTTTTTTTTCCATATGCGGGCCTCTCCCGTTGCAGAGCACAGGCTCCGGATGCGCAGGCCCAGCGGCCATGGCTCACGGGCCCAGCCGCTCCGCGGCATGTGGGATCCTCCCAGACCGGGACACAAACCCGTGTCCCCTGCATCGGCAGGCGGACTCTCAATCACTGCGCCACCAGGGAAGCCCGTGACTGCCAGATTTTTGAGGCTGGGTCAGAAAAGGCGACACAGCTGCCAACTTTTTGTTGGGAAGCTCACCTTTGGAACCCTGAGCATGTGAGAAATCTGGTTCCCACAGCGCTGCCATGCTGTGAGGCCCAGGTCATGTGTTCTGGCCAACTTCACCGGGTGGAGTCCCAACTAACAGCCATCATCAACCACTAGATGTGCGAGTGGAGACTTTTCCAGATGATTCCAGTCCACAGCTTTCAAGTTACCACCCCCACCGCCCCATCTTTTTATCTTCCCAGTCCAGGCCCCAGATATCATGGAGCAAAGACAAGCTATGACTATGCCCCATCAGAAGTCCCTACACATGGAATCCAAGAGCATAATAAAGTCGTTGTTTTATGCCACAAACTTGTGGGGTGAATTGTTGTGCAGCAGTAGTAGCCAGAACATCATCTCACTTCATTTATTTTTAGGGGAAGCCCACGTTCCTTTCCTTGTCCCCTACACCAAGCTCTTACTTTTCAGTGAACTCTGGATACAAGTGGCGGCCATCCTCTGAAGATGGCGCAGGCTGGGCTGATCTCATCTTTTGATAAGGGCATTTAGAATGGCAAAGATGAGCCAGCTGCTTTGCTACTGCCTCTCCTGGCCAGGCTCCCAGGTCCTACTCCCAGCCCCTTTCCATCCTTCACTTGTAGCTGACAGCTCCTCCCTCCCTCCTCTGTGCATCCCCATTTGGATGGCTATACCTTTCAGTCCATTGAGCCCCCAGGGCAAAAGCTTCCCATCAACTCTAAGCCATTTCTGTAGTTACTCCATTCACCACACCCCAGGAGCAGCTATGGGCTCTTTGTGAAAGTGGCTGGTATGAAGCCGCCTTAGCGGGTATCTATCTAGCTCAGGTTCTACCCTACTGGCACAGTTCCGTGGTTGTTAAAATTTTTCAAAGGACTAGATGAGCTCATTTCTCTTAAATTAGTGCCTGGTAGGAGAGCTCTCATTTTCCCAGAACAAAGTTCATTATGGTACCCCACTGCTAACTCACTAGCTACTAACTAACTCATTAGCTACCCTTTCAGCCAGGAAACAGAGAATAAAGTTCAGAGTCCAAATAAGATTTTTCTCTCTCTCTTTTATTTATTTTTTTTTTCTGAGTTGACTCTGGAATCTAGCATGCATCCAGCATGGTGTGCTGGTAAAGCTTTAGATCTAAATAGATCAATGTCTCCTCTACTTACTGGTTAGTGACCTTATCAAATCATCTAAATCCTCTGAGTCCCAGTTTCCTTATCGGCAGGATGGAGGTAATAATTCTCACCCGGGGTTGCTGTGAAGCTGGATTGAGAAAATGTTGGTAGCCAAGTTGGCTAGAATCAGTCTAGTTGAAAAATAAGTTCTAAGATCTTGTTATTATTTTTCTTGTGGTTATTGTTATTGTTTGTGGTTTCTCTTCAGCAAATCCTACCAGCTCTGTCTTCCAGATAAAGCCAAACTCTAGCCACATCTCATCACCTCTACTGCCAATCACCTGGTCCAAGCTATGATCACCTCTGTTTGCATGATTGCAACACATTCCTATCTGGTCTCCTGGTTTCATCCCTGATGCCTTTCGGCCCCTCCACACAGCAGCCAGAACAGTCCTGTTCAATCTTGTCATGTCAATCCCAGGCTCCAAACCCTTCAATCACTTCCCTTCTTACTCAGAGTATAGTTTTTTTTACAGTGATCTACGAGTCTGTGCAAGAATGGACTCCTATTACCTCTATGCCTTCATCTTTTCCTCTTCTTTCTCACTCTCTCTCCCTTCTTGCTAGTCCTCAAACAGCACACACCTGCCCTAGAGCCTCTGAGCTTTCTGTTTCTTGGCCAGAGAATGCACGACTTGTGCCTTTATCTCCTTCAAAGCTTGACTCAAATGTCCTCTCCTCATTGAGTTCTTCCCTGACCATACTATTTAAAACTTTCCCAGTGCCTCTTTTCTGATTTGTTTTTCTGTAGTTGGTCACCTTCTAACATAGAGTTGACTTATTTATTTATATTTATTGTCCATTTCTCCTAACTAGGATCTAAACCAGCTGAACGCAGAGATTGCTATCTCTTTGGCTGATTGATGTCTCCTGTGCCCAGAACAATGCCTGGCACATAGTAGACCCTTAAATATGAGGTTGAATTGACCATGGACCACAGAAACAACTTACTTGGCTGCTGGCTAATATTTTATATTAACAAAGATGACTGTGTGCATTTACTGCAACATCAATAGTTTTGTTTAAAAACATTGTCATGGTGCTGCCCTTTTTTAGTTTGAGAATATGCTCATGATAAAAGCCTTAAGTAAAAATCTAGTTGAAGTCAAAGAATGCTGGAATAATAAGTCCCCGGTCTTCTGATTGCCGATTCAAAAAGCCCCCAAGAATCAAGTGTGGACTCTCATTTTTCAGGACCAGCTATGTAATTTGCAGGGCCTGATGCAAAATGAAAATGCGGAGCGGCCCCTTATTCGAAATTATTAAGAATTTCAAGACTGAAATAGCAGAGCATTAAACCGAGAGCTCTGTGTCACTGCACAGGATGCATCCACATGAGGCTGGCCCTACTCATTTCTTACAACTGTATATATTTTTTACATCCAAGGAAAACAAACCTTAGGAGGTTTGTTTACTTAGTGAACTTTATCCACCTAATATCTTTTTAAATTATCATGAAGCTGGAATAGTTAAGGGTATCCATGCTGCCTGAGGTCCACTGATATTCAGCCTTCAAAATAATCCACTTTTGTTTTGTACTGGATTATATGACAGCCTCAGTTTTGGAGCAGGAAGATTAAAAGATACCTCAAATACTCTTCCTACCCTTTGAAAAGGTTATGATCTTGCTCTGAAGACAGTGCTAAATGGTGAGGCTAGAAGCATCCCAGAGCAAGGTAAACAGGGATTGCTACTTCTGAAAGAGATAAGGTCATTTCTAGTCCATCATCATTGTTATCCATAGTCTGACCAGCAGCAGCAACCTCTGGTTTAATGGTTTGCAAATGTGGTCCAGCCTGAGAGGCAACCCTGAGAGAAAGTAAGAATGGGACTGAGACACAGTCCAGGGTGGAGGCAGGGCCCCAGGTCTCCAGATGCCATCAGGTAATTTTAGCTAATGATGGTGATCAGTGCTAGAATCCACCAAGGCATTGCTGGCCAATCAGCTCCTTTCCTTGGGCTTTATTTTCTCCATCATTCAAAAGAAGACTGTACTGTTCAGAGGTTATTTTTTAATATTAACCAGACTTTAAATATTCTCTTGCATTTTGATTTTTTTTTGGAGTCAGGCATTATAAAAAATGAAAGCTACTGGACCACTTTATTCACATAAAAAAAGAATTTTACTTAAAAAAAAAGATTTTTACTTAAGGCTTTTTTTTTTTTTTTTTTTTGTGGTACACAGGCCTCTCACTGCTGTGGCCTCTCCCGTTGCGAAGCACAGGCTCCGGATGCACAGGCTCAGTGGCCATGGTTCACGGGCCTAAGCCGCTCCGCGGCATGTGGGATCTTCCCGGACCGAGGCATGAACCTGTGTCCCTTGCATTGGCAGGCGGACTCTCAACCACTGCGCCACCAGGGAAGCCCAACATCTTAAATTTTAATAATGATTTAAGGCTGTCCCTAGATTTTTAGGAAGTTCTAAAGATGAGATGATTTGGCCACAAAGGTTTAAAAAATATTAAATGAAATGAGCAGAAACATTAGTTCAACATTTCAAGGACAATTTATCAGTAAACAAATGAATTTGAACCTATGGAGATCTTTCTTATAAGACTTCAAAGGCTTTCCTTAAAGATAACTAAAATAAATATCATACACTATTTAAAAATTTCTGTGTACACTTAAATCGTAAAGTGAATTGTTTTTTGTGGGTCAGAAGTAAACCATTTGTACAGGAGGACACATGACCACTCATATTTACAAGGGTAAACTTTTCTTCACTTCCATTTTTGTATTTGATAGGGCTATTAGCATTTCAAAGTAGTTTGGCTTGTGTTGTGTTATTTAAATGTGCCCATTAAACTGTGGGTATCAGTTTCACAGGAAGTGAAATGTCACAGGGTACTTGACTCTGGTATAGACTAAAGAATTCAGCCAAACACATTTGGAATCATAGGTTTCTCCCCTTTTACGTAAATATTCTGGGAATTTAACTTTCTCTCTGGCTCTACACCAGGTTCTCGCACAAGTAGGACTGACTTTCACTTTGACCATTCTGATTCAGATATTATCTAGAGAAGGAGGCAGCCTGCTCCAGAAATGGGAGACTGGGGCATGGATCACCTCCCTTCTGTGCAGACTTAACGAAACTGCTGTATATCCAGGAATGGCTAGCAGAGTGCAAGGAATTCCTTCCCCCGAAGAAAAATCCACACGGAAGGTTGCAAGGAAGCTGAGTTGTGCTATCTTCATGACAGTTAGCCTGGTTCCTCTATCTCAGCCAGGCGAGATATCCCTGCAAGGGAGTCAGCCAGGACCGGCAGTGTCCCCGTATTCCTGACTCCTGCTGAGATTCTCCTTTTCTGAGCCCCACTCCTCCCCTTCTGATCTTCACATTCTTTCCTTAGATATGTTAATGCCCTCTCCAAGGAGCTACCTGGGGCAGCTTCTCAGCCTCTTTGAGGGGATTTTATATCCGTACTCAGATTATTTATGGTGCCCATAGAGTCCATAGAGTTGGCTCAGAGAGTAGCCTGCATTCCCTGTTTACAAGTTCAGGTGAGGGTTGCAGGCAGAGGGTACCACTTCTGTGTCCCAGATGTCTGACAGGGGCTTTAAAGCATTCATACTTGAAATGTGCTAAATTCAAGGCTGGACCCCTAAATAGCCAATGTTTCTAATTGATGAAAATAGATAAAGTTGATAAAATAATTGATAGAAAAATTGATAAAATAATTGATAATTATAAAGATTATTCAGTTGAATCATAGGAAACTGCCAATATTCAACCATTTTTGCTTATCAATATAGCAATTTCCTGTGGTTTGATCTAATACTGCAAAATGGTTTCAGACATCAATGAAGAGAGATTGAAAGGTTTTTATTTTGTCTTTTCACTATATTCCATACCCCCTAACTTCTTTTCCTGTACCCTGTATACCTGTGCTAAGACCACACACACACACACACACACACACACACACATGCACACTCACACTCAGAATATGACTTATTCTTTCTTTCCTGGGACCTTAGAGAGGTAAGAAAACCAGATAACAATGAGGTAACACATTTATTTGAATGAAAGGCAGTTCTAGTCACAATACTCTTGTCCTTTGTTCAGGGATAGCCACCCCCCCATCCCCCTCCTCCAAGTCTGCCTGAAATCACTCAATTTAGCCTGAAAGCAATGAAGGCTTGAGGGCAGGCAGCTTGTGTGTGGAACAAGCCCCAGTGTTGAGTCACAAACTCTGGATTCTGCATTTGGTTTGATTACTTCCTGGTATGTGATCTTGGACAGGTTACCTAACCATGGTGTGTTTCAGTTTTCTCATCTGTAGCATAGGGACAATCTTATCTACTTGACAGAGTTGAAGGGGGCCAAATAAGATAATATCTGTAATGTACCTAAAACTGGGAGCCAAACTCCTTAAGACCAATAAGATTAAATTTCTTGTCCCCTGGAGCTTCCAGCCTCCATGCCTCCCCATCCACCACACATGGCTCAGAAACCAAAGAGCTGCTTTACTTGAAGTGACATGTGGCCTGGGACATTGGGTGTCTCAGTAGTGACCAGGCGGCTGGGTGAGTCATGGCTAGTGGGGTCTCTGTTGCTTTGGGAAAGATAACTTGCAGCTGGGGAGGCACAGAAGTGGCTTTGTGGTGTCAGTGACATTTGGGCTGGTCCCTAAGGATGGTTAGGATTTAGACACACCCTCTAGGCCAGCTCCGTCTCATTAAACTTTCTGCAGTGTTGGAAATGTGCTCTAATCTGTGCTGTCTAAAACGGGTGGCTACTGAGCACTTGGACTGTGGCTGGGGTGATTGAGGGGAGAATTTTAAATTTAATTTTAATTAACGCAAACAGGAACATATGGCTAGTGGCTACGGTACTAGACAGCCCAGGACTAGGCAGAGGAAACAGCAAAAGTGAGAGAAGCAGAAAATCATGGGGGCAGGTGTAGGGTGCAGCTCGCGTTTCAGCTCGGCTGAATCCCAGGGTGTGAGAAGGACACTAGAGTACAGGCAGCCGGAGAGGGATGTGCAGCAAATCCATTGTCAGTCGAAAGAATTTAAATGTTCTTTCCTAAGCCATGGGAGCTAGTGAAGGTTGGTGAGCAAAAGAATGACAGCATGTTGCTCAATTCAGAGCGATGAATCTAGTAGGAGGTAGGGGAGTGGAGTCTCTCTGATTGGACCAGATAGAAGCTGGAAATGGAAACATTTGGGAGTGTTACTGTGAAAACCCAGGTGAAGCTCTTACTGAGTGCAGGGCACTGTGCAAACAACTCTGCCTGGAATATCTCGTGTCACTCTGAGGCAGGTGTTACCAAGAGATCCATCTTACGGACAAGGAAATGGGGTTTACCATCGATTAACTTGAAATCCTCGAGTAAGTACAGAAAGAAAATTCGAATCCAGGTCTGTTGGATTCCAAAGACCACAGAAGAAAGTACTTAACTCCACTCCACCTCTGGTTTAGATCTCCCTGGGGAAAGCAGTGTCATGAGAAGTGACACACAGCCAACCCTAAAGGTGAGGACTTGACATTAAACGAACTGGGTGTGGCTTTTCTCAAGACCTGAGATAGGAAACTCTTCTTTTCTTTCAACATGCATTTCTGAAGGGGACTCCCTGTTTTGTTGCCAGACCTGACCTCTCTCATTTTTCTACTGCCTTGGTGAATGCCTAAATTAGGCCATTACTGAGCCCATTAGCTTGCCTATTTGTGGGCCAGAAGAGTTATTATCTATATTTGGGGAACTCTCCAGTAGCAGAGACTTATTTCCTTCCTGAGATCTCTTCAATTTGCAGGCAATTATCTGATGGCTTTGAAAATTTCTTTTACAATCTTCCCTTAAGAGGCAGCTCAACATGGTGTTAAAAACAGCAACTCACCAGGCTGCCTGGGCCCGAACTCTGGTTTACAGTCTGACTTTGAGCATGTTATGGACAAGACAACCTGCTTCATGGACTGGTTTTAAAGATGAGGAAAGGTACTTAACGTGCTTAGAATTGTGCACAGCATTTCCTATACATGGTTTACAAGCATTATGACTTACCAAAAACTGGGCGGGGATGGGGCGGGAGTGGCCAGGATGAGGAAGAAGCAATTCTCAAAGGACCACTGGAAAACATCTGGATGTGAATCAAAAGGAATTGGTCAGATAGATACTGGAAGGCCAGTTTTCTGAGTTTAAGTTCAGACTCCTCCTAAAAGAGAAGCCTTACAAATGTAAACGCATGCGGAGAAGTTTGGCTGGAAGGGAAGGGAAAAGGAAATTTTGACAGGGAAAGAACAGTTTCTACATGCATGGGAGCAAACTCTTCGCACTTTCGGGCAGATGACAGGGCCTTACCCTCTGTCGGGGTCGCTGCGGGCACTTCAATTGCAGCGTCCAGAGCTGCTCTCGCCGGTAGCCTCAGTGCTGCCACCTACAGGGCCTTTGAGGCAAAGCGCGCAGCCCTCACGGCTCCTGGGCGGCGGGGGCGCTGGGTCGGCGCTGGATGGGTAACCTCTTCGCTAGCCATCATTAGCTTCCCTCTCTTACAGGTTTTAATGCTTAGAGCCCTAGACACAAAAGTCTGGGAGACATTTATAAACATTATTTCCAAAAGGGGGGAGGGAATGAAAAAATAAACTCAGAGAAAGCTCCACACATAGAAATGTAGAAATGTCACATTGATGTAGAACCAAGTGCCAGTCACTGAGTTAGGGGCTTGGCACATGAAATTGCATTTAATCCACATAACAGATAGCATCAGTAGCTTTATGCCCGTTTCAAGGTAGATTGAATAACCCAATACACGATTGTTTCGAACCCGTGCCACTCCCATTCCAAAATCCATATATGTCATAACACACTACCTGACAAATTATTGTCCCACCTTTCCCAAGTATAAAAGTGCACACAACTGAGTTGACCAGTCACAAAGAGCTTCTGTTTGCGCGTGGCAAATGATGCTTACCCTGAGCTTTGAAAATCTGAACTTCTCAAATGAAGATGCTATAGCAGAAAATTTTCACTTATATAAGGGAGTAGGGACTTTATTACCACGGCCCAAATCTTGGTCCATTTTTAAATTATTTCTATTAATCCAAGCCAATCTGAGTGCATTAATGTTGTAGACTAAACTACAAAACAAAGTGTCGGTCTTGCTTTTACCAGCTCAAACTCTGTATTAATTAATCAACATTTGGGCGCATTTATGCTACATTTATACTACAAAGGTCATGTTTAACTTGGCCTTCCTGTGGTACTAACAGTGCTTCTCAAGTTTCGGTGTACATACCATTCACCTGGGGACCTTGCTGAAATGCATATTCTGATTCAGTGCATCTGGGGTGGGCTCTGAGATTCTGCATCTCTAACCAGCTCCCAGGTGATGAGGTAGCTACTGGCAAGCGCACTTTGAGTTTCAAGGGGTTTGAAGATCTTGAAGTTCTTCTGAATCACCAAAATAAAATTTTACTTGTTTGTGTATTACTTATATTTTATTGTCTCCTAATACGTTGAGAGTCAGTAAACTATAATCTATGTCCCATCTAAAATACTTTGTCAACTAGAACAGTGAATTTACCCGAATATTCTATTCCTTTACCGCGGCTGGATTATGAAGTGTTTGTCTTTAGAGACTCTGACCTAAAGGAATTTCACCTTCAATCAAAGGGTAATTTACGCACCATGAGAATTATTTTCCAAACTTTAAGAGAGAGTAATGATGATACCAACATAAGAAAAACTTGTCAAAATTAAACTTTCTGCTTTCTTTGGCTTTTCAGTCTGACTCTTTTGCCATCTAGGGAATTGACTGCATGGAAGTATAGAGCAGTAGACCCACTGACCCACTTAAAAACCAGTCAGGAAGCACCTTCTAATATCCCTCAGACTTGGGGGTCCATTTATGCTTACGTGTATGAGTTTCCAGATGTTGAAGGGCAAAAAGTAACACATTCACATGTGATACAGAGCAAACACCTATGATGATGCTCAAAGGACAAGCTATTTATAGCAGTAAAGAATAAACTGACCCATAAATAGACAGTCATTTACTTGTTTGTTTTGTCTAGGGTCCATTGAATGGCATCTGTTATTATAACAAAAGCTAATGCCCAGTAATTTTTTCCATCATACACCTCACTGGGGATGAAAACTGCAATGGAACTAGATCTTCTGTTTGGAATTGATATTTTTTTCCCAACATCAATTAAAATATACAAGAAAAAGACATTAAAAAATAATAAAAAATAAATAGCCTATTAACTCAAAAAATTATGCAAGAAAGGTGTTGAGTTCTCCCCCATGCCTTCCTATTTACACAAATAAAATACATATATGTAAATGGTTAAATGTAAATGACGGCCTTATATATCTTAGAGAATAGAATGTCTCAGAATAGTGGAAATTATGGCAACTTTAATAGGAAGAAAATGAAAGAAAGTATGGTAACTTCAATGGGAACAAAGTATCTGTTATGCACATTGTAGTTTTTCAAAAAATGTGCATTTACTGCCTTAAGATTGATTGCTGGGTTTGCATAGCAAAGACTGACATGGATTGTGAAGATAAGCATGGGCTCCAGAGTGAGAAGCTGGCTGCTGCTATCTACTTACCGTGATCTCAGGGCTTCAGCAAGGCTAGTATCTCTTTCTTCCTTTGCAGTTCCTACTCTTAAGCCCCAAATTTTCTACTTTTAGTTTTAGTTCTTTAGGTGGACCCGTTGCTTATTAGCTGATGCTGTTGTATCCAGATATTGGTATATTAACTATGTAGAATTATTATTACCAGAAATATCTATGTTGGCCAACTTCTGTTCAGGGCAACCATGTGGCAGGCTTCAGGCAGAGAGGAAAAGGCACTGTCCTCGCAGCTTAAGTTTGAAAAGTCCAGGAGAAGAACTGTGGTCATATCTTCAACCCTGGATCAATGAATGTGGTCAGAGGGATAGAGATTACAACTGGCCTCCTTGTGGCCTCATGATCTTCCTGTTTGCTGGAAATGTGTGTGTGTAGGGGGTGTGGTTATAATTATTTCAAACTTTAGTGAAACCATATATTTTGAGGAATATTTCCCAAAGAAGGGGCTTGCTCTTCTGGAAAAAAAATTCATGTCCATCACAACTTGGAACAAGTTACTTTATTTGAACTTCAGTTGAAGAGTTTGTATGTTTGTTTGAGGCAGTAGAATTAGATGCTTTCTGAGGGCCCTTTCCTATCTAAAATCTCTAGTTTTCAGTTACGTTCCTATGTAGCACTTTATGAAATGATTTCATATCCAACTCTGACAAGCAGGTAGAGGTGATTCTACTTCACCCTCCTATTAGATGGGGGAAACCGAGCCTCACAAAGTTAATTTATTTGCCTCAATCATTAGAATGTCAAGTGGCAGAACTAGGACTACATATTAAGTGATTGGACTAGTTTCAAAGGATTCCCTTTGAATGCTACCCACATTAGTGAAATTAGTTTTGTTCATTCTGTAATGACCACTAACTAATCTCATTGGTAGCAAACTACTATAAATTAAGCTAGAGTTGATGGAATAGTTTTGATGAATTAAATCTTGGGCACTTGAATTTTTAATTTAGCTGCCTTCTGAGAGATGCTGAGGTTATTCATTAATATGATTACTGTCTTTCTGATGGGAAGTACTGGAAAGTAAGGCTTGGGGAAAGAAAAACTACTGAGAATTCAAGTTGAAAGAAACTGCTTATAGGAAGAGATTGAGGGAGAGACTGGGGGCGAAACTGATTATTATCTTCCAGCTCACAGACACTTGATATTATGCGTGAAGCAGATAGCGGTCAAATAAGTCGCCATTGTTTGTTTTAAGAATTCCCTAAATAAATATTTACTCCACACAATCAATGAAGTCTAGGAAGTCAATGGAATGTGTTTTATTTTTAACAAGGCTTAAATTAATTGCATATCTCCTGCATCTACAAACATCTATTAAGACCACTCTGAGAACTAGCTTAGAGCTCCTAATGACCGGTTTTCTTTTTAAGCAAGGATTTCAGGCTAGCATATAAAGTTTTTAAGACCAGAGGGGAAAATAATCTTTGATTAAGAATGTATAACATTATGATTCAAAAGCCTTAATGCACATACCTTTGGTCTGCCAACTAATGAATTTATCCTCGAGGAAATAAAGATGAAGAGTAAAATGATGTTCACTGAAGCATCTCTTATCTTAGAGCAGTAAAAACAGGAACAACTTAGATGGGAGATTATTATTATTATTATTATTAATTATTTATTTATTTTTACAATTCAATACTTTCTGATTTATTCATGGAGTTATGCAACCATTACCACAAGCAATTTTAGAACATTTTCATCACCCCTAAAAGAAACCCTGTACCCCTTAGCAGTCATTTTTCATTTGCTCCCAAGACCCTAAACCCTGGTAACTTTTTGTTTCTATAGATTTGCCTACATTGGACAATTCCTATAAAAGGAATCATATAAACTGGCTTCTTCCACTAGCGTAATGTTTTTAAGGTTCTAGATGGGAGATTATTGAGGAAGATTATGGTACCTTCATACAGTGGAATATTCTATAATCATTAAAAATGATGCTGCCAAAGAATAATTAGTGACAAAAACATTCACAATAGCTTAACCAATAAGAGCATAAGTTCCAGAGTCAGGCAACCTGGATTCTGATTCTAGTTCAACCAACTCCCCACTGTGTGACCTTGAACAATTTACTTAATCTTTTGTGCATAATTTTACTCAGATATAAAATGGGGCTAATAATGATTGTATTGGCCTCAGAAGCTTGTTGGGTGAAATGAATGAGGTAATCCATATAAACAGCTTAGCACAGAGCCAGGCTCTATAATAAGGTTATCAAAGAGTGCCACATTTTCTTTCTTTGCTGATCTGTATTTCTTACTTTTCGGGCCAACAATTATGTTAATTTGGTAATGATGAAGAAAATATAAAAGTTATTTTTAAAAAATTATTAAAAATTTTTAAATTGTGGTAATATACATATTACATAAAATTTACCATCTTAACCATTTTTTTTCATCTTAACCATTTTTAAGTTTATAGTTCAGTAGTGCAAAATACATTCACATTGTTGTATAACCAATTTCCAGAATGTTTTTCATCTTACAAAACTAAAACTCTATACCCATTAAACAATAGCTTTCCATCCCCCCTTCCCCCAGCCCTTGGTAACCACCATTCTACTTCCTGTCTCTATAAATTTGACTACTCTAGGGACCTCAAATAAGTGGAACTGTATGGTATTTGTCTTTTTGTAATTGGCTTATTTCACTTAGCATAATGTCCTCAAGCTTTATCTATATTGTAGCCTGTGTCAGCATTTCCTTCCTTTTTAAGGCTGAATAATATTCCATTGTATGTATATACCACATTTTGCTTATCCATTTATCTGTTGATGAACAATTGAGATGCTTCTGTCTTTTGGCTGTTATGACTAATACAGCTATGAACATGGACGTACAAATATTTAAATATTGTTTTTTCAAAGAAAGAATAGTATAAGTTCCTCTAAATTTCCTAAAACTGATAAGGCACATGTAAACAGGGACTACACAGGCGATTGGAATCCTAGATTTGTTCATTCTCTTAGAAAGTGTTTAATAAATAAATTAATTAATTAATATATTTAGCTTTTTACTGGGCACTTTGTCTTTGAGGCTAATTATTTCAGAAGATTTTATATTTAGTTGAAAATAACAAGGGAAAGAAAACACCGACAAGGGCTGAAACAAGACAGGTGCTGAAAGTCAGAGGTAGTCAGCCTAGGGCTTATACTGTATTTCATGGTAACAGAGTCTAAACTTCTCTCTTCTTGCTCTGCCATGTCCCTAAAGTTTTTTTCCTGAGATCTTTATATGGGACAAGGGGGTTGCTGGAGCTCCAGCAGCATTATTTCTGCTTCTATTCCAGCATTATTTCTGTTTCTTCCTTCCAGAAGGGAGGAAGGGAAGAAGGAAGTGTATGTCCCTTCTTTAAAGATACTTTCCATTTCTACTCTGTTGGCTGGAAGTTAGTCATGGGATCACTCATGGCTGAGAAAAGTGGTGTTTATTGCCAATAAGCCATACACACTGCACAAATTAGGGACTCAATACTGAGAAAGAATGGTTGCTGGGGGACAGCCAGGATTCTCTGCCAGAGTCTCCATACATGTTAACTAGCATCTTGGAATATACATCCTTAGGTAGGTAATGTTGAACTGTTTCTCTCTGAGTCTATAGGTAATCTCTAATAATTCTGAGGCAATGGTGATTTTTCTCAGCTCTGTTGATACTTACTCCAAACTTGATTTAAAGTCTTGTAGGAGAGCTCGTAAAACCTAGAACAACAGGCATAAGGCATTGGCTTTATATTCTGGTGTCTTGGGCTTGTGCTGAGACCTCAACTATCCCCTACTTCAGATAGACAGATAGGGTTACAGCTTTGGTGCCAATGAAGCTGGTGATTAGGCAAAGTTGTTTTGGGGAGTTACTTCCCAGATGGAATGTAGAGATGAGGACCCTTTCTCAAAGATCATACTCTATTAATGAGCAAACATTGGTGCCTACCTAGTGGAGTCAAATTTGTATCTGATTTTTATAACTTCCAATATCAAAATGATTTCTTTATTAAGCATTTTAGAAGTTGATGAAAATTTTTAAAATCTTTGAAAAATAGTTGCTTTTGTTTTAATTGCAGAACTGGAGAATCTATGACACTCCAATGTGGTTGTTTTGGCTCATGGACATTTAAATGAACAAGTACTTTGTAAAACAGGCAAAACTCACTTCATTACTCATGATGAACCACCATCCTTGAGGCAGGGATTGGGGTGAGGCCAAAGGTGAGTGAGAGTGAGGGAAGGAGTGAAGGGGAGTTTATTTATTACAATATTAATTCAACATTTAAAAAAAAACAGTGATTTTGTTATTTCAGTGCAACTGTATCTAAAAATGCCTTGATCCCATCATCTTTATCAAAATGTCCTGCTTTAAAGATGAATAAACTCTTCAGTGAGTAGTCATATGAAAAGACCCTTAAGGCTACAAACAGTAGAGAAAATGATTGAGAGAAAAATCACTTAATGAAAATAATTCAATTTTAATAAAGATCATTTAAATAAAATAGACCAATATCACTAAAATGATGCTTTTGTCATTGTCTCCAGTCTCTTCACCTTCACAAAAAAAAGTAATTTCAGAACCTCTGACTTTTTGGAATGACATTATTTAGAGCCCTCTGGCAGAATCTAGAGGACTTCTCATCAGCCTCAATGGTACCCTCTCCTGTCTGAAGGACCAGAAACTGAGCAAACCAGTAGCAAAACCCAGAAGAGAGTGCAGTTCTTTAATGTTTTAGCCTAGTGACCTAAGAGTAAAGTCACTGTTCAACTGGTGAGCGAAGTTGTAGTCTGTTTTTCTTGGTCTTACAACTTGTGTCATTGGTGCTAGTTCAGTTCAATAGATATTGCGCTAACTCTATGACTTTAATTTGTATCATATCTAAAAACATCCAGTGGTCCTTTCCTATATTCTTATGACTCAATAAGGCAGAACAGTTGTAATGGAAAGCATTATGATCAGAGAGTCAGAGGAACTCTGTTTAAATGGGCTATGCCATTAACTAGCTGTGTGACCCTAGGCAAGTCATTTCCCTGTCAGTCTTCAGAATTCTCATTCTCAAAGAGAAAGGGCAGGGAGTTGGTTTATATGATCTCTAAGATCTCCAGTGTTTTTTAAAAAAATGCCAGAGCACCATTTCTACTTTCATCCCAAGAAGAATCATTTAGCCATTGCTAAAGAGGTTGAGAAACTGATTCATGATGTATTACTCATTCCATCACCCAAACCCTTTTGAACAGATGGAGGTGGAAATGGTGCTCTCCAGTATCATGATTAATAATGAATAAATGCACAGATTGCTGTATGCACCTGCAGAAATACTTCCCAATCTAAAGAAATGTAGTCTGGTTGTTTCTAAGAGGTAGGCACTTACTCTGTGGTAAATATCCTGTTGCTTATCTGAGCTGGATGCTTCAAGTGCTGCCTATACATTCCTCATTATCAAGCCTTCCCACAGCTCTGCTCAGCTGACAGATAGAGCCAATTAAATGACTGCTCCCCATTCTCTCTGTAAATCGTGTCTCCCTGCTGTTACTCTCTGCTGCTCCTGGATTGTCCTTCTTTCTACTAAAGCCTCCCCTGCCTTTCAAATCTCAGCTCCTTTGCCACCTCCTCCATGAAGCTAAGTCTCTTCTTTCTTTAAATTTCCATGACAGGGCATGTTATCTCCTCCTCTTACATTCATTTCCTACCTTGTACTGAATTCATTTATAAACATGCTTTATCTCCCTTACTAGACTGTGAGCTCCTAGGTGGCACCATCCCTTATCCTCATCAAGACTGAAATGCCTCGTGTCTTTCATAAAGCAAAACCCTCACACATTTATGGAATACTTTCGGCCCTCCCTAGTGGTTGGTATCACAATTCCTTTCCCCTGCTGCCTTTTTGAAGGGTCTATTTATTTCTATTTTTAGGAAGCTGGGCTGCTGTAATTTCTCTTGAAGTAACTTTGAATCTACATTACTAAGTGGTATATTTAGTTGGATTTTTCAGTGCAAATTCAGCATCATAGTTTTGCCAAGAGATGAAGAGAATTCTCCTACCGCAGGCCTCGTTCTCTTTGGGTCTGATTAGGTTATATATTTTATTTTGAAGAGCATGAGATAGCTGTAGTTAAATAATGATCTTTGGGACCCATTACCTCCATTACATTGAAAAATGTCATAAACAGGGCCAAACACATATTTGTTCTCCTGATTTCAGTCAAGAGCATTTGGAGATTTGGATGGTACCGCCCTTTACTTTAAACAAGTGAAGGCAGAGCTGTATGCTTTTCAGTGCATGCCTGCTTCTTTTCTTTCTTTTTTTGACCCCAGAATATCTCAAGTTTGTGTAGACAGAGGCCAACTGGCAGCTGATAGGCTGTCACTTGAAGGAGTGGTGGCAGCAGCAGTGGAGGGCTGATAAGCCCTTTGGGGAGAAAGATGCTCTTCCAGAAGTAGGGCCCATTTGCCAAGAAAGCAGCAGGGGAAATCACTGGTGGCAGCTGATTAAAACAAACAGGAAGAAGGGACAGGTTTGCCAAAGGCTTCTGTGCATCTTTCCCATTGGTAAACTTCCAGGCCGACGAAAATGTTTTCCAGGTGGTTTTTGGATTTATACCTATAGGGCAAGTTCCAGTGCACCCCAAAGCACCAGGTCCCTAGTCTGAGAAATGCCACACACACACAGATTCCATCATAAAGACTTTTGTCATGCAAACCCTTGAGGACGTATGGCTGATGTCAGGGAAGGCACATCTGAGTAACTAATGTGTACTCTTCAAATATCCTGCAATTCTCTAATGTGAGTTTATCCAGGTCTACTGCTGAAGTCTAGGGCAATGAAAGGTCTCCCAGCCTACCCATTATTCCGTTTTCCTTAATTAAGTCACGATTATGATCTTTATCTAAAAGCCCCATGCAGAGAGAATCTTTTTTAGGTAGTGGTTTCAACTGACTGTACTTCTCTGTAGTCATAAACGTTTTTATTTTATTGTTTTGATAAAAAATGGATTGGGAGGTAAGGCTAGGTTTAGAGATTTCTTTTTTTTGCATGTTCTTTATCGTTAGTAAATACATTAAACCCTCTGATTTTCAAGGAGCTGCCTGGCCGTGGTGGTTATTTGGGGGGGGGAAAGGCAACCACACATCATCTTTCTTCTCTTTTAAGTTTTACACTAAAAATCTGTTTTGAGAGGGAAATGGAGCGTGCTAAGCTAATGACAGCTTTCCCCTCTCTTACTTTTTCCTTGTCAGAGCAATGCGCTCCTATTGGCTCCTTGGCGTGCCGGAATGTGGGCATTGCAGCTTTAAGTGAAGGCTCCAACTACTCGAAAAAATAAAAACAAATAAACAGCCCCCGTCCCCCCAAAGAGAGGAGGGCTTAAGAGGAAACTGTACTAAATGTGTCCACAAACTGACTAATATATTTGCAAAGGTATAGTTTCTGCGACTACCGACAACCCACTTTGTGCCGGGAAATTGTTAGGTGCGTCCCGCTGAGAAACGTGCTTGGCTAGTCCGCGACTGCCGTTTAGATCCACCCAGGCCGACCCGCCAGGAGGATGGGCGTGAGGGGGCCCCGTTTTCATTCTTGGGAAGAGGAAGCCGGCGACCCAAGGCGAGCTCTGAGGACAGCTGATCATCAGGTCCCAACACTTGCCAAGCGTCCCCTAATTCCCATTTGGTTACAAAAATTCTCTCCTCCACTGCATCCCCCACTTTGAGCAAAGGGTGCCATGGCCTGAGCAGGAGGCCGCGATCCGGCCGGGGTGATCCGCGGGCCGTACGTAGGGTCGGACTCCTGGACACCCAGGGCTGCGGCTGCCGAGGCCTCGGGGTGGCTATTCCTGCTAGAGATTAGCTGCCGCGCGGGTCCCTCCCTCTTTCTCGGGTCAGTGAATGATTAGTCAAACACCTCCCCGCCCCAGTCCGCCCGAGGTTGGATGGGAGGAGTCATGGAGCGACTGTTCCTCTATTTTTAAGGGCAAAAAGCGTTCGCCTCTGTGCGTTTATTAATCGACCTTGCGTGTAGTTTCAGCTTCTGTCTTCCCTAGTGTCACGACTGGCAGACACATAAGCACAGAACACTCTTCTGGAAGGCCCCTCGCCCCTCTGTCCGCTCAGCGCGGGAGTCCGCTGTCTCGCCCCCAGCAGACCGAAGCAAAGCAGGGAGTGAAAAGTCGCGCGGCCCCCCGCCCCCACCCCGGCGCCCCGTGTCGCTCCATCCCAAAGCTGGGGCATCTGAGAACAAGCAGGGGTGGTGAGGTGCCCTGCGTCCCATATTCTGCTCCCTCCCAGGGTTGGAGCACCCTGGTGTGAGTGGGGGTGGCGCGGCATTCCCGGCTAGGGGAGGGTTCCCCCGGGAAAGGGAGGAGGCGCTGCGCGCTCCGGGCGGTGGAGACACGCCTGCCCCGCTCCGATCCGTGCCCCGGGGCAAGTGGCCTCCCTCGAGGGGCTGGGGAGCGGGCTGGACGCCCGGCGAAGACAAGCGCCCGGCGCGGGGCTTCTGCAATCCCCCCTGCGCCCGGGCGCCCCAAGCGGGTTCCCAGAGGCGCCCGGGGCGCCCGGGTCTCCGGCGCCGGAGCGAGCGTGCGCGCGGGCCGGGCTGAGAGCCTGAGGGGCCGTCAGGAGGTGGGAGGGCAGGAGTGGAGGACGCCGCGGCAGCGGCGCGCCCCCGGGCAGTCGCTGCAGCCCGGGCGGCGGCGGCGGCGGCTGTGCAGCGGTGCGCAGCGGGAAGCGCAGCCACTCCTCTCTGCCTATCTCCGGCTGCTCCGATACCCCCTCCTCCCGGCCCCCTCTCTAGTATGGAGGAGCCGAAGACTTAAACCGCTGCAAGCAACTCCTTTAAAAAAAAAAGCCGCATTGGAGGAGCCCGGCCGCAGGACCCCTCCTCCCAGGGTGCCCCTCACCCCTCGACTCGCTCTCCCGCCTCCCCCTTCAGCCCCCCCACCCCCCCGCCCCAGGCTCCCGGGCGCCCGCCTCCCTCCTTAACGGACTGTCTCCCGACTCGCCGGCTGAGAGCCCTTTTTGACTGCGAGCGGCGGTAGTGGAGCATAGGCGGCGGCGCGGGACCTGCAGTCGCCCGGGATTCCCTCCAGGTGACGATGCTCTGGTTCTCCGGCGTCAGGGCTCTGGCTGAGCGTCCCTGCCGGCGCTCGCCCGGGATTACCTGCTGCGTCTTGCTGCTGCTCAATTGCTCGGGGGTCCCCATGTCTCTGGCTTCCTCCTTCTTGACAGGTAGGGGAGGGGGCGGGAGGGACCGACCCTCCCGAACGCTGGCTTGGTACCTGGGAGAGGAAGCGCTGGCTGGCCTCGGGGACGGGAGGGCGGGGAGCGAGCACCTAGGAGCCTGCCCCTCGCTGGCGGTGGGCAAGAAGCGAAGCCCGCGGGGTTAAGGGGTGGGAAGGCAGTGAGTAGGTTAAGGGGTGGAGGGCGAGGAGGCTGTTGACATCAGTAGTATAGTGATAACGGAAATTCTTCTATTTGAATTTGAGAAGTTCCTTTATTTATTTTTAGTTTTCTTCAATCTTTATTTCGATCTTTTCTCCCGTATACAATTAAAGAAAAAATTTTTAACCGTTTTCCACCCATCGTCCTTTCTCACTCTATAGGGTTCCAATATAGCTTCTGTACAGGGAGTGCTTTTTAAAGCACCTTGAATTTAAAGAAACTATCATATTTTAAAAGAGTAATAATAGCAGGATATAATAATTATATGCTTTCAGGCAGGTGAAGACCTCAGCTGCTATTCTGAAGGGCATACTTTAGTGACACCTGGGGCAGAAAAGAAAATATTGAGGCAATTTCTAAAAGAGAAAAGAAGGTTGTGTTTCAAAAAGTGATTTCAGCTCAAGACAATACGAGGCGGATTTATATAAAACCCTGTTCATTGACACTGTCCTGAATTCTGTTCAAATTTAAAATGTGCCTTAATGGCCAATTTGAATTTTTTTTGCATGTGGGAGTGTGTGTTTACTTGAAATGCCTTCATGAAGGAGGGGTGTTATTAAGGATCCAGTGAAATACTTGGAATTGTGCTTAAACCATCGAAAGCAGAAAATCTATCTATATAGCACGGCCTTTAAAAATAAACAAAACAAACCTGTTCTAATAAAACTATTTAAAATAGATTTTCTTGGGGGGGACTTCTTTTGGGTGAGTTTGAGAATTTAAAACTCATTAGGAATTTCTGAAATTTGGATATAGTTGTTTCAAAAAGCATTAATGTAAAAATTCTACTTTTGTAACAATGGCACTAAGCTAAATTTAAATAACTTATTTTCCCCTTCAGGTTCTGTTGCAAAATGCGAAAATGAAGGTGAAGTTCTCCAGATTCCATTTATCACGGACAACCCTTGTATAATGTGTGTCTGCATGGTGAGTATGGAGATCAGGTAATGTGAAGTCAATTGCTCCCTTTGATAAGGTGAATCCATTAAATGTAATATGACCAAATCTTAAAAACTGGTTTTGGTCGTTACAAAACTTCAGATAGCTGGTGAATTGAATTCAGTTGAATTTCTGAGTATTATGGACTTTTGCAGTTTCCATTTCATCAGTCTGGGAATTCTTATCTTTGACCTCAGTTTACAGAAGTAAACTTAAGGTGGACTTGGTATGGCATGTCTCAGTGATAATTACCATTTACCCTTCTGTTCCCAGGAATGGTTATTGCCACCAAATCATAGGTGCCACCAAACTTTCTGCCTTGATTCTGTTGTCTGAGCTCAGTGTGAAAATGATAACATTTAGGTATAAAGGTCTGGGATAAGGTATATGACAAGGGGAAAAAGAGATGAGAGTCACAAAGCACAAACATGAGGACAAGATGTAATCTTGGGTTTCTTTGCCTCTTATATCCTAAGCTCTCAAAAACAGTCTTTGTAGTTCTGATTTGGAAGCATAAGTCAGAAAGGACATTCTATCCTTAGAGGATGACACTTGGCTTTCAGCTGCTTAGTTAACACTGGCAGTGGCTAGTAGATTAAAAAACTTTTTGTTTCAATTTATTTTAACTTAATAGTTAATGATAAGGTCTAATAAGTAACCACACGGGGGAGATTAAGTTATACGAATAAGAATTTCTGAGCTGAAATAGAGACTTACAAAGAACAACATTTTTGCTTAAAAGTGTTTTACATGCCAATCAGTTTTGGCAAACCTTGATTAAAAACTACACATCACAAAACCCTGTTGGAAATACATTAAGGCAGTCAAATGCAAAGCCCCCAAGTGATAGATGACTGCTTGTTATCAGATCAACATGCTGTATGGAACCAGAGAAGGCATTCTTCTCTGTTTAGGTGAAAGCCAAGCCATCTGCGTTTAAACTACCCAAACTTTTTCATGACAAGAGATGAGGTCAATGTTGTGAAATGATAAATGGGTGAAGGTGAATGTCTGTATCAAATGATTATCAGGTTCTGAAGACTAAGGAAATCAACAGAAATAGAGGTAAAAATGCATTCCGTTCGCAGAGATAAGCGTTACAATATTGTTACATTTGTAAAGTTTAAATATACAGTTTGGGTTTTGCAGACTGTTCCCAAATATATAAAAATTCTCCATACAGCATTTCCCCTTTTCCATACTCCTGCCCCAGGGGAAGTAGTGCCTTTCCCCAAAAGTACAGCCTTACTGCTAATAAGACAGATATTAGAATCTTGCTGTTTTGAAGGTAAAGAGTGAATCTGAAAAGATGCGTCAGTTCGAGTTCTGGAGTGATATTTATTCCAGAATGCATTGATTAAGTTCAGACGGGTGGTAGTTTCATTTATATCTTCGAGTAACATTTGGAGGTATCTGCCTTCGTAAGAGCTGTCAGAAATCCTTTCTAAACATATAAAGTCTGGACTCTGGTACTCCAACTCACTTGCTATTCAGAGGATGCCTCAGAGCTCTCACTAGCTGAAAGCCTCAGTGATCTGTTGCCGTCACGTTTGCAGGGGTTTAGGATTATGGGGCCCAAGCTGTCATAGTTATTATTGCTTCCCAAACATTTGTAATACTTGATAAAATTGAGTAAGAATATATGGACGGCCGCTTCTTTATTTGTGTCTGCTGTTGTAAGTTTCTGAGGGACCCATTGCAGTATATGAATTTCAAAGCACCTAGACTGCCATGAGTCTGGTTGACATTTTTTTTTTTTTGGGTTGGAAGGTAGACTTATTTAGCAGATAGATAATGTCAGCAATAGCAACTAACATTTATGAAACACTATTTGCCCACACTTATTGAAGCCTGCATTGTTTCATTTAATCTTCACAAAAATCCTTTGAGGATTTTTATCCCTCTGTTTTACAGATGAGGAAACTGAGGCTAGGGGAGTTTAGTAGCCTGTGAAGGTCACATTTTTGTAAATAGTGGAGCTGGAACTCACTCTCACCTGCCTCTAGAGCACATGCATATAATCAAGTGAAACAGGCTGTTTTCTAAGTTAAAGATGTGAAAAAGCAAAGAAAAAAATAGAAAGTTTGTTGAGTTATTTGACTTTTTGGCATTGCTTGAGTTATTTTGATTTCTTCTTTTGAGTCTTTTAGGAGTTCGGTTAGCTAACATTTGTTAATCACATTATATGAAAGGAAAATCTCGTTATGATTTCAGCTGACCTGCAGGGAGCTTTAGTTGTGAGCTAGTTTTATGTATGTACATTAAGAGGGTATGTAATAGTCAAAACTGTACTTTGGATAAAGAAAATAGTCATATTTAGTTTGTGTTGGTCCAGCCTTTTGGCAGAAAGTTACCTAAAGTTGAGTATAAGCTCATATCTTGTTTCATAACATGTACTGAAAAAAAAAAAAGCTAACCTCAACGTATGCTTAAAAAAGACGTAAAATGTTACAGTTGGGAGGAAATAGGTGGCACAAAGTCCTGCGTATAATTACAGTGTAAAAGCTTGAAAAACCCCACAAAATCAACTTGGCCTGATTTAAACTTTTAAGCTCCGAAATGTTTCAAACGTGGAATGAGCTTATTTCTGTGGGAATTTTGAGGATGACTGCGGATGCAGTGGCCACAGCAAGCAGAACTGAATAATTTTATTCTCATTTATCCTTGTCTGCCTGGACCCGAGCATTTTGCCAGCATCAGTCGTGGTCCAGGAATAACCTGTTTGTTAGCTGCTGATGGGTATCATTCTAAAGTGTGTGGGTTCAACTATTCAAGAGGGAAGGTGAGAAGTTAGGCCATTGTCCTGAAATCTAGGGAAGTGGGTAGACAGTTTGGATTAAAGATGCAAGTGTTTCATTGTTCAGTTAGAAAGCAAAACACAGCTTTTCCCCATCTTACAAAATGGTCTTTTGTGGGGCTGAGTTAGGAAGGCCCAGACTTATTGCTGTTTTGTATGATGTTTTCCCCCTTCTTGCTAGAATTATTTTTCCCGTAATGCCTAGGACAACACGTTGGTGCCTTCCATGAAGTACAGCTGATAGGAGCCAGCCTCTCTCCGCTAATGAATCTAAAGTGGTCCCCTGGATCTTTCGGGCATTCCCATATACATCCAGTGAACCTGGGGAAGTGGTACCCCTGCTTCTCACCCCTTTTCCACCTAACCGTAGCATAGAAGGAAATGGCACAAGCCAATGAGTTCGGCCCAGTACTGGAAACCTGAGAAAACTTTGGAGGCTGGGACTCAGAAAACCAGAAGTCAGTCAGAGCTTAGTTTGGCATACATTTTGTTCAGCAAAAAACATTATTCTGAGGTTTAAATTTCCTCTTTTAAATCCAGGGGTGCAATTTAGAAATGGACCCTCTGCTCATAAAAAGCAACGTGAAATTTGGTGTTACAAGAAGCAGGGCTCCACCTAGCTTGGAGCCAACCAAGTGGTGCAAACAGAGGGGGCTTTGTCTGCTGTCTTCCACTTTTTAATCACAAAAATCTTCTGTCACTAAACAAGCGGCTACCAGCATCTTTGATTCTGTCGGGTACCTTATCTCTATAAGAGCCTCATGTTTTTTATTGTTCAAATTAACTGGCTAGAGACTAGTTATCTATTATCTGAACAAGTGTTAGGCACGTGTTTGAGAATGAGGGAGATAGCGGTGCATCAGGATTCAATTCGTGTGTGTTTGTGTGTGTGTGTGTGTGTGTGTGTGTGTGTGTGTGAGAGAGAGAGAGAGAGAGAGGGAGAGAGAGAGAGAAAGAGGTGGAGAGAGGGAGAGCTAGGAGGGTGAAGGAGAGAGAGAGGGAGAGGAGATAAAAAGTAGTCCTTATGTGTTCAGAGAGATACACTTAGTACATGCACATATGCATAGGTTGCCACAATTTTTTGGAAATTGTTTTATATCATTTTTAGACTTTGGATTTTGGATGCTCACTAAGGAAATGATCAAGAGTTATTTATTTATTTATCTATCTATTTATTTATTTATTTATACTCTGTTTAGACAGTGTTGCGACCAATTGCCTTTCCATAGAATAAGGTACTCAATAGAACAGTTTGGGGGGAAAGGTAACTAATTTACAGCATTGTGCTGGCAAATTCACCAGTACCAGCTCATAGACAATTATTATTACCCATGCTTTCTTGAGGCTCAGAGAGGCGGAGCAAATGTCCTGAGGTTACATAGTTACTAAGAGACAGATCTGGGATGTGAAAACAGTGTTTTCTACGCTAAACCAACTTGCTTCTGCGGTCGTTTACTACTTACAGACGTCTACGGGTACTTCCAAGGGCTCAGAGAGTTATTTCAGCCTCTGCAGAGCCGACGTAGGCTCACTTTGGGGAGAGTTAGAGTGATCTTGGTCTTGTAACATGAACCAGGTCTGGACTTGGATGGCCCTTTCAGAGGAAGGCACAGTTCAGGCAGCTATTGGCTGGTTTCATATCATTTTGGCAAAGAGCCTTGGCCCTGGCATCAGACAAGCCTGGGTTCGGATCTTGGCTCTGCCACTTACTGATGGTGAACTCGGGAAAGTTACTTCACCTTTCCAAGTCTCCATTTCCTCATCTGGAGAGTGGGACGTCTATCACTACTGAGCTCATAGACTTGCTGTGAGAATCAAATGAGATACAGTGTTTAAGGCTTGGCCCAGTGCTTGGCATATAGTCAGAATGATGCATTATTGTTGTTGATGATATTGATGATGATGTTAAATTCTTATTTCCTCACATGGAATTAGATGCAAAGGTTCATCAGAAAAGGGAGAAAATGGAAGCTGATGGAGAAAAGACATAGGGATAATGATGCCAAGCCCACCCATAGTTATGAATGAACAGGGCTAAGTCAGTGACATTTTATGGGGTTTTCTGTCCCTCTAGACTTGGACTGGGTCTATCTGAGTTGTTTCCTTATTGGTCCAGTGGTCTGTGAGCCCTGGTATAAGTTTTCCCCTTGCTCTCCATTAAACACTAAAAAAACTTTCCATGGAAGAGGGGCTTTGTTTTTCTGCAGAGTATTTACGTCTCTATGCCTGTGGGGTCACCTTCACTTGTACTTTTATTGGCAGAAGGGTAGGGTTGGGACTCAGAAGTGCTGTAATTCTGGAAAAACTGCCTAGTGGTCTGGCATCATGGGGATTTTCCTGGCCCACCTTGTGGAAGTCTCTCACCCCGTTCCAGACCTGGGTGGGTTTTTGCTGCCTCCTTACTTGTGGGCTCCCCTTCCCCATCCCTGTCCCATTTTAAACACGCTTTCTTTTCATTTCAAGGCACCGGCCTTTATAGTGCGCATCAGCTGTAAACTGTGTTTTAAGTGTGGGAGCCCTTCCCCAGATGGGGATTCAGATATAGTGCAGGCAGGAGAACAGGACATAATAGGAAAAGTCAGGCAAGGCAAAACGATGGAAAATAAAACCAATTAATACAAATTCATTGAATAAACAAAGGATACCAGTTTCTCACACCCTCTTCTGTGGCACTTCTGTCCAACTGATGGTCTATTGAATTCTTTGTGCTATAAAGAATACTAATAACATCACCTTTCATGGCCCCAGGAGGTCAAGTGTGCTTGTTGAACTTAGTTAAGATCAGCAAATGTGCTGGGTGTATATTTTAAGACCTCTTGGTTCCCAGTTCTAATTCTATAAAACATCACTTGAAGCACTAGGAGTAACAGGTTATAAATTCAATAATATTATTCTTTCTTCCTTCCTTCACACTTCATTCTCCCCTTCCATTTTTTGCCTTTTCTGTGTTTGAAGCATCCTGCTGGTTGGGCACCTTGGGGAGGCAAAGACCAGTAACACAGATTCTTGCCCACAACGGAAAAGAGGAGAAAGACACATACATAAATAAGTTTCGTAGGAGTGCCAGAAAAACACTATGCTAGACTCAAACTCAAGTACTAAGGGAGCTGTAGATGAATTCTGATTGGATCATCTGGGACTTTGATGGGCGGAGCAAAGATAGTCTTGGCAAGGCGTGATTGGAGGAAAGGCACAGAGGAGTGTGTGCTTGGGAATTGTGGAGATGGCGGAGTCCAGTATGCCCAGTGTACCCAAAGTTCTGGTGGAAGCTGGAGTTAGAAGGCTTGGTGGGAGGCATAGAGGACTTTGAGTGCAATAATAAGGAGCTCAGTTCCACTCGTGGAATTGGGGGAGCCATTTAATATTTTGGCTCAGCCGCATGACACAATAAGATGTGTTTTATGCCAATGCCTCTAGAAGCTTTTGTGGGAGTTGTTTAGAGTGTGGAGGGGCCAGAGTTTGGACAGCAGGCACTAGGGATGTGTTGTGGTCAGGTGAGGGCAAGCGGCCCGGAACAGGGATGGACAGTGAGAAAGAAGGTGTTGGGATAAACCAATATTGCGTATTCTTTTGAATTACTTTCACTGCCTTCTAGTTCTAGAATATTTGGATTAAAAGACTCCAAACAATGCCCAGAAAAACACAGTAATTAAAATGCAGTAGTCACTGCAGTGGGATGATGTGCTAGTGTGTCTCTGTAGCAGTCACTTTGCTAATCACTTGGTGTCTCTGGAGCAGCTCTGGGTGCTGTTACTTGAATAGAATTGTTTACTTCCAGGTCTCACTCTCAAAATTCCATTTTGGGTGCTAGCTCTCTCCTCTTACTCACAGTGATACCTTGCTCTGCGCTGTTGCATGACCCCTTCGGCAAATTATTCAGTCTGGTAGATGTATTCTCAGTGGTAGCACACAATTTATACAATTTATACAACAATCGAAATTGGACCCACCTTAAAAAAAGTGTACCCATGTGCTGGGACCCCTAGACTTGCAGAGGAGTTTTGGAGCCCAAGTTGGTAGCACTTGGCAATAAAATAGATGGCAGAGGTGAGAGATGGGGGGGATGGAAGGGAATTTTGGAAGTTCTAGCCAATGTTATAGACAATATAGGAAGAGAAGAGGTCACAGATGTGGGTGGGGATAATGAGTTTAGAACTGATGACTGGGCTTCATAGACCTTTCAAGTAGGAAAACCCGGTAGGCTCTTCAAAATGTAGATCTTGATCTCACTAGAGAAATCAGGACTAGAAGACAGCAATTTCTTAACTGTCTGCATTGAAATAAATTTCAGAACTTTGGGAATAAATTATTTGTCTTGGGAAGGGGTCTATGTTGAGATTTCAAGAAATGAGCCTATAATAGTGACTAGAAGTGACTCAGGTATACACATATATACATTCTTCTTTTTATATTCTTTTCCATTATGGTTTATCACAGGATATTGAATATAGTTCCCTGTGCTATACATTAGGATTATCCATTCTAAATGTAATAGCTTGCATCTACCAACCCCAAACTCCCATAAAAGAAATAGTAACTAGAAGAAGGGCTATATTTAAAAGGGCTTATTTAAAAGAAGGTTAGAAAGGGAGAAGCCAATGACAGAGATTGAGAAATGGTTACAGAAGAAGGAGAACCAACAAAGCATAGGCCAAGGCAGAAGATGCCTGAAGAGGAGAAAGACCAGCGGTATTAGATATTACAGAGTTAGACTGAACCTTCTAGGAGAACATCATAGAGGGAACTTTGTCATCATCTTCTGTAACGATTTTAAACAATCAATAACAGTCAGTGGTGCCCAGGTCCCTAGTACCTGCTGCACATTTTCCCATGGAATAGAATTGATCATAGATAGAATTTGGTGGAAACTCGTTTGAGAGAAATCCCAAACTAAGATTGCTGTAGGGATTTTGAAAATTTAGTGCAAAAATCACAAATTTTCCGAACTGTGATTTAAAAAGGTCTTAGCAAAAGTGAATAAATACCACATGACATTTTCAAAGGCCCCCAAACAAAACTAATTTCATGAATAAAAGCAATAGGCTTTTGCAAGTGTCTTTGGAATGTTTCTATAGTTAAGTGCAAAATGGACAAGGCTACATTGAGGCATTTTTTATTATGAATCAGAGCAACATTATCAAAGAACCTGACTAATATAAAATCTTACCATAGTAAACTTTCAGGTGTGCTCTATGAAGCTGTTAATGGCACTTAAAAAAAATATTATGATATAATGTAAGCCCTTAGTTAGATCTTCAGGAAAAATATTTTCTTTTTTCACTAATTTTTTTTTTTTTTTTGGTTGTGTTGGGTCTTCGTTTCTGTGTGAGGGCTTTCTCCAGTTGCCGCGAGCGGGGGCCACTCTTCATCGCGGTGCGTGGGCCTCTCACTGTCACGGCCTCTCCCGTTGCGGAGCACAGGCTCCAGACGCGCAGGCTCAGTAGTTGTGGCACACGGGCTTAGTTGCTCCGCGGCATGTGGGATCTTCCCAGACCAGGACTCGAACCCGTGTCCCCTGCATTGGCAGGCAGATTCTTAACCACTGCGCCACCAGGGAAGCCCTTCACTAAATTTTTGATGTCTGTTTTGTCATTGAAGTACAGCTGTGGAGTGGTGACCTTGGTGTCTGAAATTATGGGTTCAAGTCTCCCTAGGGCCGCCTTGTAGCTGTGCATTGCTCAGCAGCCACCTTGGTCTCTCTGAGCCTTAGTCGTGGGTACTGGGCAAGTCACAATGGTATGTGTGCCCTTCAGCTTCATTTCTAAAGAGGAATCATAATGCAGAACGCATCTGTTTGCTGTAGCCATTAACTGAGGTGATGTGTATGGATTAAATGTGCTGGTGTTTGTGAAAGACCTTTGTAAACAGTGTAAGTGGAATTATTATTATTATGGGCCAGAACTGGAATGGAAGGAAGTAAGGTGTATGCTATAAACCAGTTTTGAACATATACTTTAATGAGTATATTTTTTAGGAATGATAGTGTAGTGGTTCCCATGCCTCCTTTCATAGTTGTATGGCTCTGGGTGAGTTGCCTGATATTTCTGTATCTCGACATCTATATTTTCATCATAGGGCTTTTGTCAGAACTGTGAGTCAAAACATGTAAAATTCTTAAAACAGGGTCTGGTAGATGGGAAGCACTTCAGAAATGATAGCTACTGCCACTACCTAAATGCTATGCAATTGCTGCCTATCCTATACTTCTAAGAAGTGATTACATAGACTACTGCAAGACTTCTCAGAAAGGATTTAATGGACTACCGCTTTTATTTCAATTTATTGTCAATTCCTATGACATGTGTTTACTCTGAACTTCTGTCAGGGCAGACAATGGAAGTTCAGTAGAAGTGACTGCTATCTTTTCCATAAAAGACAGAAAACCCGGGAAGTATTTGGGGCTTAGCAAGATGGGCTGGTCCTCTATTTTTCATCTTCAAAAGTTCACCTGTTTGACTGGTGTCCATCTCCAGACAGCTAATCACAACGTTGCTCTCACAGTGAGGCCTTGCTGTCCTTTGGGGTATTTGCCATTGAACGAGGAAGTGGCAGGTCGGAGGCAGAAATGTAAAACTAATTACTGGTAGACCCAGCCAGACAGACATGTCAGAGTCCTCCCCATTTAATTTAATTTATTTATTTAGTTTTACTTTAAACATTTTTTTATTTTTATTTTTTTATTTTTTGGCGGTACGCGGGCCTCTCACTGTTGCAGCCTCCAGGCTCCAGACGCGCAGGCTCAGTGGCCACAGCCCACAGGCCCAGCCCCTCTGCGGCATGCGGGATCCTCCCGGACCGGGGCACGAACCCGTGTCCCCTGCATCGGCAGGCGGACTCTCAACCACTGCGCCACCAGGGAAGCCTTTTATTTTTTAATTTAATTTTACTTCTGGCCATGAGGCACGCCTGGTGGGATCTTAGTTCCCTGACCAGGGATGGAACTCGCGCCTTTGGCAGCGAAAGCGTGGAGTCCTAACCACTGGACCTCCAGGGAATTCCCGTCCCCCTTTTAGAACGTGCAGGGTCCTGCCATCTGCCCAGCCACAGTCACTCTGTGGATACCCGTGGTGTATCGGGTGATCCCAGATTAATTGAGGTGACTGGATTTGGACATATGGACCCTACGCATTCACAGAGCTTTGTGTGTTTGTTTTCTAGGAATCTGCTTCTTCTCTTTGATAGCATGTTCTGCGTTGTATGTAGTTAACTTGGGCAGTTTTATCTTATGAGATGAGGTCTTCAAGTGTAAGAGCCTTGTCCCCTCATCTCTGGAAGCCCCATAGCTTCAGTGAGAGGTCCACAACCTTGGGACTTGAGTGGGAGTCAGGCTGGAGTTTCCTGTTTATAATTTGGGTTGTTAACACTTGGGATCGCTCCCCCCAAGAATGGAACTCCAAGTTCCAAAACAGGATTCTCCCAGAGAGTTTGTCACAGAAGGTCAACCCCCTCTATAAAAGACATCTTAAATAATCATTACAAAAAACGTTTTTTTCCTTTGAAAGGAATGTACTCACATTTGAAAACTAGAATCATATAGACATGAAGACCTGCTTTTATTTGCACCAAAAGGAACATTCCCTCTTATAGAAATATCCTGCTGTCGAAAGCAGCCTTGTAGGCGACAATGCAGGAGGTGCCCAAGAGGGGAGGATCGGGGATTATCTCAGTTCTGCTTTCAAAAATCACAATGAAAAAATGCCTCGGATCCCTGTGGCTGCCATTCCCCATCATTTCCTCCCCCTTTCAGTGAGGCTAACTCCGAAACCTTGACATAAGCCTCAGTGTTTATATTAGGTTTTGGATGTTAGCTCCCTTGGCTTCTGGGAGCCGACTCTGTTGAAAATTATGTTTTTCCTTTAAGGACAAAGGCCTTATTGTATGTACACGTCGTGCAGTGTAATGAGTTTTTTTGTTGCTTTTTCTTTCAAATGTTAGGTAATGGGTGGGACTAACCCAGATCTTTATAGACCCAAGGGTCTATAACCTGAATGGCAATTTGAAGGTTTCACACAGGTAACTCAACAAGAGAATATGAGAGGGCGGGACAAGTGGCATCTTCCCTGACCAGAGCATGTCTCCCGAATGCCCTGCTTTGATGGAATAACCATAAAATGGCTCTGGGAGAGGATCTGCAACATGAGTCATGATACCCCAGGGACACTTCAAAGAGAATCACAGTGAGGGAGATAACAATCCTCACATTTTCACTCATAAAAGCACACATTTCCAAAATAACTCTTGTATTCTTGGTCAACTAAATAGATTTTGGCCAGATGGTTTTTTCATGGCTGCAAAGGCTGTCAGGCGTAGGCTGAGCATCTTATTTGGAGATGCTGTGCAGTGGACTGTCTGCTTGTGCTGCTGGCCTCTGCAGCTGTGGGTGACCTCAGAAGACTATTTCCAGGAGAGATAGAGCTGGCCTTCTGAGAGGAGGCAGGAAAACTAGAAGGCCCAAAGCTGGTCTTACATTTATTTGGGCCTCATTGAGAGGCATTTTTAGCATCTTTATCTTAATTTTTTTCCCTCTCTCTCTGTAAAAAAAAAATTTTGAGCCTATTCCCTTAGGTTCCTCTTGGGGGCAGATCTGCAGACTGCAGCATTAGCAATAAAGTTCCTTTAACCACTCACTGCTTTCCGTTTAGTGAGCAAAATAATGACATGTGCATTCTTTTCCGTATTTATTCTTAGAACTTTTTATTAAAAAAATACAGGGGGATTCCTTTTCCATTTTATTTGCTAATTGAACAGAACCGTTTGAGCCAAGATAGGACGATTGCTCCCTCTGGGTTCAGAGAGCAGGGCTGCATCTGGCCAGTGGCCTGTAGAACTTGCTACTTCTGTGTCCAGGAGAGCCTTGCTGGGCTGTTTGACTGCCTCGTACTGACTCTGTACCCCTCAGAAATTCACGAATTCTAGAAGCTCTCACAGCCTGCTGGGTCTCTCCTCCTTCGTGGATTTATAGAGCAAAAGCAGTAGCATCATGACATTCACATACCAGTGTTTCTGGGTCTCAGGGGGATGCTATTTTCCTGGATGAGAAGACTAATCAGATATTCTTCCACTTGAGAGCTGCTATGCCATGTACCTGGGTTTATGCTCCTTGAGGGGCACAGGCCTATTAGAATTGAGATGCGGTGATTTCCTGTTTTTAAGCACATGTGAAACAGTGGTTCCAGGCCCCAGTGGGACCCACCAGAGGTCAACTTGCAGTCTCATGAGCACAATAGGTGAGCACCCAGGCGGAAATTCGTTTCCCCTGAGAGGTGACTCAGCCTGAATTTGGGGAGTAGCTGGGTGGCAGGGAAGGGGACGTAAGTCTGCTTTTTCAGTGAGTGTCATCAGTTAGTTCCGGGGTGGCTTCTGTGGGAAGAACTGGCTTTTCTTTTTTACCTCTGGGATGTGCATGTACCAGACAACAGTGGCTTCCTTTCCCTTGTGATTGCCTGTGTGCATGTAGGGAACTAGTTGGGATTTATTAAAAAATGTGATTTTTTTTTTTTTCTGTTTCGTGTAAGCCATACACCGGGCAAGGGCAAAGAGACATTTGCTTAAAGTATTTTACACACCAGTTGGCCAAGTTACAGAAATATAGAGCTCCCAGATTTGGCATTAGATTGAAGTATATGAAATTTTGGATATTTGGTGTTGACCTATTAAAACAGCAATTTCTTGTGGTACAACCTAAGATGTACTTTGAGCACCTGGAGAATTTTTCACTGGACATAGTTCTCCTGGCAGGTTGTTGCAATGTATCTTAATGAGGGGGCCTTTAAATTCAGGGTGAATTGATACTGGGTTCACAAACTAAAAATAAATTGTGGTGATATAGGAAAACGTAACACCTCTTAATCTCTGAGCCCCCAGCTCTGAATTAGTGGGCTCCTGTACACATCCTCAGGGCTCTCTGATGGTGGCGTGGGGAGGGGGAAGGGAGGGAAGTGGTATTCACCTGGTCAGTGAGAGGGGGCACGTGGTGGGTGCCCTGCAGGAAACGTGGGAACCGAGTTGCAGGACCGACTGAAGTAGGAAAATGATTGATGGCTGTTAAACTCAGCACATGTGTAGTGAGCATTTATGTTAATAGTGGCCCGAGGCACTGTGAGATTAGAAAAAGCTCTTTTTTACATGAACAAAAAGAGATTAAATTATGTTCCAGGTAGTTTTGAAGTTATTGCTTTCGAGTTCTTTGAAAATTGATGAACTCGTGCAGGCCATAGATATTAACTCTTGGTTGGAGTATCTGATTAATCAGAACAAATTATTATTCCTTGACTGTGCTGGATGGCGTATGTGTATATACACACGTATATACGTGCATTGTATATGTAGGTATTTAATATGAAATTTGGATCATGGATTTAGCTTGCAAATGACTTTGTCTCATTAGAGAGTCTCAAATGGAAGTGTGAAAATGTGATTGAACCAGAGGTTGTGTACATGTTGGGGGAGACCCTTATAGTAGAGCTGTGAGCACTGGTGACAAGGGACACACAGTTGCGTTCCCATCACTGCCGGCCTCTCTGTCCTCCTCCCTCCCCACCCACCCTCTTCAGTCTGATGATGTGTCTTCTCTCACACAGTTGCAGGTCATTAACAAGTCAGTGGTAAGAATTCTCACACCAGCAGAGGTGACTCTTTTTTTTTTTTTTTTTTTCTTTTTTGCGGTATGTGGGCCTCTCACTGTTGTGGCCTCTCCCGTTGCGGAGCACAGGCTCCAGACGCGCAGGCTCAGCGGCCATGGCTCACGGGCCCAGCCGCTCTGCGGCGTGTGGGATCTTCCCGGACCGGGGTACGAACCCGTGTCCCCTGCATTGGCAGGCGGACTCTCAACCACTGCGCCACCAGGGAAGCCCGACTCTCTTTTTTTTTTTAATGTGCACAGGAACCCCCAGGGAGCTTGTTAAAAATGCAGATTCTGAGGTTCTACTCCAGAGATTCTGATTCAGTAGATCTGGCAGAGACCTGAGAATCTCCATATTTAATAAACTCTTCCAGTGACTCCATGCAGGAGCCAGTACCTGAAAAACTCTTCCCAACTGAGGTTAGTGGAAAGAGAAGGATATATGAATATAACCATAAATATAGGTAAATTCCCCAGTGAAGCAACTTGTTCACTAGTGGTCAGGTACATTTGAAATTCTGTTATTGGTACCAAACTTATCCATAAGTCAACTCTCATTTATGTAACACTATTTTTGTGGACCTTTCACGCAGTTATCTTGTACATTAGCTATCTTTATTGAAGTGCTACATTTTCTCTTTGTGTCCTCTTCTCTATCAAGCCTCCCCTAGCCACTTGATCAGAATTAGTCACTTGTTTCTTAGAAGCCTCGTGTTGATTTCTCATATTATAACCCTTACTCCTGCCTACCCTGAAGTTTCATTAATTATTTACATGACTGTCTCCCTACTAGACTTTAGGCTTCTTCAGGATAGAAATAGTGTCTGATTCTTCTCACCATCACTCAAAGCGTCTCGAGGAGTACCTCGCATGTGGTAAGTCTCAATAACTATTTTACAAATCAACACCATGTTCTTAAATTGGAGGTAGCCTGACCTTCACGGCTTCCTCAAAGCCGTGCTGTGAGGGAGAGAAGGCCTTCTCAAGAAACCTGTTTCATAGTCGAGATAATTAAGGCTCGGAAAAGCAAAGCAAGACAAAGCACACATCACTAATCAGTGAGAGTTGGGACTACAATTCAAGTACGGGAATGCTAACCCACCCTGGGTAGACTCCACTGAGATATCTCTCAGAGAATGTTTTCTGACTACAAGTGTTAAGAAAGCACCCCAGGGCTTCCCTGGTGGCGCTGTGGTTGAGAGTCCGCCTGCCGATGCAGGGGACACGGGTTCGTGTCCCGGTCCAGGAAGATCCCACATGCCGTGGAGCGGCTGGACCCGTGAGCCGTGGCCGCTGAGCCTGCGCGTCCGGAGCCTGTGCTCCGTAACGGGAGAGGCCACAACAGTGAGAGGCCCGCATACCACACACACAAAAAAAGAAAGCACCGCAAGGGGGTGAGTGAGAGAGACCCAGCAAATAACTTCCCTGGGGATTATGTTTTTAACAGTCCTTGTGGTCCAGTGAAGTAGAGTCCTGACTGGTGCCTTTGGGTGGGACAGGCTGACCCTCTAGGTTGGTGCTAGCCTTTCCATGAGATGGATTCCCACAGGGATACACTCTGTTTCCTGTGGTCTTTCTGTGACGGACAGCAGCTGCAGGGTGAAGCTGATATTACGTATGTTTGTTGCTTCTCCAGCATGAGCCAACTAGATGTAGCAATTTGACAGAACAGCCAGGGTTTTATGACAGACTTGCTGGGATCCAGTAGCATCTGGAGGAGCCAGAGGCAAGCGATGAAGAGCTGAGGGCCAGGTGAAGCTGGATTTAGAGATACGCCCCATCCCAACCCCTTTCGTTCCCAAACCTCTATAACAGAAGCTGTTTCCTTCTGCTGGCAACTTCCGCCCAGCAGGCCCCTTCCTCATCCAGAATGGACTCATTCTGGGAGGAAATGTTAGTTCTTTCTGTTCTCCTGGTGCTCCCCCCAATTTCTGCCCACATTTTCCTTTCCCTGATCAGGAGAGAATAAAGTCAAGCTGACAAGGTTCTGTTTCATGTTGCCTTCACATAATTCTGGTCACGTTGCTAAACGATTTTCCATACTTTTAATGAGAATCCTTTTTTAAAAAAGTTCTTTTTGTTTTTAAATTAGCCTGGCATTCCATTGTTCCAGGGTTCCACCTTTATCATTTCCATCTTTATTATTTTTTACCATGTTATTTTCTTTCTCTGTTATTATCCCGGCGTTTCCATGATGTCACCACTCCCCGAGTTTTGTGTCTTGTTTTTCTCAGTTTCAGTTTTTAATTCTTGGTCCCAGCCTGATAATGAAATGCACAAACAATTACAGTGGGGTGGTGGTTCTTCCTACACACCCCATGTGGGCCAGACATTTGAGGGATGGACAGTCCAGTGAGGAGCTCTGTGGAGGCCAGAGGAGGACCATTTGTGATAATGACCAAGCGGTGGAGAAAAGGATTGCTGGGAATAGTTAAAGCACTAGCTAGAGCAGTGCCAAGCACCCAGGTAGGGGGTTAGTAAATATTTTTCACTAATGATGGCGTGTAATGATGGCGTGCTGATAGCATTTAGCCTGGTGGAGAGAATGCCGGCGGGGGGGGCGGGCCTTTCACGGCCTTCAAGTACGTATTTATGGGAATAAATACGATGTTGAAAGGACAGACAGGAGTACAAACCCCAAATTTGCACCATAGCCTCAGTTCCAGCTTCTCCGCTGGCTGCTCACTGCCTCTCGCTCACTTTCAGAGTGAGCCCCAAGGTGGTTGTGGGGTCTTGGCTTCCCTGCTTCTTGGCCAGTGCCTGCCTGTGACCACAGGCCTCTTCCCTAGATCTCTAAATCCTAGTTACCCTGCTGTAGATGAGCTCACACCCCTAGCTTTGAGCCACGTTTGTTAGGATCAGAAATTGAAAGCAGCGTCTTACTATGGACTCTGTTCATTCCAGGGTTTTGGCTTTAGATCTTAGTACAACTGAGAAGAAAACTTAAAATGAGGGATTTTCCTCTTGCTTTTCTTTTTTTACGCCTAGGGGTTTATTGTTCTCTCACTCCCACACCCGTCTTTAACAGTCGCCTACCATTTGGTCACTGGTCTCTGGTAGGTCCAAGCTCCCTTAGGACACGGGTCCTGGAACTTTTCCTTGGCATTCTTAGATCTTCTAGGCAGTCAGCATTTTCCTAAACTTGAGTCTGTTCCCTTGGAGATGTAGCTTGGCAGGCATGGTGGTTATTAGCACTAGGGGTAAAGAGTGGCCAGCAGTAGCCAAGACAGCATCTCTTGTGAGCCTTAAATCGTGGACAGCGACAGCTGTCCCGAAGCATCTCGGTCTGTAGGTATCTGACACAGTGGCAGGTGCTGAGAGAAGGTGACCTCTGGTGGTCACTGGGTTAATGTAATAATCTCAGCCAGCGATCGTGTACAGTTGTGGGCATTTGCGCCTGTGGGTGGGTGTGGGTGTGTATAAGGACTTACACGTATAGAGATCTCTCAGCATTTGAATGATGGGTTTATAAGAATTTTGTTTATTTGGCTACTCTTTCTTAGACCTTGTTATGCTGGGTCTTCCTTATCTTTTTGAACTTTAAATATTGGAGGGCCCCAGGATTCATTCGATCAAGACGTTTCTCTATTTACACCCCTTCCCTAGGTGATTTTTATACAGATTCGTGGCTTAAAAAATACATATATGCTGAAAGTTCCCACATTTATGTTCCCAGTCCCCTTACCCTTCAAATGCAGACTTGTAAATTCAGATGTCTACTTGGCACCTCCAAACATCTCAAACTTAAAACGGCCCAGACAGAGATCTCATTTTCCAGCCCGCCTCCAGATCTCTTTTCCCCCAGCCAGCAATGTCAGCTGCACTGCTCCATTCTCTTAGGCCATCAACCATGATGTCCTGGATTCCTCTTTCTCTTACATCCTGTATTCTATCTACTAGCAAATCTTGATGGCAAAACCTTGAAAATATATCTGGTAATATCTAACTATCTCCATGATCACTTTTGCCTCTGGACAATATATTATCAAGCAGTGGCCATTGAAAACTATACATCCCATTTCTTCACTTACTTACAAAACATCCCACAGTGGCTTCTCAGCTGACTTGGCATACAGTCTGAAGTCTAACTACAAGGCCCTGCCGGATCTGGCTTCTGATGCTGTCTCTGGCCCCACCCCCAAAGCATCTTCCCCTCCTGGTCTGCTACTCCTGCGTGATCCCAGCACCTTCTCAACAAGGGCGTCTGCCCTTTCCTGTCCCTGGAACACATTTGTTCAATATATTTACACATTCTCATGTCTTCACTCTGGCCTCTGAGGAAATGTTTCCTTATTAGAGGGCCTTTGTTCTGACCACTCTTCCCCCATAGTACACACCCTGTCATTCTGTTCCCTTGTCCTGCTTCCTTTTCTCAAAAGCCCTCATCAGTGGCCATTGGATCACGTGTGTCTTTGTTTCTTGAAGGCCTCCCTACTAGAATGTCAGCTCTGTGAGGATGTGGACTCTCCCGTTCACGCTGTATCCCAGGGCCTGGGACAGTGCTGGGTCCTTCCAGTGTGTACCTGTATCAGTTGGATGACTGAGTATATGCCATGTTTAATTTAATTTAATTTTAAGATTCAGTTTAATTGAATCAATTAGTTTTTAAGTAATTACTTCAATTAATTAATGGTGTGTAATTTTTTGATTCTATAATTTGAAGATCTAACTCTCTTCCTCAAAAATAAATTATGATTTTTCCTCTCTACTCTAAACTCTGCTTTTTCTGTAATGAAGACTTGCCATTTTCATGGCTCACGTTACTTTGCCTATTAAGTCGGATGGTGGGGAAATTGTACAGATACACTGACAAAGATGAAAAGCTATCTCCAATGAACCAAATAAAATTGTAGTAAAGTATATAATAAGCAATAATAATTATAGAATAAAATGTGCCCTATGGAACACTGGTTTTAAAAGTAGATATTACTGCTCACACTTGGTAGCATAATGATGATTGGTTTTGTAATGTAAATTAAAATTCAGTATGCTGGTATTTTACACTTTACCTAAAACATATTATGGAAGAAAGACTAGCAAAGTGTGTTAAATATTACAATTTCGTAGAGCAAGAAAAAAGTGGCACAAAGTATTTCCCATGATATGCATAAGACAGGCTGCTCTACTGTAGGCAATGCCCAGTCATGTCGCTGCACTACCTTGGAGGGCACTAGGATGGCATCACTGAAGGAGATCCCTTTTGAGGGCTGTCAAATCCCAAGGGTCTAACATAGGTAGGTCAAATTCTGTCTCAGTGAGAGAACTGTATGACAAAACTTTTCTGAGGCTCATTCAGTGGCCCACCTAGTGCCTGAAGAACAGGAGGATTTGGATGATCTCTGGGAGTTTACGGCTGTGGAATTTGGTTGTAACAGACCTTCGCCTCCTCTGAACTCATGACTAGAACTGCATCCACTCGTGTTGCAGCATGTGCGGTGCTTTTGCCATGTTTATGCTCTGGCCCCCCTCCCTCTTGGACTGGAAGCTCTTCTAGGGCAGAGGATGGATCTGATTCATATGTTCTGTTCTCAGTAAAAACCTGGCACAGTGCCTAGCCCATGGCAGGGGCTCAACAATATTTGTTAAACAGATCCATGGATTTTTATTCAGACAGATTTGAATTTTGCGGTGCAAAGGTTTAACCTACAGAAAAATCCAAGTTCGTAGCCAAGATGTCACATTTTCTAAAGACCATTTGTGTTCTGTTGATATTTTTGTCTTATTTTAGATGTTAAAGCTTCGGAGAAGCTGTCCTATGATGAAACCCTTTAAAAAAAAAAGCAATGATGAAGGGTAATAATCATGGCCAAGCATTTCTTTTTTAAAATGGGGCACATGTTGTGAATCCCTTTAGCAACAAGTTTATGTTAATGGTGTTTTATGGGTGACTGGTCATTTTCATTCCTTTATAACACCTTCATCAGAAAAGGATTATATGCAAAATTGGCATTTGTTGATTAATGAGTTTGAATGTGGAAGCTAGTGGATTAAAATTACATTCTAAACCTATGAAATAAATCTGTGGCTTCTCCAGTTCTCTCTAACACCTGCATGTGGCCCTTGGGGAAGGCTTGGTGAAGAGAACATGCTGTTAATGGCCCTGGTGAATGAGTCAGACCAACCCTAGCTCCTCACAGACTTGCCTTCTTATGGGGGATGCTGTCTAAGGCTGGCTTTTTCAGTTCTGTGAACTTCCATCTGGCCAGAGGACACCTGCCCCCTTGCTCCCCTGCCTGACATTCCTCAGGCTAAGCGGCCACTCTCTGCCGTCAGTACCAGTGTGAATACAGCCCAGGAGCAGGGATGTTTCCATCACCTGATGCATCAGACAGCCCTTACCGTTATCAGTAGGCAGGACGGCAGGAACCAGCCCTAAAGCCTGCCATCCCAGGGGTCCCTTTGAAAGCCTCTGTGATTGCTGGTGGTCGGGGTCAATTGTACAGATGTCTTTAAAAGTGTCTCACTAGTGACCAGAAAGTTACTTCGTCAAGATGACAGATGGGCTGCGAGCAGTTCCTCTGCCCTGCCTATTCCCTGTGATGTCAGCTCCATTCACTTGTCAAGATCGGGTATTTTTGTAGCTCCCAACAGCGTGCAGGCTTTCTGGGCAACCCGTGAAAATTTTTCTGTTCTCTTCTGTGCAAAATCTGCTCAGTGGCTTGCTGTTGACCCACAGGAATGAGGGGGCCTTTGAGGACCTGGAGAGTCCCACTCACGGTGGGTGGAAGGCGCAGGGGAGGAGACACCTACTGGCGAGAGGGCGACAGCCCTCCAAGGCTGGTCTTAAGAAGAAGTGGTTTGTCACCACCAATCACCCTGGCAGGACACAAATGGGATGTAAGACATTCGGTTTCCGTGTTTTGGATGTGTTCGCTCTTCATTGCCAGAGAATCATCTGTGTGTACAGTTAAAAGGGTCCACTGAGTTCACAGCTTCTTTGGATAGCTGGGGAGCCCAGCTTGTTATATTGTGATGAGTCAGAAAAGGGACTGCCGAAATAACATCTCCAGGTAGCCTTCCTTAACACCATATTACGACCTTTCCTATGGAAGTGACTCCAATTTTATTGTTATTTTTAACTCCTTAACCCTCATTCCTTGCTTCCTCTGATGCCCCTGCCAACCTGGCCAGCAGCCTCTGTGCTGTCCCGGAGACTGGGAAGCCTGGCTAATGCGCTCTGATGATGCCCTCTGATGTCGATCCTGCTGGTGGTTGGGGTCAGACCCCCATCCTCTTCTTGCTAGTTCTAAAGAACTCACCAGAAAGGCATAAAAATATTCACAGATTTTCACCCCACCTCCCTTTTTTGTTTTCTTCTGGGGCAGAGGAAAAAGCTGATTCATTACTTGTCGTGTGCTGAAGGGTTCCCATAGTGTAAAATAATCAGTGGTCTTGGGAGAGGTAGCCGGGCCACTTGCACACGAGGCTGTATTACTTTGCAGCCTGTGTTCCCCTTCACCCTGGGTTCATATCTTCTTCCCGTGCGGGAGTCTGTGGGTATTTTCTCCGCAGCCCTGACTCCATGCCACATCCCAGCTGTGTGAGTCCCTTTTGATTGGGAGGAGAAAAGGGTAGACTCGGGAATGTGGATCACATGAAGGAAGGCTGCTGACATGCACTCCTCAGTTCACATACCTGGCTCCCGTCCCCTGGCAGAAGGGGACACAGTCTACCCTCTGATTTTCCAGCCTGCTTCTGGGAGCCTGAGTGGTGTCACAGAGCTGCATCTGCGACAGGATCCCCTGCACTCAGTCACTGGCTGCTCTGTGTTCAATCCATTCCAGTTACATTAATGTAGTGGTGCCAGCAGATCCCTTGCTTATATGATGTATGGTATAATAAAAACCAGGCAGTGCTACTTTCTTTGGGCTACTACTTTTATTTGGTGGTTATTTCTTTTGTGTTCTGCCTTCGCTAATGTTTTGGTTCTATTTCAAAATATGATTAAACAGAATGAGGAGCTGTTTGACACTCTGACCTGTTTTAAATCAGAGCTGTACTTGAGTAGCCGGGACAGCCTAATGGCCTATGTTCCTTTGTTCTGAGAGTTCCTTGAAAAGACCAAAGAAAAAAAGCCAGACCTAAATCTTTAAACGGCTTAGGACCCCCAAACAATCCCTCCAACAAACTAAAGTCTGTTAAAAAATAATTGAAATGTTAGGTAAGTTAAATATAAAAAAGGGCCTCCTTATTAATCCCCCGTTGCTTCTGCTGGCACGTGTCATATTTTCAAGGTACAGTATCAGGAGAACACTGTCATTTAGTGACATATTAGGGCCATATATCATGAGAACATCGCCTTGGTAGAGGATACGGGTACTAAAAGACACGATTCTGGCCAGACAGAGCAACAGGGGGTCTTACTTCTTTTCTCCAACCCCTTGCACTCCCCCCTGCCTTTTTCTTTAATCTCCCTCTGTGTTGCAGAGAAGTGAATTTCTTCATGGGATATGACTTGTTGCAAAATAATCGGGGGGCCCCAGTGGGCTTCATAAAGTCTTTTAAATGGCTGGGCTTCAAGGGCAGCTTTGTTCAGAGTTTGCACCATTAGCTGGGCCAGGGGAGGCCACGTTTGCCAGGGTCCAGGTCTCTGGGGTAAAGGCTCGCCGAGCCTAGACTGGGGGAAGAAAGAATAACACTCCCAGATGGAGTGTGATGAATTGTGCGATGTTTTGCAAGATGCTTTCACATAAAGACTCCAAAAGTGTGGCTGTGGGATGCTGCCAGCCTCCTGGGAGAGTACCCCTCGTCCCCGCCCCGGCTCAGTTCAAGGAAGAAAGCTGAGGACTTGGAGGCTTTTGGTCCAGGCTCTGGTCTGTCTGGCAAATGACAGGGCACTCAGAGACTGAGACTTGTTTTGAGTTTTTAAGTCAGAGACTTCATCTGTCTTTCCTCAAAGGCACTATTTTTACTCTTGTGTTCAAAATGAAATCACAAACTAAGGTTTATAATGGTCTGAAAATGGAGAGTGCTTAACAAAGGCAAACATTTAAATTTCTTGGCTGCAAGGAAGAGATGGCTCATCTTAGCCTCTAAACCAAGCAGTATGCCATAGTGATGAAATCACCTACTGTGATATCAGCGAGTCCTGGGTTTGAATCTCTGCCGTGGTGAAGCTGGGTAAGCCATTTAACCTCTCTGAGTCTCAGTTCTACCCATAAAATAGGGGTAAATCAGTGCGTTCCTCAGGTTTGTTGTGAGGGTTAAAAAGGACATAATACACAGAACGCGTTCAGCACAGTCTGGCAAATAATAGATTTTCCATAAATGTCAGGTGCTGTTATTCTGAATAGTTCAGCAACCTGCCTGGAAAACTATTATTGCCACTTCATTGTTTGGTTAGAGGTGGATCAGCTCTGTGACTTTGGTTATTGAAGGGATTTGCAAAAGTGGTGGCGATTGGGGAAGTGGTTCAGAAAGATCTGGAAATGTTACCTTACATTAAAAGCAAGGGCCACTGACCAAAGATATTTTAAAATAAACAGAAACGTAAGAGACTTCATGGCCGCAGACCTGTATTACAGGAAATGCTAAAGAAAGTTCTTTAAGCTGTAGGGAAATAATATGAGAGGGAAACTTGTATTTTACAGGAAGTAATGTAAAACATCAGAAATGGTAGATATCTGTATAAATAAAAAAGGCTATGTTTCCTCTCAATTTGATTAAAATACATGACTCTTTACAGCAAATAATAAAGTAAAAGCAAGGGCCATTGACACTTCCCACCGCTACTGACCTCAGATGCCTCCCACCTCTTGTACTGACCTCACTCAGTTGGGGAAGAGAAGAGATCTCAGCTGGGAAATTTGGGTTATTTTCCCTATCAAACGCACTTTCTTCGCTTTAGAAATGGTTTTGTTAGTGTTTTTTCAACTTTCGTTGAGCTGAGAGACATGGCCCAGAGCCTCGTACTTGTACACTAAGGCTTCGGAGTGTCCCAGACTGCCTTTCCTTTTCTTTTTTTTTTTCCTCCCAGCTCTTTCTGTGCAGGAGTTATGGAGAAGTCAATTGTACTATCAGTAACAAAGAAGAAGCAAGTCAAAGCTTAATTAAAATAATAAATCATCAATCACATTTACTACTGCCATTGGCAACCACTGAGCTATCTCAGTCTCTCCCCACCCCCTCCCAGCCCCCCCCACAATGATTATTTTCTAAGAGATTAGGAACAGATTTTGTCCAGAGGAGACCAGCTGGAGCACGTACAAACTTGTGTTGTCTCCTTTCTGAGGCTCATGCTCCCTTGCAAAGGATTTCCCTGGACCACATGTTCCAGAGAGGGAATCACTTTACTTTTTGGATTCTCAAAACCGGTGACATCAATGAAGCCTGCCCCCTCTGGATCTTTTCTTTCAGTTTTTGTCTACATCTCTGCATTCTAGAACTGTAACGTTTTGCAGTTAGAGCTGTTTATTTGAGTTTTGGCCCATCCCTTCTGTGGCATCTTTCACAGGTTACCTTCTAACAGGGCAGGGGACATGGCGGGAGACCTCACATGTCCGCCCCAGGCGGCCTGTCTTTCCAGAAAATTTCCAGACTTGCTCAACTACATACTAATCTAGTCCTGAACTCTCAACGGTCACGTAGGAGCTAACCTAATTTTAATATGATGCACCCATAAATTTTAATGCTGTGTTTTAGCAACTAACCTCCCTGGCTATCCTCTTAATCCAGGTCTGGGGACCAGGTTCTCTTCCCAAGTTCATTGCTACCTAGCTCTGAGGGACCTGAGACATTTAACTTCATTGTGTGCCATTCCTCCGACTGCAAATCTTAGGAAACCTGGGAGGATTAATGAAATAATGTCTGCAGAGCTCTTTAGAAGAAAAGTGCTATGTAAACATGAAGTATTATTCTTCTGTTTATGAGACATTTTATAATATTGCCTAGGAGAAATTGTGACTGGTGTTTGAAAGTACCATAAAGTTCCTTTTTTGCCTCTTTTGGGGCTGGAATTGGGTTACAATGGAGCACTTCAAGGAAAAGTCGACCTCTTTGACTACATGTGTGGGGAGACCAGGAATTCCAAGGAGAATACATACGCTGATGTTGGATCACCTTCCTCCTTGGGAAACTTGACACAAAACATCTGTATTCCTAAAAACAAATTCCTCTGTGAGCAATTTTGAGACTCTCAAATAGTGAAACACTACCGTGTGGGCACTTCAAACAAATTCTGTAATAAAGAGAATTTGATTAAGGGTCTTAGTGTCCTATTTGCGCTCACTGACTACGATAGCTTTTTTTTTTTTGCGGTACGCGGGCCTCTCACTGTTGTGGCCTCTCCCGTTGCAGAGCACAGGCTCTGGACACGCAGTCTCAGCGGCCATGGCTTACAGGCCCAGCCGCTCCGCGGCATGTGGGATCTTCCCAGACCGGGGCATGAACCCGTGTCCCCTGCATCGGCAGGCGGACTCTCAACCACTGCGCCACCAGGGAAGCCCCCACAATAGCTTTTGGGTCAAGGTGGAATTCTTTTCTGTAGTTCTCACTTGGTGCCAGAAGTTACACTGCAGTGTTTGTGTGATCTGCTAACGTCTGATGTCTTGTCCCCTCTAAGCACGTGTACATTTCTAGACCATAGACAGGAAGCTTGCTGAGTGGTTTCTTTACTGTTCCCACAGCACTGGGTGCAACGGCATATGGGCCAAGCCTTCGGTTCAGCTGCTTTAGAACTTCCACTCCTTTACTTCTCCGAGTCACTGTGCTGGGTATCCATCCCCTGACAGTAGCTGATGACAGAGGGAACGCCTTATTCAAAATTAACATGGGTCCAGCCCCATGGATATTTGCATTTTGATACGGGAATCCATCTATAGGGTCCCTCCCGAAAAAAGACTACAGTGAGGAAATGACACAGGGGTGTGTGCATATATGCAGCAAAGCAGGGTAGTCTGCAGGGTTTTTAATTTAGGAAAGAGAGTCACTTCTACCTCTTTATCCTCTCTAATGATATCACCTGGCCCATGTGCTTTATTGACATATTTTGTTGTTCATTTGGGGCAGAAAAAAATATTACAACTTCACGGCCTTCTTGATTTTCTGAAAAAGGATTTGGCACTTAGAATTTGCAAGTTCGCCAAATGACCGCTATTTGCCTCCAAGGCAGGCTTTGCTTTCATAAAAGCCAAGGATGGAAGGAAAATAACACCATCTTCTAGAGGAAGAGACTCATGTGGTCTGCCACCTTCCTAATATGGCTAATCACATGGAGGATTAGCAGGCAAGGCACCAGGTATTTTCATTTTCCTTCTTATATCAAGAGATTTGTGTTGCTGTTTCATAGTCTAGAAATGCAGCATCTGCCAGCCGACGTTTCTCCCTGATCACTCTCATCATTAACAGCTGCTGTGTTGTCCTCTCCAGATTTTTAATTTTATTATTATGTTTAAATATAAATGAAAGGTCAGGTAATACTTTCCATAGTCCATAATAGGATTGCGCCTGGAAGAATCTTAGAAAAAAAATATCTTCAAGACATTCGCTTGAAATAAAAGCATCTGAAAAACATTTTTTTTTCTCGTTGAGAAAAGCAAACAGGAAAATCTCACAATGGCGATTTGCTATCTTCTCTAACCAGCCCCCACCCCGCCAAATCAGCAAGAGATCATTTCCCTCCATGCCAGACACAAAAATGCTCAGGAGGCACTGGCGGGTCTCTTGGCACATTTCCTAAGCCCAGGGAACTCTGTGCTGCCATCTAGTGGCAGATCTTAGATACAGAAAGCTGGCTGCTGGAATCCTGTTTGAACTCGGCTGCGCCAGAGCTGTGGTTTGGCTCGCATCCTTATAGAGCTTTGTTGCCAGCCATGTAAGTTTTTTTCTTTATTACTCCCTATGCCCCTCTTTTCTTTTTGTTTGTTGGCACTTCATTTCATGTGCCCCCAGAGGCTGTGTTTTGAATTTTGATATATTTGGTCTTTCTGAAAGGAGGCAATAATGCAAACAGCTGCCTTTGACAACAGGTAAATCACAGGCTGGCTGACCCTAGAAAGTGGTAAACACGGAGAGACAGAGACTGAGAATGAAAAATGTGATGGCATTTATTACTCGTAGGCACTGGCTAGGTTGGTTTTTTTTTTTTTTTTTTTTTTTTTTTTTTTTTTTTTTTTGCGATACGCGGGCCTCTCACTGTTGTGGCCTCTCCCGCTGCGGAGCACAGGCTCCGGACGCGCAGGCCCAGCGGCCATGGCTCACGGGCCCAGCCACTTCGCGGCATGTGGGATCTTCCCGGACCGGGGCACGAACCCGCGTCCCCTGCATCAGCAGGCGGACCCTCAACCACTGCGCCACCAGGGAAGCCCGGCTAGGTTGGTTTTTAAGAATGTTCTGACGTTTTCCTCCAGAGCATTTTTACCACCATTTCTGTGGCTTAGATTTGGGGAGACTCAAACTCAGGCTGGAATCTTGGGGAAAATTTGCTTGAGGATGTTTGCCTGGCTGTCAGAGGTGTGATAGTCATAGATACCTATCAATATACAAAATAGTGCATCTTTCCTTGTTACCAGAAAACAGCTGGTGTTTGTAGACCTTCCCACGGTTGGTGATGACGCAGCTCCTTGGAGCTATTCAGCTCTTGTTAGAGAGCTCATTTCACATATGTGGAACCACCTGGAAGGTATTAATCTCTCCTGGGGCCTTAGGACTATGACATTCTTTAGTTCTTGTGTGTAGCCTGCATGCTGGGAAGTAGCAAAGTGCAGCATTTAAGCACGTGCCTTTGGAGTCGGACCTCTATTTGTATTCCAGATCTGCCTCTTGTGTGACCTGGGCAAGTTTACTAATGTTGGTTCCTCATCTGTAAAATGGGGATGATGTGGAATTATTTTGTGAAATAATGCATATACTATTCTTAGCACAGAGCCTGATACATAGAAAGTGTTCAGTAAGTGTGAGTCAGTGTCAGAAAACATTTTGTGAGTGAAAATGTGAACCGAATGAGCCGTGACCTTGAGTAAGAGCAGAGGACACTTGGTGCACGTGGGGATGAGGCGGCCAGTGGAGAAGGAGTCCTGAAGGCACGGCTTTGCGTGTGTCCCTTCTCACCAGAGCTGCTGGCTTGAAGACCAGGGTTTTTGTCTCTTGACAAAATCAGGGAAAGCAAAGTGAGTGGTCTTAATTAACCTGTGCTTGAATTTACTCTGTAGCTGCTGGACTCAATTAAGAAGATGGAGGAATCAGCCTCTCACCAGCAATTCTCTGCAGTTTTTCTTTCTTTCTTTGAGGGCCTGGGATTCTGAGCTTGTGCTCCATATCCATGCAACCAGGCAGCTGGGAAATGATCAAGTCTGGCAGCTCTGTACCAGCGTGACACTTGGTAGATATAAAAAAATTCCAAGTGTTATCAGAAGGGGGAAAAAAAACCTCACTAAACCTACAGCTAAGGTTTAGGTTTATTCTCTCTGTGCGAGTGTGTGTGTGTGTGTGTGTGTGTGTGTGTGTGTGTGAGTACACAAAAAATTCCAGAAGTGAATCTACAAATCATCTGGTTGAAATAAATTTTCTGCTGAACTATAATTACGAGCTATTTATTATGGATCTTGGGATCTTGCTATGGATTTTAATTGGCTGCTAGGTTTCTAATTTAGCAAAGAATTCCTATATGTAAGAGACTGTGTGTCTTCCTATACATTAGACCCCAAATTTTGACTTCACACCCAATCTGACTACTGTTAGAGTTTTTACTTCCTTGTGTCTGAGGAGTCTTCCTTTCAGAGAGGAGATGCACTTGGGGGTTGGGGGATGGCTTTTCCTTAAGGCTGCAGCTAGCTTTGCTGAATGCATAATGCCGAGGTAACAGATGCTCTGAGGTAATGCCCTGGGTGGGGCAGCTGGTATCAAACTATGGCTTCGAGTAACTGCACTTTGCAAAGCTAAGTCACTGTTCATAATGCCAAGCAGCCTAGACACCTGATTGTTGTTCTCGATTACTTTGGTGGTGGCAAAAGGGCACTATTAATTTTTAAGAATATACCTCTTTAATTTGAATTGTGACCATGACTATGTATTACGTTTGTACTTAAGAAAAAAATATGAACATAAATCAAAGGGCCATGACCTACAGTGAGTCATGATGCCACCATTATGAAGAAGAGAGGGTGAGGGAAGGAGAGTTGCAGGGCTCGGAGCCAGGATACCTGGGTTCAGCTTGCAGGCAGCCATTCACTCCGGGACTGTGGACAGCTCCCGAGCCTGCCTCAGCCCTGCTGGTACTAAGAATGCTCCCCGCACAGCGGTGGTTCTCAACCTGGGCTGCACACTGGAATTAACTGGGGAGCCTGGTCCTGAGATAAATCAGATCTGAGCTTCAGGGAATGGGAGACAGTGCCGGGCTTTTTTAAGAACTGCACACGGGTTCTGATTAGCAGCCAGGGGTGAGGATCCCTGCCTCACAGGATTTTAAGGAGTCAGTGAGATCAGCCCTCTGAGAACCTTTATCACATAGCACACACCAAAAAGGGGGAAAGGAAAGGAGACTGGATTACTCAGGTCAACCACACCTTACAATCAGACACCAATAACCAATAAATGAAAAAACAGAAGGTCTGCACACCAGCCCTGCAGGAGTGGGTACAGTGCTGAGAACTGATGCTCGCTCTTTGAGTGGCCAGGCAGGTGTTGGGATGGCCCCATCAGTGTGTTTACCACATTGGCCTCGGTAATGATGGCCATTTTCTACGTGGGGACGTTCGAGCAGCACCGATCAGGGTGGGCCCATTATTCCCATGCTTCAGTGGCCTTGCAAAGCCATCAGCGCAGTGAGACAACAAGACTGTGTAGAAATAGAGCTATTGGAATGGCGAGGCTCCCCCGTGCCCAGGCTCCATATACCTTACTCTGGGGGAGGGGTGATTGGTGAGTTGGAGGGAGTGGGGTCCTGGGACTCTTGGAGGTTCTGCTCATTCAAAAAGGGAGGAGATGACAATCTGGACTCATTCTAGAATCATTTTAGCCCCTGGGAACATCTTGAGGGGCTCTGCAACTCCTAGGGAATTGGAGGGCAGCACAGAAGGTGACATGTTTTATCTGAGAACTGCTTTAGAGCTAGAATTTGGTGTATGGGCTCAGCTTGGACCCCAGGTCCCCAACACACACACACACACACACACACACACACACACACTTAAACACTCTCACAGCCCTCACCCCCTCACACCCCTCCTTGGTGCTGGAATAGAAGTGGGGAGATCTCCCTTACTCTTGACATTGAAGCATACTGCTTACACTTGAGAATCTTCCCAAGGTCATTGTCAGGGCTGAGTCAGGATTTCTCCTGCACATATTCCAGGAGGGTTCTGAGTTCATCTCGAGGTCAGAGGGCTGGTCAGTTGCTCCTCTCTGATCTCTCCCTAAATCAGGCAATGCATGTGGTCATCCCAGCCTGAACTCAGGGTAGGCCATGGGCATTGTACACATTTGTGAGCTCAATACTGAAATCCACCTCTGCCACTGCAAAGCTGTATGATCTTGAAAAAGTCATAGACCTTCTCTGAACAGCAGTTTTCCTGCTTATAAACAAGAGATAGTGATAATACTTATCTCACAGCATTTTAATAGGAATGAAAGCCATAGCACCTAGCATTTAGTAGAAACTTGTTACAGCTCCAATCTCGTTGAAGGGTTGTGACATAGTATGTTTGGTTCATGTGCATCCTGTTCTCCAAACAGGTATATGCATCATACCTGGATCTTCTTGAAGTCATTTTAATAGCTAACTTTTCAGGATAAAACCAAAGATGCAAATGCTCACCACACTGTCATTAGCATAAGTGCTAATATAATGCAGCTGTCCCACAGCTATAAAACACTGACTCCTGTGTCTCTGCTTGGCATAGGGAATATTATCTTTTCTCTTACTGAGCCGATTCAATACTCAACTTTGTCATTATTTGAGTTGGAATTTTAGATTGCTGCATTTTAATGCACTCTACTATTAAGGATTGTTGGATGGCCGTGTGCAAATATTTTTGTTCTCACAATGCAGTCCTGGCCCAGGTAGCCCAATGGGCAAAATATGATTTACACAAATATTATCATTTCTATAGTGTGTACTAAAAAGAAACCTTAGAGCAGGGCGGGAGAAAGCCTCTCTCTCGGAGTTCGGTTATCTAGGTTAAATTGGCTGGTAAAGAAGGGACTTTTCATCCCCTTTCATCTGCCCCTAATCTCAATCTATTCCTGGAAGGATATTTTTGTTCCAGAAAGAGCAAAATCTCATTTGCTATCACAGAGTTTTCCTGCCAAGATGAAGGCAAGATAGGAAGAGGGAAGCTAGGAAAACCTCAGCCATGTGCTAGGATTCTGGGGATTCTGTTTTGAAGTTGATTTCAAATGTGTCTTGTCCTTTTTGCCTAGAACAAGGAAGTGACCTGTAAGAGAGAGAAGTGCCCAGTGCTGTCGAGAGACTGTGCCCTGGCCATCAAGCAGAGGGGAGCCTGTTGTGAGCGGTGCAAAGGTAATTTATGTTTTGGCTGTCTTTTCTGGCTGTTCCTGCAGGCATTTTAATTTCTCTTTCTCTCACCTTTCTCTTCACTCAGCTCTTGGCTGGGGTGCAAGTGGGTGTTGGAAGGGAAGCTACTGTGTGTGTGAGTGTTGGGGGGGTGGTAGTAAGGGGGGTCCTCCTAGTGGGGGATGAAAGTATGGCGAGCATCTACATCGTTGGTTTATTTTCTGAGGCAAGTTGTTAAAATGCCACAGAAGAGATGTAAACATGATGCCTCTGCAGGTTGGTACACACGCATGCAAGCCTGTTCTGTCACGAAGTTTCAACACTCAGTTTTTCCAGGCTCTACACTCACCCTGCCCACCCCTGCCAGAGGGAGTCTTTTAGACCAATTTTTATCATTTTGGTCCCTATTAAAGTTTTTTCTTGCCTTCCAAATTAAATCTAAGTCCTTCCCTTTGTCTTTGAAGCATCTCTAAAACGCCCTTACTCCACCCCCATCTCCTGTGGCCTTCCGGCACGCCTGTCTCTCTCAAACACACTGTTCTAGGTTGCCTCTGCCTTAGCTCAGGTCTTTCCCCCAACCTGCCCAGATGCTGCCTGTGCTCAAGGTCCCCCAGCCCTCATCCATTACTTTCCTGGTGAAGTTTCCATGGCATCCAGAAGTTCACACAGATACTTCAGTGATGTGCTTTTTCATTGTCTTGTTTGTGTTCTATAGACTCTCAGCTCCTCAGGACAGGAGCCAGGTCATGCTCTGATGTCACCTAGTGTATGTCAGTGTATGCATTGTGGTCCCCCAGAGGTCAAAATGAGCACAGTGGTTCAGGATGTGGGCTCTGGAGTCACACTGCCAAGTCCAAATCCAACAGTCCTGGGTTGCAAAGAGATTTCTCACCCTGAAGATGCATCCTGGGTTACAGAGTGTTCCCCAAAAGTTCACGTCCATTAGGAACCTCAGAATGTGACCTTAATTGGAAATGGGATCTTTGGAGATGTAATTAGTTAAGATAAGGTCATACCGGATTAGGGTGGCTGCAAATCCAATATGACTGGTGTCTTTATATGAAGAGCAGACAGAGACACACAGAGAAGATGACTGTATAACAAGAGGGGCAGGTATAGACGCCTGGGCTCTGTTGCTGAGATTCAGATTCACTTGCCCTGGGGCAGGGGCTAAGGCATCTGTCTTTTGAAGAAGCTCCCGGGAGATTTAATGTGCAGCCTGGGTGGGAACCTCTGAAAGAGATCTTGACCAGGTGATTTCTACCCCCACAGAAGAATATCCTTTTTTGGAGCTGCAAAGGGGAGGCTCCCTTCTGTAGAGCTCTCAAAAGGAGCTCCATAGAAACCAAGTAAACTAAAGCGCCATTTCTAGTGACAACCCACAAGTCTCTACGCTCAAGGAGGACTTTGAACTTTTCAACGCACACTATTACATGAAATCCACACGTCAAGGATTAATGCCAAGTTGTTTGTGAGTAACTATAGTTATTGTAGTTACTATTTATAGACTTAAACTATAATGTTTAAGTCTATAAATAAATAAGAGGCAGAGGTTGGAGTTGTGTTGCCTCAAGCCAAGGAATGCCTCGGGTTACCAGGAGCTGGGAAAAGGCCAGGAGGGTTCTTCCCTAGAAGCTTCAGATGGAGCATGGCCCTGCCAACACCTTGATTTTGGACTTCTACTTTCCAGAACTGTGAGAGAACAATACATTTCTGTTGTCTTAAGCCTCCAAGCTGGTGGTAATTTGTCACAGCAGGCTGAGAAACTAATACCTCAACGTTTTCACTTGAGCAGGTAGAGACATGGAACCTCTTTCTACCCCAGTTCCCTCTCCTGTTAAATGGGGATAATAATTGTGTCAGAGGCAGCTAATGGCGAGACACAGTCAATGTGTTTAGCAAAGTGCCTGGCATGCAAACATTTCTCAGTTAATATAATATAGTAGGTGCTCTGTAAATACCTGATGGACTAGACTATAAAAATGCGTCTCCTGAAGCCTTTTGGAGAAGGAGAAATCAACCATTTACTTCTCACCTCTTTCCTATGGAGTTGGGAGGCAGATGTTTTACTCACGTGACTTCTGAGAGCTATTGATGCAAGACCTGAAATAGTAACTTCTTAGGAGTCTCCCAAGCTGATGGTCAGATAAAGTAATTCCAATTCAGAATACATTACTGGGACTTCCCTGGTGGTCCAGTGGTAAAGAATCCGGCTTCCAATGCAGGGGTCGTGGGTTCGATCCCTGGTGGGGGAACTAAGATCCCATGTGCCTCGGGGCAGCTAAACCTTCGCACCACGACTACTGAGCTTGCCCGCTTCAACGAGAGAGCCCACGTGCCGCAAACTACAGCGCCCAGGTGCCCTGGAGTCTGCGGGCCACAACTAGAGAGAGAAAACAACAACAACACAACAACAACAACAAAACCTGCATGCCACAACTAGAGAGAAGCCCGTGCGCTGCAACGGAAGATCCCGCACGCCTCACCAAAGATCCCACGTGCCGCAACTAAGACCCGATGAAGCCAAAATAAATAAATAAATAAAATTAAATTTTAAAAAAGAAAAGAATACATTACTGAGCCAATGTGTGTCTAAGTTATTGTTGATTGACCTTGAAGAACCTCTTCTATTTAATTCTTTTTTTTTTTTTTGCGGTACGCGGGCCTCTCACTGTTGTGGCCTCTCCCGTTGCGGAGCACAGGCTCCGGACGTGCAGGCTCAGCGGCCATGGCTCACGGGCCCAGCCGCTCTGCGGCATGTGGGATCTTCCCGGACCGGGGCACGAACCCGCGTCCCCTGCATCGGCAGGTGGACTCTCAACCACTGCACCACCAGGGAAGCCCTAATTCTTTATTTTTTTAATGGCTGATTTGCCATCTTCATCTTCCAAGGCTGCCTCGCCAGTGAGAGGTGAGTTGGATGCTACAGGGTGGAAGCAGAATGTGTGAAGGAACCACGCCCGAGGCATTAGGTTCATTTCCCATTAACCGTAGTACAGGAGGGCACTTTGGGTTGCTGTAGTGTGTAACCTCCTTTCCTTCTTGTCCTGCTGTTTCCTTTATCATCATTCTTTCCTTTGATCATCCTAATCTTCCAAGGGAAAGTGATACTTGTGACAAATACATTTCATGAGTTTTCTTTTTGAGCTTAAGATGATAAAGTCTCTTCAAATTAAACTGGACCCAAGAATAGACCAGTGAATTCAGCGCCCTGAGTTCTCTTTCTGACAGTAAAGTCCAGGCTTTCTGGGGGAGATCAAAATCCCCAGCCTGCCCTGAGGTGGACCTTCCTGAGAGAGACTCCTGAAAAGTGCTGACTTGTCAGGCTGTAGAGGGGGCTCTTAAGATGCCCCCTTCATTTTCTCTATTTCTACTCCATAATACAGTTTTTGTCTCCTGTGTTTTAAGGGACACAGTTGTATTTGCACTGGTTTATTTACGTTTTTCTGATTAGAATAGTTACATATGCTCATAGAAGAAGCTTTTAAAAATAGGCTAAACTGTGGAAAAGCAGAAAATAAATTACTCATAATCCCACCACCCAGTTAACTATTTAATTAACTATTAAATAGTTAATATTTGATATATGTTTTCTGCATTTTTTCCCCACATCGAAGTGTTTACCTAGTTGATATCTTACTATTGAATTGTGTTATTTCTGGGTTTTTTTTTTTTTTTCTTTTTTTCTTCTCCCACTTAACATCCGGGCATAACATCTTCTCAACTTGTTTGGAAATACTGTCCTTAATGGGCACATAAGATTCTGCGTGGGAATGTACCAACATTCATTGGGCCATTTCTCCATTCCTGGGCATTTAGGTTATACCCTGGATTTTAGCACTGGGCAAGGGTAAGTACAAGAAGCTGAGACCAAAGAACATGTGCAGTAAAGGAATAACGACCAAAAAGGGAGGATCGAGAGCATTACCTGGGTAGAGAGGAGATCTTGGTGTGAACCCAGAAACCACTGTGGATTTGGCCTCCCAAGGAACCTGGGTAAACCTCTCCTCCCCCTCTCGTGTCCTCTGATCACACAGTGGAACAAGGACAGCAACAAATCCTCAGTGTGGAGCAGATACTCTGAGACAACCGCGGCAGCTGTGCTTCTCCTAAGTTCTCTTCCAACGGGCATGCTCTGTGCTAACGCTGGAGGGTTTTTTTTGTTTGTTTTTTTTTTGCGGTACGCGGGCCTCTCACTGCTGTGGCCTCTCCCGTTGCGGAGCACAGGCTCTGGACGCGCAGGCTCAGCGGCCATGGCTCACGGGCCCAGCCGCTCTGCGGCATGTGGGATCCTCCCGGCCTGGGGCACGAACCCGTGTCCCCTGCATCGGCAGGCGGACTCTCAACCACTGCGCGTGCCACCAGGGAAGCCCAACATTGGAGGTTTTAACTTTTACTTAGAATGATTCAGTGAGGAGTCGTAGTAATGAGGAGTTTGTTGATAATACTTTTAGAGCAGAATGATGTCCAGGCAAGATTATCTCAGGGTCAATTTTGTTTGTTTTTTTTGCGGTCGACGCATACATTTGACTGTGCTAAATCTGTAATATGAAGCCCATTTTACAGATGAGGAACTGACTTAACGATTTGCACTAAGTCACAAAAAGTTTGCAATGGCTAGCCAGGACTCGCACCCTGTTCCTATGGACCTGGGGCCCTGTGCCTGACAGGGGAAGGGCCTGGAACTCTCGCGGGCGCTCCCGATCCACAGCCACCGCTGCTCTTGCTCTCGGGGACCCCGTGCCGCGCTGGCAGCGACCAGCGCCAACCGGTAGGAGGAGGGGGGAGGGGGGATGCAGGATATCCACCGGCGCCACGCCGACTTCCGCCCGCGACTCCGGGGCTCCTCCCACGAGGCCTTCCAGCCTCCGGAACCGAGCCGCCTTCCCGCCTCCGGAACCGAGCCCCCTTCTCTGCTTCCGGGGCGGGTCCGGGAAGCGGATTCAGGGCGTTGAAGGGGACTTCAAAGCCCCTCCGGCCAGTTAACGCATGGTGACAGGAGAGCTGATGGACTTAATTCTCCTGTATTTTGAAAGTCATTTGCATTCAGAGGTACCACCTTGTGCTGTTTTTAAAGCTGATCACCAGACAGATCCGGCCTCTTGTAAAGGTGAGCACAGCACGTACCTAACCTGGCAGAATGGGTGAAGGGTGTGGGTCTACCAGGCTTCCCAGCAAAGACACCCCTTCTAGAAAACCTTTCTACCATCAGCAGGCACACGGGAAGGGGAAATCCAGTATTGCTAACTGGATGGAACAATAGTCCAAGCCAGTTGCTTTGAGTTTCCCTGGAGTATTGTTTGTGTTTGTTTGCTCTTCCTCTTACCTGAGGGAATTGTGAGTGTAAGCAGTGTTTCTCAAAATGCAGTGGACCAGGGCTTGGACATGCCGCGGAACGGCTGGGCCCGTGAGCCATGGCCGCTGAGCCTGCGCGTCCGGAGCCTGTGCTCCGCAACGGGAGAGGCCACAACAGTGAGAGGCCCGCGTACCGCAAAAAAAAAAAAAAAAAAAAAAGTGCAGTGGACCAAAGACTTACCTATGATAATGCAGCTTCCTGGGCCTTGCCCAATAACAGTAGTAACTGAGATCCTGATCATCTTCATCAAAATTGCAGGGGCTCGAACATATATATAGTCCTTACGCAGGGCCAGGCACTGGATCCTCACAGCCTGCTGAGGGAGGTACTATCATAGCCCCGTTTTACACATGAAGTGGTGGCACTGAGAGCCCCAAGGCGACAGAGCTAGTAAAGGACAGCAGTGGGGGACAGACTGGTCTCACCATTAGGCTTGCAGGCCTGCTGTATCACAAGCTCTGCCCCCGGTTCCCTGAGTCTACATTTTCAGGTCACCACCGGGACTCTCATGGGGGCTGAGGCTTGAGAACCACTGCTACCAGGTCAAGAAAGGAAAGGAAGAGAAAAGGTGGGCCTTTTTGATGAAGGAATGAGAAGCCCATCTGTGAGAGGCTCTTGGTCGATATCTGCCCTGGTCAGTGCATCTTTGGGGAGAAATCTCTTTGCCCCTCATAGCTGTGAGGCTGTGACCCTTTTCTCTCCTGCTATTTTGAAAATTTTTTGATCATTAGAATGATGGTATAAGAAAGAAAGAAAAGTAGATAATGACCAGGAAAATGTAACTCAAATGTTGAAGTGCTGGTGAATGGTTATCAAAACTCTTCCTAGTTATTCAGTTGTGTAAATAAACGGCGGGGAGGGTGGTGGGACTTGAGCCCCAAGAACTGGAAAAGGACCTCCCATCATTTTCTGAAACTTTTTTTTTCTTTTCCAACTTCTTTCTCTTCCTCTTTCCCTTCCTTAGCATAATTATTTTCAATTTTAACTTTATTTTTAATTTTAACTATTGATGTAGTAGCTATCTCACTACTACATCAATATATTACCATACTAAAAATTTAAACAGGGAGTAAAGTCTTTTCTGAGCTACAAAACCCCACTCTTTTCAGAAATAACAACTGTTATCAATTTATTGTGTCTTTCCCAGACCTTTTCCAGTTTATTACATATACACACATTTATATATATATGTAATTTTGTATGTGTGGTTTTATTTTTACATAAATTAAATTAAATAGTAATTATTCTTTCACAGTTTGCTTTTAAAAAATATCTCTACAGTAATATGATTTAGGAATTTTCCCATGCCAGTTCATGCTTTTTAGTTGTGTGGATCCCATAGCACAGACGTACAATAATTTATTTAAAGTCTCCCTGTTGATAGACGTTTAGACTTTCAGTTTTATACCAAGCTACAGGGAACCAACTTACCATTCTTGCTATGCCCCTGTGTGTCTGATGCTCAGAAAAACCTGGAAATCCAAGTGCTGTGGGGAGAGGTGTGCACAAGTTAAATTGTAATTGCCTCCAAAGGAGGCAAGGCTAGTCTCCTTTCCTATTCCTTTGAGAGTTTTCAAGCCTTTCTTCCTAAAAGATTATCATAGACTAGAGGAGAAGTTGGTATTACACTTAGCAACATTTAGGCAAATCAGCTGCTTTTGCCTTACAAACTTGCGCACGTAGCCACGTTGCCCATACACTGCCCATATAGCCAACTCTTTATTTGAGACTGCCATGTGCACACTCCTATCCCAGTTCTTTCCTGTTCTGGATTTCTCCCATATTACAAGGGATATTTTCCTCCCCCTTTCTGTGGTTTTGTGAGAAATGGTATCAAGTTCCTTTTAAAGAACCTAACTGAGGGTCAGCAATTCTTTTCTGTTTTTCAATGAAATATAGAAAGCACTGACAGTTGTCAACAAATTAAGACTTGAATGGTGGTATTTTTGCAAAATGTCACCCGATGAACTGAACTGCAGTAACTAAGTTTAGAATATAGGCTAGATGAAGAAAGGGGGACTGTTTTACATGCCTCTTATTTCTAAGAATGATTTTTCAATGAGAAAATATCATCGTCCTCATTTTTATCATCTCAGTTATCAAGCATACCTCACATCTGAGGCATTTGAAGACTCTCTGAAGTTATTACTTTTTGTTTTGTTACTTCCAATAGGGGAAAGCATAGAGAGAAGAAGGCATATCATCAGCTCATTCTTTCTTGGACAGTCTCTTAAGAAATTTGGGCCATTTAAAATTCCCATATTAATTTATGCTTATGTTTATATCTATATTCTATGTGTACTGATGTGTATTTGGGAACACTTGTAATTGGTGTTCATAGTTTATTTGTAATTATGTGGAGTCTTGTTTCATTCCTTTAAATAATTACAGAAGTTTATATTACATCCATAAAGACTATGCTCATTCTCTGTGGGTCTTTAAGGATCATTCCTATTCTTTGTTTTGAGGCCAGGCTCAGTGATGATATTGTTCCTACAGGAAAACAAGGTCTTCTATATGTTGGTCACCTTTTGGTGTGATGAAAAGTGGAACCTGCTTGTATTTACCAAGAGCTTTAACCCTTTGAGAAAGCCGTGGCATTTGCTTTTCCACTTAGTGCTGTTGAAGCCCTGTGGGTGGTGAGGTGTGAATTGTCTGGTTGATTTTAAAACCTTTATCGTCACCTGTTACCTTCATAGTAGTAGTCCCAAAGGGATGTGTTTCCCCACAGTGCTGGATACTGGGTTAGCTGGTTTATGCTCACCACTTAGTCCTCACAACAGCAGGGTCATTTCTGTCTTTCTCATTTTATATATGAGGAAACCAAAGGCTCAGGGAGCTTAAATCACTCATTTGCCAAGGTGTTAGTGACGCAAAGATCAACTAGAGGGTATCCAAGCCCTCAAGGAGCTTGCTCTACTGGAGGGACAAAAAAATACCATCCAACGGGGTAAGTTCTCCAGGGAAGGTGTGCCAGAGTGCAGAGGGCAAGGGGAGTGTGCTGGGGAAGGCTTTCCAGAGGAGGCAACTCATTTTTGTGATCAGGAAGGAGTCCATCACATCCAAAGAGAGCTGTTTGTGGGAAGCTCCTAGGTGAAGGTCGTGATCCACACAAAGGCATGGAGTAGTTCTTAGGCATTGCCTGCCACTCATGATCACCTAGGGCACTTGTTAAAATACCAGTTCCTGGGCTTTTAAGTTTTTGTTTGTCAATTGTTTAGGAGAGGGTAGGGGGGGGTCAGACAAAAACATGAAGAATCCTGTCATGACTTCTGCTTATTTCCCTCTGAAGAAATGTTGGTATTTAAAAGGAGGCAGTAGAGTAAATCTGCTGAGACAGAAATATGAAAACTCATATTTCCAAAAGGATTTTTAGGAAGGGTGTGTGTGTGTGGGGGGGGGCATTTGTGTTCTTGTTTGCTTCAATCAGATTGCTTATATGTTCCATTCATTCATTCATTCAACAAATATTTACTGATCCCATGCCAGGTATTTATGGGGTACCTGGCACTACTTACCAAATTGTTCTTACCTGTTATGAAGCCAGATTATTCTTTCAAACAAAAAAGTAAGTAAATTGTAACTTATTCTTCTCAAGCAAGTGTTTCAGTGTACTTTTCAGATTATTTTATGCTAATAATTGTCATACATTTTAATCCAAATAGCCTAATAACTGGGCAAAAGATTAATCTAATTTGAAAAATCTCAATATTATTTGATGAAAACAAATGAGATCATTGAGAGTCAAACAGACGGTTTTGGCAGCTTTTCTGTATTTACTCGGACTGAGAATCACCCTTTAATTTGGGGTTCTTTCATGAACAATAATGTACTTGTTATCAGAATATATGTTTGTTATTAGTGGATACTAAACAAATAAGGTGTGTTTCAAACATTTATAGGTCAAATTCCATCCTCTTTCTTCATACAGAGCATAAAATATTAATTGTCCACAATACTTTGATGAAAGATATAAGGAAATAGTCTTTTCCTTTGTCAGGTGGGATTTATTTTCCACAGTCTTTTCTTGTCTTTGATTTCTCTGTGCCTTGTCTCATTTTTCTATGGGTTGTGATCCCATGGGTTGTCTTTTAATAGTTTAATTTTTATACTTGATTTAAAAAGTTCCTATGATGTCTCAGAAAATGAAAGGAAAGAGGCAAAATATAAATATTTGCACACTGATTTCCAAAACTGGACAACCATCCTAGGTTCTGGTAAATAATTAGGGAGCAAAACATGCATGGAGAATTTTAAGGGGATTGGGCTCATTTATAGAGACCAAGTGCTGACCAAAGTAAAACAGAGCTATGAATAATGGTAAAAGATTGAGTATTATTAATTATAGCTTGCCTTTCAAGCAGTACAAGGTCACAAATAAGGAGCTGCTTTTCCTGTTGCTTCAAGAATGACTTGGAAGATGACAATGCCTTTCAGAATATTGCTATGTGGCTGTTCTGGAAGGAGCCAGCTGATTACCATATATATGAATGAGCATTTAAAAAAACTTAAACAAAAATAATTACACTCCCTATGTTGACAGAGTAAATTGTCCTGTTGTTTACATGGTTTAAGATGGAATAACCGTGAGTTTTTCCATGCATGTGTCAATCTGGTTGTTTGCTTTTAACCAGATTTCTTTTGGCAATTATAACCGTGCATTTTCTGCTGCCCAAACAAAAGAGCAGCTCTTTCCCCAACCTCTGTTTTCCTTCCTTTTAGACATCACCAGAATCTCTAGTAGTTATTATGTATGATTGACCCGGATGCAGTTTGTCCCAGGTTTCACATTCCAAATAAGGAATGACCCGCCTTAAGGTTAATACTCTACCAGTCATTTAAACTGTACTGTGAACTAGATTTAGAGAATATTTTGGAATAGACAAACCCCAGTCTTTAGGTTTTCATAGATAATGTTATAGTCACCCCTGAGGTGGTGCTTATTATCGTTCTGATTTAACAGATGGGGAAACAGAGATGCTTAGAGAAGGGAAGTGATGTTTTTCAAGATCCCACAGTTGCTCAGAGGTAGCAGGGCTCAGACTCCAAATGCTCCATTCTTCTGCCTGGTAATACATACACTGCCTATGAGATAAGAAGGAGGGAGGAAAGACCTGGAGAATTAGGAGGGCTCCAGAGATGAAGGAGTGAGAGAGACACTGGCATCAGTTTTGTCTGCATCAGTTTCATCTGTGTCACACCCGTTCTCCCTCCATGGACTTTTATACTGTGGGTGGACCAGCAATTTCAGAGGAAGTACGTGGGCAAAGAAGCTTTGTGGAGGTATTGGAAACAACATGTGGCTTAGGAGGAGGTGGCTTTTCTTACTAATTGACTTTTTTGGGGAACCCCTAAACTTACTTTCTTTTCCTCTTCAGTATCCATGACTGTACTGCAGTTCCCCAGGGAGACAATTCATATGAGCTTTATTCTTTTGTGAGTATGTATGTGTATGCCTGGTTTCATAAAATATTTTTGATAGATAATGCATTCATACAATTAAAAATACACAAAAGAGACTTCCCTGGTGGCACAGTGGTTAAGAATCCACCTGCCAATGCAGGGGACATGGGTTCGAGTCCTGGTCCGGCAAGGTCCCACGTGCCACAGAGCAACCAAGCTCATGCGCCACAGCTACTGAGCCTGCGCTCTAGAGCCCACGAGCCACAGCTACTGAGCCCACGTACCTACAGCCGTGCTCCACAGCAAGAGAAGCCACCACAGTGAGAAGCCCGCGCACTGCAACGAAGAGTAGCCCCCGCTCGCCGCAACTAGAGAAAGCCCGCATGCAGCAACGAAGACCCAACGCGGCCAAAAATAAATAAATAAATTTATTTTAAAAATACACAAAAACATCTATAGTAAAAGTAAGGCTTCTTCCTATTCTCGACCCTAGTAACCTTGTACCCTTTCCTGGAGATAACCATTTACCGGATTTGTGGGAATCCTTCCAGAGTCAGTCTATGCATACAGAAAGCAGTCTCCAGCAGCTTTACTCCTAGCTGCTTTAATGCTGAGACTCTGACCTATCACTTAAAACATCTTAGGAAATTACATTGCTCTGAAAAACATTCCCATCACTGAGCTACTCAATTCCAGTGCCACTGTTATTTTTACCATGATTTTGAGCTTAGGAGAATTCTTGACATGTTTCTTGAAGTTGTTAGATTATGAGATGCCTGCGTGTATATTGTAAGCTATAATTATTTTAACCTTTAACAGTGTAACTAGTTTTACCTATTCAGCCCCCCAAAATTGAGTGGAGGTTGTTAATATGTTTTTAAAGACAAGGAAGAAAACAATAACTTGAGGGATTTGTTTTCCTCCCTCCTTTTCTCTAACTGAAAAAAGATGTATAAAATGTTATATTTCATACATTGGCTTCCTATAATATAAACCAGGCTATTTTGGCATTTAAATAAAAAAAAGACCCTATTTGTTTGAAAAGATCTTGTTAACATTAAAATCATACTTTACAAAACCTGTTTTTGTTGTTAAAACTAGTAAGAAAACTTAAAACAGAGATCTGCTTTCTCTGTCAAATTTGCTTCAGTCCTTCTATTAACAGCCTCAGTGTTTTAGACTCCATGGGATTTTGGAAGACAGTTTAAGTGAAGAGTTTGTGATTGCCTTTAAGTTAGAAGATTAGATTTCCAAGGCTAGCTGCTGACTTGGGGTGCGTCAGTTTTTACTTTTCTGAAGTGGGCCAGTTGAGAATGTTCCTCATTGTGACAGAGGAGAACGGTGGTCCTGGTCTCTTGTCATATCATATGCAAAGTGTTGCAATCAGGTGTGGACCTGGCATCCATATAAAAAACATGGGAATCCTCTTCAATGGCTACCAGCCTGACAGAGCTTCCTTCAGCTACCAATGTCCAGTCTATTTATTTTCTATTGATGCATAACAAGTTTGTCATCAAACTTAGTGGCCTAAAATAACAGTCATTTATTATCGCATAGTTTCCATGTGTTAGGATTCTGGGCATGGCTTAGCTGGGTCTCACAAGGCTGCAGTCAAGGTCAGCCAGGGCTGCGAGTTTCATCTGAGGCTCAAGGTCATCTTCTAAGCTCGTGTTGTTAGAATTCGATTCCTTGTAGCTGTAGAATGGCTTACTTCTTCAAGGCTAACAGGAGAGTGTCTCTCTGACCTATGGACTCTTTTTAAGGGCTCACTTACTAGGTCATGCCCACTCAGGAAAATTTCCCTCTTTAATGACTCAAAGTGAAATTGATTAGGGATCTTAATTACACCTGTAAAATTGCTTCATCTTTGTATAACCTAATCATGGTAGTGACATCCATCACATCCACAAGTCTTGCTCACACTCAAGGGCTGGGGATTACACAAGGTGGAGGTATCAGGGAGTGGGAGTCTTAAGGATCACCTTAGAATATACCAACCATACTCAGAGCAGCTCTGGTATGCATGGCAGGTAGAAGCATCTATCAAGAATGGCACTTAGACATAGAATATACCTTATGGATCCTGCACACAAGTGCTAGCAAGTGCTCACCCTTGGCCGTTCCCTTTCCTCCCTGTAATGTCTGGCTCCTGCTTACCTCTCTAGCCTCCTCTTGTTCTGGACTCCTGCGGTTAGGAGATTTTATTTTGTTTCTCTCCATGTTGTTCTGTGCCTGCTTCTGGTCATGGAGCTTTGCACGTACCGCTCGCTCTGCCTGGCTGCTTTTCCACCCTATGTCATCTGGTTGACTTTTACCCTTTCTTCAGCTCTCACTTTAGGCATCACTTCCTGGCCTCCATGGCCACTTGCCATGTAATTAAGTATCTTTCCTTCTTAACACTAGGCACAACTGTGATTTAATGTTTTCATTTTCTGTAACTCCCACTAAACTAGAGGTTTTGTGAGGGCAGGGACCATAGTATTCTCAGCCACAGTCACTGTACCTGGCACACTGTAGTTGAATACATGTTGGAAAAAGGTGAGGAAGAGAGGAAAATTGGAACCAAATTCCAGTCTTCCTGGTTTAGTACATGTCTCTTGAAATCAACTGCGTATTTAGTATATTACTGTTGAGCCATATATATCTTAAGTCCTTTTTGGAATTCAGCAGAACTTAAAAAGAGTTGAGTGAGAATTATAGGGAGAGAATAAAAATGGATACGTAGGGATGAAAAATGGCTGGTTGTCTATAAACCATTCCCAACCTCCTGTCACTTTACTGTTTCTTCACTGAATTCCATAGAGGTTTAAAAAAATCCTTAAAATCACCATAGCCTAAGTGTATTTTCATGTGGTACTGGCTGTAGTATATTTCAGTACTTTTAGACTTAGTGATAACCTTAATGCAATTTTTAGTAGATCTTTCACTGTATTGTGCAGCATTACCAAATAATATACAATTATGGCTTCAGATTTCCTAGTTACCGTCATTTTGATATGATTATGTGCTTCCTTTTATAATATCATATAAAACACACTTTTAATTGGGCTTCGAGTTTTCTACAGCTGCTCTGAAAACTACTCTGTTACTGCCTCTAACTTGCCCGCCACAGAGAGCAAACCGCTCTACACTTTAAAACGATGTTCCCCGGGCTTCCCTGGTGGCGCAGTGGTTGAGAGTCCGCCTGCCGATGCAGGGGACACGGGTTCGTGCCCCGGTCCGGGAGGATCCCACATGCCGCGGAGCGGCTGGGCCCGTGAGCCGTGGCCGCTGAGCCTGCGTGTCCGGAACCTGTGCTCCGCAACGGGAGAGGCCACAGCAGTGAGAGGCCCGCGTACCGCAAAAAAAAAAAAAAAAAAAAAAGATGTTCCCCTGCTCCTCTCTGAGATTTCAGTACCGGAATGAAATCACAGTGATGCTTATCATCTTGAAATGTCTTAAAATCTTTTTTTTTTTTTGTGGTATGTGGGCCTCTCACTGTTGTGGCCTTTCCCGTTGCGGAGCACAGGCTCCGGACGCGCAGGCTCAGCGGCCATAGCTCACGGGCCCAGCCGCTCCGCGGCACGTGGGATCCTCCCAGACCGGGGCACGAACCCGCGTCCCCTGCATCGGCAGGCGGACTCTCAACCTCTGCGCCACCAGGGAAGCCCTCAAAACATTCTTATCTCGGGACTTCCTTGGTGGCTCAGTGGTTAAGAATCCGCCTGCCAAGGCAGGGGACACGGGTTCGATCCCTTTTCTGGGAAGATCCCACATGCCATGGAGCAACTAAGCCCATGCGCCACAACTACGGAAGCCCGCGCACCTAGAGCCCATGCTCCACAACAAGAAAAGCCACTGCAATGAGAAGCCCGTGCACCGCAACGAAGAATAGCCCCCTCTCACCTCAACTAGAGAAAGCCCGCGCGCAGCAATGAAGACCCAACACAGCCAAAAATAAATAAATAAATTTATTTTAAAAACCCCAACATTCTTATCTCCTCTGAGTCTTCTATAAAGCATTGTTTCCTGGAGGCTATCAAACTGTGAAAATAAAGCTAGGTATTCCAAGTGGAAAGTTGGAATGATTCATCAAAAACTACAGGAAAGAAGTGATTTCAAACAAAAGCCCCCAGTGTCTGTTTAGGGTCTCTTTGATTTGCTGCTTGAGTTTGGCAACTGCAAAGTCGAAAGTATGTCTGTATTTGTGACACATATCTATTTATGAAGATGCATGAATGTTCACGCATGCTATTGATTGTTTTTAAAATGACCATCATGCTATAACCATTCTTATCAGGCTTTGATCAGAGAATACTCTCTTTCAGTCTGCTTAGAAGTTGGCACAATTTGTGTTTAGGAACAAATGTTTTAGGTTCTCTCTTTTTTTAAATTAATTAATTTAATTTATTTGGTTGAGCTGGGTCTTAGTTGTGGCAGGTGGGTTCCTTTAGTTGTGGCTTGTGGGCTCCTTAGTTGTGGCATGTGAACTCTTAGTTGTGGCATGCATGTGGGATCTAGTTCCCTGGCCAGGGATAGAACCTGGGCCCCCTGCATTGGGAGTGTGGAGTCTTAACCACTGTGCCACCAAGGAAGTCCCTTAGGTTCTCTTTTTGACAGGTATCTCACCTTGAGAACTAATGTGTATTTGCCATAGAAATCTATCTGCTTGAGAGGCTGACATTTACTAGGACTGATGTGATAATGAACGTGAACAAAGTACATTGGTATTTTTGTGAACTTGATTGCCTCCTTCACTCAGATGGGCTTATTTACACCAGAGCCATCTAATTATGTTTCCAGTAGCTTGGTGGTTAAAGGGCTCAAGATGTTTATCTGCAGACATGCTTGGACATCGACCAGCCGATGTTTGACACATGAGGCAACCCTCTGACTATCTGAGAATGTCTGGGCATTCTCTGAGCCATACCTGGGACCAGCAGAGGGATCAGATTTAAAAATACACTTGGAATTTTTTGATATTTGGGGTTCTGGAGACTGTGGGATGGCCACCTTGATGAGGCTTTGAATGCAAGGTAACAACTTCAAAGCTCTAGAGGCAAGACCACACTGAAGTGCTAAATGCAGAAGCCAGGGTAATATTTTCAGGCATCTAGACAGGGAGCTTCTGTGCCTTGGGGCCTGTGGATTGGATAGTTGTAAAGACTCTCAGTAATTTGAAGAATGAAGTGAAGGGGGTCTGGACTTGGAATTAGATCTGGAATCAGTTCCCTACTCTGCCACTTCTAGTTACTTGACCTTCACTAAGTTATTTCTTTCCAGGCCTTGGTTTCTTCTTCTGTGAAATGCAGGGGTCCTGAACCTGAATGTGCCTTAAAATTGCCAGGGCTGCTTGTGAAATATTCAGATGCTTGAGTCCCACTCCAGACCAAGTGAAACATAATTTCCAGTGGCATCTGTGTCCTTTTTTTTTTTTTGTGGTAAAATACACAAAACATAAAATTTACAGTTTTAAAGTGTATAGTTCAGTGGCATTAAATGCATTCACATTGTTGTGCAATCATTCCCACTATCTATTTCTAGAACTTTTTCATCACCCCAAACTGAAACTGTATACCCATTAAGCAATAATTCTTCATTCTCCCTTCCCTGCAGCCCCTGGTAACCTCTATTCTAGTTTCTGTCTCTATGAATTTGCCTATTCTAGGTAACTTGTATAAGTGGAATCATATAATATTTGTCCTTTTGTGTCTGGTTTATTTCACTTAATGTAATGTCTTCAGGGTTCATTCATGTTGTAGCATGTATCATAATTTCATTCCTTTTTATGACTGAATAATATTCCATTGTATATATACACCATATTTTGTTTATCCATTCATCCATCAGTGGACATTTGGGTTGTTTCCACTGGGCATCTATATTCTTAATTAACCCCCAGGTGTTTCTGATGGTCAACAATTTTGGAAGCCACTGAAATGAATGTTCCCCTGGTTAGGAGGTTTAGGAGGAGGAGAGTGAGATATAATGTCATCACTGAAAAGATGTGACTTGGTATTCTTAAGTATTTTATCTAGGTATATAGAATAAACAGCATGACCTCTGATGCCAATAAAATATCCTAAACTCTAGCCAAATGTTCATGGCTTGCTGTTAGGAACAAAAAAAAAGTTTCATGGACCCAATAACTTCTAATGTTAAAATAAATAGTTGTGTGTACAGTGGTGTTCTGGAGTGCTTATATTTCTAACTCTGTGCTTGGTGACATCATGTTGGTAGCTTGAAATTGACATGGTGGTAGTGTTTATACGTTGGAAATTGGAATACACTAAAAGATCGGGGCTTTTCTCTTCTGTAGAGCTGGTTGTCAAACATTAGCAGCACATCACTGACTATATGCCATGTGTTTGGTATTTTTCTTCTTTCTAACAAATATCACTAACAGAAGAAATGCAGTTTTTAAGATAAGCCTTTGTTGACGAGCTAAAATCCAGAAATCCATGGTTCCTCTCAGATTCAGGAAGTGCAGGATTGCTAGTACAGAGCTCCCATTACCTGCCTCTATGTCAGATTCATATTGGTTGAGTTGGAGGCTCATCTGTTGGTGGAGATTTCTCCTCATCCCTCTCCACGTATGATCACACTCATCAGTGACTGCATTTCTTGTTGGATATTTGGCTGTATCTTCTACAGCTTCTGTCCACAGGTTAATGTCTTTTTCCATTTTTTCCCATTTTAGAGAGGGTGAATTTTTCTCTTTAATGCCCTTATCTACCCACAATTCGATGTAACAAAGACCTCCCTCTGATTTCATGGCCTGAAGATCAGGGCAGGCCACGCACAACCTCCCAGAAGACTCTGCATATATGCTGGGCTGTTTAATCAGGCACCCTTTCTGCTGGCCACACAGTTCTAAAATTATCCCAAAGCAAAGGAGGCTTAGCTCAAACTTTTTAGAAAAGAGCTCAGGTAAAGGAGGTGGCAGATAAGAGGAAAAAGATGGGCTGTAGAAATCTACATTTTAATAAGCCCCCTAGGGATGCCCTTTGTCCTTGGACTGCTCTTTGACAAATGCTTCCCAAAAATGTACTAGGCAAACATTGGCAGGCTTCATCCTGCAGTGGGAGAGGCTCCTGGATGATGGGTGCATCAAGCCTGATTTTCCCATGTAAATACTTCTCAAATGGTATAAAAAGGGGTATGCCCAGCAGGGGTTTGGTTTGGTAGACATAGAGAAGCTTATTTTAAAATTTATATAAAAAGGCAAAAGACCTAGAATAACTAAAACAATTTCTGTAAAACAAGAGTAAAGGGGGAAGGATCAGTCTACCCAATTTCAAGACTTATAGTGTGGCTACAGTAATAAAGACAGTGTGGTGTTGGTGGAAGAATAGACACAAAGATCAATGGAAAAGAATTAACCCAGAAATAGACTCCTACAAGTATGCCCAACTGATTTTTGACAAAGGTGCCAAGGCAATTCAATGGAAGAAGGCTAACCTTTCCAATGTATGGTGCTGGAAGAATTAGACAAAAAGTAGGTGAAAAAGAAACATGATATAAACTTCATAGATGATACAAAAATTAACTGAAAATTGATCATGGACTTAAATGTGAAATTTAAAACTATAAAATGTGTATAAACAGCATGTAGGAGAAAATCTTTGAGATTTAGGGTTGGGCAAAAAGAGTTTTTACATTTGACACCAAAAGCACTTCCCATAAAAAGGAAAAATTGATAAATTGGACTTCATCAAAATAAAAAAAAATTGCCTCGTGGAAGACCTTGTGAAAAGAACAAAAGATCTAATAAGAAAAAGATCTAATTAGAAAATTGGGGATATTTCATCAAATAGTATATGCAGGTGACAATAAAGCTCATGAAAATATATTCAACATCATTAGCCATCAGGAAAATGCAAATAAAAACCACAGTGTGATATCATTACTCACTTATCAAAATGGCAATATATATATATATATATATATATATATTATGTATAGCATGATAACACCAAATACTGGTGAAGATGTGGAAAATCTCATATATTGCTGGTGAAAATGTTAAATGATTCAGCCACTCTGGAAATCAGGATGGTAGTTTCTTGTAGAACTAAATATATACTTACCATATAACTCAGCAATTACACTTTTGGCTATTTATCCCAGGAAAATGAAAACCCATGTTCACTCAAAATCCTGTACACAAATGTTCACAGCAGCTTTAATTGTAATAGGCAAAAAACTGGAAGCTACCCAGATGTCCTTCAGTGGGTGAGTGTTTAAACAAACTGGGGTACATCCATACCATGGAATTCTACTCAGCAATAAAAAGGAACAAACTATTGATCCTTGCAACTACTTGGATGGATCTCAAAAGAACTATTCTGAGAGAAAAGAGCCAATCTCAAAAGACTACATACTGTATGATTCCATTTATATAAAATTCTTGAATAACAAAGTTACACAGATGGAGAGCTAGTTAGTGGTTGTCAGGGCTTAGAGATGGAGGCTGTAAGCGGAGTGAGTGTAGTTATAAATGAATAGCTTGAGAGGGCCTTGTGGTGATAGTACACTTCTGTATATTGATTGGTTACACAAATTTAAACATGTGATTCAACTGAATAGAACTACACACACACAAACACACACACAAATGAGTGCATGTAAAATCAGTAAAATCTGAATGAGCTCAGTGGACCACACCAATGTCAACTAATGTGTTTCCTGATTCTGATATGTACTATGGTCATGCAAGATGTTAACACTGGGGGAGGCTGGGTGAAGGGTATGTGGAACCTCCCTGTATATTTTTTGTACCTTCCTGTGAATCTATAATTATTTCAAAATATAAAAGAGAAAAAGGAGGTGGTAAGATCTGACAATTTTTTTACAGTGAGCCCTAAACATCCTATCTAGTCAACTATAAAGGTTGCATCTGTGTGGTATGCTTCCCAAAGTGTAAAAATGATGCAGGGCACTACATTAGTCACGCAAATGGCATTTTGTATGTGTGTTGTATATATTTTCATTTCTTCTTTATGCTTGTCAAAGAGAGTTTCACTGATGTCTTTGAAATTACATTCAGGAAGCTGAGGCCCATTTGTGACTTCTTATCTGTGGCTGCCATAATTTATCCTATGAGACTGTTGGTTGTTTTGCTGTCTTCAAATAAATTTTATTTTCTTAAGCTGCTCCTGTGCATCCCATACTGTGAAACATGTTCCTGTTTTGAAAAATGCGTCAGTCTGACCTGAGATGTTTGAATTTGATCTTTTGATCCCTCATTATTTGTTGCTTCATGATGTCAAAAGGCCTGAGGCATAGCATGGTTCATAGCTGAAGGTAAAGGCATTTAGAACAGAGTAAATGTAAATCCGTAGAATCGGGTCTTGCCTCTTCAGCTGCAAAAGCTGCATTTTACTTTATAATACTGGTTTTAAGACATCACTGGAACATGATGTTAAAGTATCATGTAAGTTAGCAAGTGAAAGGCAGCACGTTATCCTCCCCAGGGACATCATTTCTACTCTTGAAACTACTACTTTTTGAGCTTCTCCCATGCGCCTGGCAGGACCCAGTGAATGAATGGAATGTGGATTTTAGAGTAAGATAAAAAGAGTGGGTGTGTGACCTGGACAGAGTAGTTTAGCTTTTCTGAATCTTAGATCCTCATTTTAAAAACTAGGGGTAAAGTGTTTTCAGCCCTAGAGTGCTTTTTATAAAAATAAAATTAGGGGCTTCCCTGGTGGCGCAGTGGTTGAGAGTCCGCCTGCCTATGCAGGGGACACGGGTTCGTGCCCCGGTTTGGGAAGATCCCACATGCCGCGGAGTGGCTGGGTCCGTGCGCCATGGCTGCTGAGCCTGCGCATCCGGAGCCTGTGCTCCGCAACGGGAGAGGCCACAGCAGTGAGAAGCCCGCGTACCACAAAAAAAAAAAAAATAATAAATAAAATAAAATAAAATTAAATTAAATTAAATTACATGTGAAAATTCCGAGTACAATGCCTCACCTAAAACAATTATGCAGTTATTTAAATTTTCTCTTTTTCTTCTGTTGGAGGGTTATTTACATAATATTTCTGAAAATATTTTTGGAATTCATCTTTTTTAAAAAAATAAATTTATTTATTTTTGGCTGCGTTGGGTCTTTTTTTTTAAACATCTTTATTGGAGTATAATTGCTTTACAATGGTGTGTTAGTTTCTGCTTTATAACACAGTGAATCAGCTATACATATACATATATGTATATGCGTTGGGTCTTCGTTGCTGCGCGCAGGCTTTGTCTAGTTGCAGCAAGGGGGGCTACTCTTCTTTGCAGTGCACAGGCTTCTCATTGTGGCGGCTTCTCTTGTTGCGGAGCATGGGCTCTGGGCTCGCGGGCTCAGTAGTTGTGGAGCAGGGGCTTAGGTGCTCCTTGGCATGTGGGATCTTCCCGGACCAGGGCTCGAACCCGTGTCCCCTGCATTGGCAGGCGGATTCTTAACCACTGCGCCACCAGGGAAGTCCCTGGAATTCATCTTTGGAAATGACTTCTAGTGACATTTTCCTGCCCACGTTGGAAAACCAAGCTTATGACTTCACAGGACAGTCTCTCCAGCTTCTTCTTCTTTTTCTGTTTTTGCTCAGTATGAGTTCAGCATAGTTCCTTCTTCTTTGCCTGGTGAGAAGCAATGGGTGTTGGCTATTTGACAATGGGGTGCTGGGGGTAGTATGGCTGCTGCAATACTGATTCAGCCTAGAGGTAGAAGCACTCCTAAATTAAGAAGTATTTATGGTAAGACCAGATCAAATGCAGGGATGATGGATGATGTGGCTCATATTAAAAAGTTGTTGCAAGCATTTTTGTCCTTAATGTATTGCATATTTCCTTCATTGAATTAATTATATTAAAAGTTTGAAAGCATATTTTATCAAATAGAAGCCTAATTTATTTCTGGCTTATTGAATCTGTTCTGTTACCTTAACATCAATGCCAGATATTGTATGTATTACAATACTGTAAAGTCATGAGACTGGTCCTGTGAGCCACAGTTTCATCACTTTACAGTCCTCAATAAACACATAGATTAGAAACCCAAGTAAGTCACATGGAGCTTGTGTGTTCCTTTATACTGGTGAACTGAGTTGAATTTACAAGTCATCTGTACTTATCTGATATTTCTGTGTATGTAGGATTTTATTCACAAAAGCATAAAAAAATAGGTTAAATAGCTTTCTACCACTTCTTTTTCTATTGTTGATTATTTCATTTCAATCATATGGTTAATTCATAACTGGAAAACAAAAAAAAGCTATGGAAAAGACTGTTGTGTCCAGGGGGCACACACCACTCCTTAAGAACTCAGTTCGTAGGTCTGAGTCTTTCTCTTGGGGTTGAGGAAATGGTTTGAGTATAAAACTCCCATTAGCTAAAAATAAGCAAAATTGACTGCAGGATTCATGGTAGGTACAGCCTTGAAGAGTAATAAAAGCCTGTTTTAAATGAACTCCTAAGGACACAACTTAAGCCCTAGAATGGCTAGTCAGGTTTTATGTTTATCCCTTTTGATTATACTTCTGTATATTCCTGGAGAACAGTGTCCGAAAAATGGTTCATTATAAAATTGTGTTGGGCTGGGGTAATCTGGGGCTTATTGACCAAGTCAAGGGGGTGGGGCTGCCCGATCAGGTGGCCCAGAAACAGCAAAGAATGGCAGACCTGTCTTCTCTGCTTCCCTGTACCATGTGGCATGAACTGATTTCAAAGACCATATGGTTGGTTTCATTTAAATAAATATGGCAGTTTGCATGCTACTCTTCCCCCCACCCCCCATAAAACAAGACAAAAATAAACCAGTAACTTGGAGCATCAAAGTTGATTTTGGAAAGAAAAGACACCCTCCTGAAAATTAACTTAAAATGAGGTGTGCACAGTATGGGAAGAGGGGACCGAGACGGTGTTGATGTGTTTCTCATTTCTGAGGGACAGTGGGTATTGGTATGCTCAAGGACTTTCCTTCATTGTGTTCAGCCCTAGCTGGCCTGGTCCATGGGGGACTGCGGATGGGGGTCGGTGTTAGAAGAGACAGACTTTGGCATCTGAGTTGCTCCAGGAAAACTTTGCTGTTTCTGGAGGTGGAATAGTGAATTGAACTAGTCTACCTGCCAAAAGAGAAGACAGGACATCCAAGGAATGTCATTCTTTCTCCATTTCTTTTCCCCCTGTGTTTTGCAGGAATAGCTGCAAATATTGGTGCTTACTATTTATTATTAATGAAATGAAACATTGATTAAGTACTTGCTACACACAAAGTATTGTAAATGATCTAGAATATAGGTGTTTGAAAGGACAAGTCTTCTTGGAGAAGGAGCACAAGAGCACACCCTCAGTGGGGAAATTTCCAGGAAGACTTCCTAGAGGCTGTGACCTTGAGTTGCATCTTGAAAGAGGAGTTAGCTAGGCAAAGAAGGAGAGCCTGGGTGACCTTTGTGTCCTTGTGGGGATGATGGAGATGGAGAGAATGGAGGAGATCTGGGTTTTTCAAGAAGGGACCAGCATTTGCGAAATCATAGGATGAGATTATCTGGCCATATTTGGGAGAATTCTAAGTGCAGCGTGTCTGCAGTGTGGGGAGTTTGGGAGCAGCAGCAAAGAGAATAAATAAGTGAGTCAAGGCCAGACCGGAGAGTTGTATACGTTAAGAAGTTTGCATTTTATAGTAAAGTTCAGTGGTTTTCAATCCTGGCTGCACATTAGATTCCTCTTCCACTTCTCACCACCAGAGACTCTGATCCTACTGGTCTAGAGAAGAGAGCTTGGGGATAGGTACCAGTATACACTTCAGCTGGGTTGAGAACCATCAGTCATTGATAGAGTTCAAGTGTGTGAATGAGATAATAAGACCTGGATTTGAAAGAGTGCACACTGGTAGCAGTGCAGGAGGATGCCTGAAAAAGGACCCTATCCCAGCCAGAAGCAGTGAGCCTGTTGTAATAGTCCAGGTGAGGAACAACCAGCAGCTTAGTTGAGGCAGGAGTGGAGGGAATGGAAAGATAATTGGAAGAGAACATCTGGAAAGTGGGGGGAGGAGGGAGCAGGGTGGTGGGGGAGTGATGGAAAAAGGAAAATGTGGTCAGCTTGCCACAGAGAAGTCTTATAAGATAATAAGATAAGGGTTGAGTGTCCCCTTGGATTGGGCACATGTAGGCAGCTGCAGCCCAAGAAAGTGACGTTTCAGTGGGATGATAGAGGCAAAAGCCGGATAACCTTGGTTGAAGAACTTGAACCTATTTAAAGAAGCATTCGAGTTCATTAGGATCAGGGAAAGGTGGATAACCCCAGGGACCTAGATGGAGTTGCAGGAATGAAGGGAAAAACACTGGAAAGGTGGGTTGGGGCCATGTTGTGAGGCCCTTGGGTGCCAGGGGTTAAGTTATTGGTAACGATAAGATGCAGTTCTCTGCTCTTAGGCTAAATGTTAACTTGAAAAAAAGAGAGGATTAAGACTAGAAGGGTGAGACTGGGTGGAACTAAGGCTTATTAGACAGCCAATGCTATCTTTTTTATGGTCCTGATGATTTTTAACAGCTATTTTAACAACAGAATGATGAAAATGTGCAGTATTCTGTCTCCCTTGGCATAATGTGGCTGCTGAAAAAGGTCACAGCTAATAGGAAAAGTGAGTTTTATTGCTTAATTGTGGATTCAGTTTATTTGTGTGCTTCCTGTTTCCATTGCCGAGTTGACCAGTTGACTTTTAACTAGGTCAAGCGTCTCTGCAAGAGTGTATGTTTTAAAAAGTACTCTGAAATTCTTCCCCACCCTGAAAATATTAAATATAAAAAGCTGAAATAAATGTACAAGTGACGTGTAGCTAGTTTAGGCTTGTTTTTGTATTATTTTAGTTTTGTAAAGAAGAATCATTTGTGGCTACCTATGATGGTTTAGATCAAGGTTTCCCAGCCTTGGCACATTTGACATTGTGAGCTGCTTGATTCTTTGTTGCGCATTGTGGAGTGTTTAGCAGCACCCCTGGCCTCTGTGCACTAGAGACATGTAGCACCTTTATCCCCGACCTGTGACATCTGAAAATATCTCCCAACATTACAAAAAGTCCTCTGGGTGGGGAATTGGAGGGGGAAGGCAAAATCACTCTAGATTGAGAGTTACTGGTTTAAATATATTACAGTGATTTAACCAGAAAATAACCACTTCTTCCTGCTACAGTATGGATGGTTTTCATGATGCTTGTGGAACCTAAAAAGCTTTTTAGCACCCGAAGAAAACTAATGAATGTTTATAAATTCCCTTGTCGAAAGTTTATTTAAAAATATTTAAAGAAAAAGGAAAAGTGACTTTACTGGTTGCCTAACCATTTCCCTGCCTGCCCAGCTTACCCACTTTTTCATTTAGTTCCTGGATCTGCTATCACTTAATTTTATAAGGACAGAGTTGATTTCCCCCCCACCCCGCCCCAGGCCATGAAGTCCTCAATGCAAAGGATATTATGAATTAGAAAGTGTCCAAATAATTCTGCCAGTTTAGACCTGTATGTGAAAATGTGGATTTCATACAGGACCAGGTTCTAGTGTTAGTTTCACACCAAATGCCTTCTAACTTTGTGTAAGCCACTTTAATCTTTTTTGTGTAAATTTTCTTACATGTAAATGAAAGAGAGAAAGTAGATTATCTGCAAGTTTGCTTCTAGTTCTAAATATCTAAGATTGAAATCTTTTGATTGTTTCTTTGGGTTGCTCCTCCACCCCATGACACATCCCTCAATGCAGTGCAACCCAAAATGTGCTCTGCAGGTCACCAATGGTCCAGAAACGATGATGCCGGTCTACAATGAGAAAAGTACAGAATCAGAGAGTAAGCAACTAGAAATGTTTATCATGATTCTACAAAGTAATTCTATACCTGTTACATATAATAATAAAAATTTATATTTTGCCTTAATCTTTTAAATTTAATTTTTATAGTAATCTATTATTATTATTTTATATATTTATTTATTTATTTTTGGCTGCGTTGGGTCTTCGTTGCTGCGCGTGGGCGGGGGCTACTCTTCGTTGCGGTGCGCGGACTTCTCATCGTGGTGGCTTCTCTTGTTGCGGAGCACGAGCTCTAGGCATGTGGGCTTCAGTAGTTGTGGCTCTTGGGCTCTAGAGCTCAGGCTCAGTAGTTGTGGCGCACAGGCTTAGTTGCTCCTAGGCATGTAGGATCTTCCCAGACCAGGGATCAAACCTGTGTACCCTGCATTGGCAGGTAGATTCTTAACCACTGCACCACCAGGGAAGTCCTATTATATATATATATATTTTTTTTCATGTGCTTCAAGAAATTCTTTCATAATTGAGATTTTATTGGTTTTTTGAGGATCAGTACACAGACATTTCAATTTGTACACAATTCTCAACATATGTACCAAAAACCTAAAAAATCATGTAGTTGTGATTCTTTTCTGAACAGTTATTCCAGTGACTTTTCAGCTTAAAATTTGGGGGCAAATTTTCCTTCACAGGATATCAAGTACCAATATCTTCAAATATTGATATGGTGTTACATTGTAAGTCCCACTAATTCACAATCTAATATCATATACACTACGTACTCAAATTGTCAATCGTTCACAGCACATTAACAGTTACTAGAAGAACTGGACTACCACGACCAAAGATGTTACAGAGTGCACAAAATTCTGCCCAGGAGAGCCAAGATCAAGGGGTGAGTGGTTTGCTTTAGGAAACAGTTCTACCAAAGACAATGTGGGAAGAGAAGTAATTTAAAGTGTTTAAGACATTAAATGCACAACTGACTCCAAACTGCCATTTAGTATGCTTTGTATTACAGGATATAGAAGCTACCCTCCATCTGTGGAATGTTAAGCTGACACCCAAGACAATCAAAGCCTCCCATATTCAATATCCCACTATTTTCTGGTTGTACCAAAAAATAAACAACCAGTAAATGATTTCACCGCTTAAAAAAAAAGCATTTACACTTAAAAAATGGGATGAGGTGGGATTCCTTCCTTTTTAAAAATGTTTCTAGAGCTACTAAAAAACTTGCATTTACAAAATAGTTGATACAAATATTCCTCTGGATTGTACAAGAAGGGAAACAGGGACCACTGATAGGATCAGGTGTGTGATATTAATCAGAGTTGGCTTCTTTCTCTCCTGCTTCATCAGAAGCTGGGCTCTCCTCATTTTTAGTTTCTCCATTTTCTGCAGGTAAGTCTTCTTTAGTCTCTTGGTGAGCCACTTAAGCCTGTTTTCCCTTTGCTCCCCTTTTCCCTTTTGTTTGCACTTTTTTGTCGAAAGATTTATCCTTTCCTGCCACCTTTTTTGGCTTCGTTTCCACTTTTGCAGGAGCCGGTTTAGCTGACAACCTCGCCGATCTCCTCTTGGGCTCCTCCTCCGCCGCCCCCTCGGCGGAGCTGACCTTCCTCTTAGGCATCGTGGTGGCGGGGCGGGTGCCTGCGGGCCGCGGCGCGCCGAGAGCCTTCGCGAAGCTGGGCTGCCTGGCCGCTGCCGCTCCTCCCACCGCCCGAGCTGCTCACTATTATATTTTATGAAAGTATTGGCCCACATTGGATTGGAAAAACAAAAGCAAAACAAACCTTTCACTAGAGATGGTTTGAGAAACACTGCCTCAATGTATGATGGAAAATTTGCTTTGCCTCTTTTTCTACCCTGGCCAATAATAGTTATTTAATATATTCCTCCTCTGGAGTTTCAATGAAAAGAGGGACAAGATGTTGCCTCTCTGCCCTATTAGCAGCATACAATTGGTGGCAAATAGACTTTATTATAAAGAAATTTGCCTTACAGAGAATAAGAAGTAGGTCTGGAGTAAATCTGAGGTTCCCTTTGATTGTATGTATATGTGAGTCTTCACATAGCTCATGTTAGTGTCTTGCATTAAGATGTTTATCTTAGAACATGAACCCAAAGAGCAGTGAAAATGTCCTTTCTAAAATTATCTTATCCCCAAGAATCCCTTACATATGAAATCTACTAGGATGCTTTGTCTATTGGAATAGTCTCCAAAACCAATCAATGCTGTTGAGGGTAGGTAAGGTATGGATTATACTTTTGAAAGAGGTTAACGCCTATATTTTTGAGTCTATTCATTCATTCAGACTCATCCGACATTTGGGAAAATCTGTTATATGGACTCAGGTCTGGTAGACTGACATGTCAACAAGGGCAGTTAAGCAATGAAGCTCATCATAATTTGACCTGGGTCTTTATATGTTAAACTGTGCTGGAGGAGCCAGCCTTCCAGTTGAGTTATTTGAAGCAGAAAACATTGCTGTGTTCCCTGTATTGTGGACCACTGGTGCCAATACCTTTTACCCCATTTTGGGTGGAATAATCCAGAGAGGTCTGCCCTACTCCTGGGAGCCCTTTGCACATGGCCTGGCATTGTCTGGGAACGGTCTCTTGGCCTGCAGTTCCTGCCTGGTCTATATGGGCTTGTAGTGTACTTTCTCCTTCGAAGTAAAAAAGGCAAGCTCTTTGCCTGCCCTATTAGCAGCATAAAAATCACTCTTGCTTTCAGTTTTTTTTTAATCCAGAGGCTGAAAATATATAACATATTTGGAAACTCCACCGGCAGACTTGGCAGGCATTTCATATTTACTTGGACTTAACATGAATTGGATTTGGTCCTCTGATTTCCCCACCTCCATCTCTCGGAACAAGTTATTTATTAACCGAGTAAGTCTGTGGTAGTGGATCAGACATGCGCATGGCACGTCTTTTGTAAGTGCGTTTGTTCCGTAAGATTTATGCTAGCCCAAATTATTTTATACTTGTTTTCATTGTTGAAAATTTACTGTGTTCATTCTGGGTTTGGCATAAGTATTTGTAGTGTGCTAGGCGTTCCTGTGGTTGAACATTTTATCACTGTAACACTTCATGCAAAGGAAATTAAAAAATATAGAGTGAAAGCATTTCCCTAATATGGTTCCAATCAGCTGTGTACTTTAGTAATTTGATTTGTAGGAACTAGAGAGAAGAGTGTTACTGAGCTCTTTTCAGTCATTCATAATTCTCTGGGAATTCAAATCATGGTTCCAAGTTTATGAAAACATCTCTTGAAATCTTAAGTCCTTTATTTTTCTGTTTGTATGTATTGAGGTTGTTTTTTCGTTTTGTTTTTTTATTACCACTGCGTATCTAAAAGAATTCACAGGAGGAGGTGAGTCTCCTCTTTGTATCTTGGACAAGAAAAACTGATGTGAATTGAGGTTGATTGGCTTGGCAGAAGTCAGTCACTGGTGCAGAGGGGCAGGCCCTTTTATTTCTGCATTATCCCATGTGTGTGTTCCTGCTGCTGTACTCTTTGAGCTAAGCAGTTGGGCTATAATTGGTAAATCCCATTTGCCTGGTGTGCTCCTAATAATCTATCATGCAGTTACTATTGGCATAGCCAGGTGCATCTTCCCCGAAAATGTAACTCACAAGGTGGAGGGTGTTATTTGGGCAAACTAATTCAAGATCTAGGTTGTGATCCTTGCATCATTATTTCTTTGGCTCTTTCTACAGAGACTTAAACTTGTTTCCTTTTTTGAGAATCTCTGGCCTTTGACTTCTGTTTTTGCCAATGAATAAGCATGACTTCTGTTTTGGCTAGTGAATTAACAAGGGATAATCCATATATTGTTAGTTTCAGATTTCCTTAATCTAGTTCATACCTAAAAGTAAAATCAAAGTGAAATATGAAATTATAGCTCTTAGAGCTTGGAGGCAAGGCTTGGAAGGTTTCATCTGTTGAAGACAGTAGCTTGTCAGGAGTCTTAGATGGGTATAGAATTTTGCAGTCATTTCCTATATTTTAATTTTTTGCTTTTATTTCTTACCATGTTTTACATTTCCCTCTTGACCTTCAGCAATCTTAAGTTCATGTAGTCTTGTGTAAAATCCCCTTTCACAGTGGTGTTTTGAGCCCTGGTCCTCCTCATACTTAACTAGGCATAAGTAAAGTCACGAGGTTATGCATTTTGGCCAAGAGAGTTCATCAATCAGTGGTTTTCCATTTGAAAATACAGTCTGTGAGGTTAATCTTTTCAGTAGTCAAAGAATTAATGTAAGCGAAAGCTAGGTGGATATTCAGAAGTATTAGTTGTGTTTGGAGGAAAATAGCCAAGGAGCATGGTGGTTCCTATGATTGCTAGTTCTGGCTTAGAAGACATAACTTCTTTTGCTTCAAAGATAAAGGAAACCCACATTCATTCTTGGCCTTTCTTCCTGCTTCTGTGTTTCATCTAGGTTGTACCTATGAAGGAAGTACCTATAACAGCTCCTTCAAATGGCAGAGTCCTGCTGAAGCCTGTGTCCTGCGCCAGTGCCAGGTAAAGTCCACCTATTGTACTCTCCAATGACAAGAAATCCATAAAGTCCTCTTCAGAAACCCTTTGCAGACATCACAGAACAAAACTCCAAAGAAAAAAGCAAAACAAAAATGAGAAACAAATGGAAAACCAACTGTATCCTTGTCCAAATTTATCGTGACAGTCACCATAACAAGACAGTTACAGGATAGATATTGCATGGGACTTGCTTCCAGAAACGCACAGCAGAATTGTTCACCATTGTTAAACTGTGCCTGGAAAAACTCTGAGAAGATGCATATGTCCTTGGGGAAAATTCATGTCTTCCTGTGAGTCAACTTTGCAAAACACGAATTCTTATTAGCAGAAAGAGGTATTGTTAGAGGATATATGTTTCCCTTTTTTTGATTTAGAAACATTTTGAGCTGGAGCCAGTCTGCAGACTGTGTTAAATCAAAGCAATTAGTACATTGTAACCTCAATGATTTCAACGCAACAAATTTAAGAACCACCTGTTTGGGTCCTAGGGAGCCCACTGTGCCTGGTGCTTGCTGAACTCTGAAAAGAGCACTGTTTCCCTGTGGCTCTAATCATTACAGGTCTTAAACAGGCAAGATAAAAGGGGAAATGAAGAATTGAAATTGTCTAATTCTTTTTCTTTAAAGAAATTCTCTGTTAAAAAAATGCTCATCTAATTTTGACATAATTTAAAAAATTTTCTCTGTAGAGAAGATGCTGTTAAATCATTTTCCCCCAGTCTCATTTCACTGTTCAAGGATATACTTTTGCATTTAAGGGAGAGCCAAGGTTAGTATAATAATGCATATTTCTCTCTGATCTTATTGCAAGTATATTGACATTTAGTTTATTGAAATCTGAATTTTATGTAATCATGTTCTTTGCATAAGCCCACAGTGGTCATGTTCGCTCATAACATCTTCAGTTACTTGTTCAGTTAAATGTCCAGTTTATTTATGTAGTAATCTAAATTATTTATGAAAATAAGCAGTAGTTAGAACAGATATGAATAATAGATTAATTGACTCAACAAATATTTGTTGAATTTTTACCCTGGGTTATACATGCAATCAGCTTTATGGAACAAAATAATGACAGCAATGACTTTTAATAACATGAAAAGCCCACATTCATTCTGAAATTTGCATCACCCCATCCCCACCCTGCTTCTTGACTGATGTGATTTCCAATCTTTGAGAGGGACACTCCGAAAGCCATGGTTACACTGTCATTTTTTTTTTTTTTTTTTTTTTTTTTTTTTTTTGTGGTACGCGGGTCTCTCACTGTTGTGGCCTCTCCCGTTGTGGAGCACAGGCTCCGGACGCGCAGGCTCAGCGGCCATGGCTCACGGGCCCAGCTGCTCCACGGCATGTAGGATCTTCCCGGACCGGGGCACGAACCCGTGTCCCCTGCATCGGCAGGCGGACTCTCAACCACTGCGCCACCAGGGAAGCCCTACACTGTCTTTTAAACGAGATGATTGCATGCCTTTTGGAGTGTAGTGTAACATTTTTATACAGTAGTCAGAGGTCTTGACAGTCTTCCAGTTGCATGGACCAGTGGTGAATTTTGCTGCCTTTGGATGAAGGCTTTGTTTAAATTAAATGGAAACTATTATCTGGGAAGGAATATTCTGTTGACTGAATAACACATCAAGCCTTCATCAGTTGTGAACATCGGCTTTGGTCACTAGCCATTCACCAACAGCCAGAGAGAATGATGCAGGAATATCGAATTATTACTGGAAGAGATCTTAAAGACCAACATCCCTGGGAGTCAGGAAATGCTGAACTATAGAATGGAGCGCAGAAAGGGGACGTTAGCTACCAAGAATGAACTTTGCCTTTTAATTTTTCTCCTTTCATAATACTTTGCCTACGCCCTGTTAGCTAGTTTCAAAATATTATTTCACTCAATAACCATAAAAGCAAACTTCTGTTAAGGTAGTTACAAAAAGCTGCTCCTCTGCTCAGCTGGTACCTTCCCACTCTTGCTTACTTTCTTCCTTCTTTAGGGAAGGAGACCTCATCTCTGAATGCAGGAAAGGACCATTTACTGGTACCCGTCAGGGAAGTCTTTCTTTAAGATGCTTCTCTGGACAATGACACAATTGCAACCTCTCTCTCCAAGATCTTCTCTTCTCAGGGTGTAGAATCAGTAACAGAAGAGAGAGTATAGCGTAGTGAGTAGAATATGGGCATTGCCATTCACATAACTTGTTACTTAACCTCTCTAGACCACACTTTCATCCCCCATAAAATGAGATAGTACTACCTCATAGGGTGGTCGAAAGAATAAGCAACACTGTCATTTAAAACACTTCTGGTTGAGCCTACAAGTACTGGGTACAACTAGATACCAGACAGATAACAGCTAGTCTAATGATCTGGTTTATTTCCATTTGAGTTGGATTCTAGCTTATTCCTTATGTCTTTGTACTGAAGGAGTTCTGATGGTGGAAAATTTACCTTTATTTTCCACTTTTAGTGTCTTACTGGAAGAGGAAAATTTGAAGATCAGAGACAGGAAATTCATGCTGGGAAGCAACCTGAATCCTCCATCTGGATTGCAGATACTAAAGGGAAATTGATCCTGGGCTTTTTGCATTGCTTCAGTTACATAACTAAAGCCCAGTTCCTTTTTTGATGTTGTATGTTGCTGGTATTTTGGCATTTTTTTCCTTCGCAAATGTGATATAGACCACAATAAATTCCCCTGGTAGTGGAAGCCTCAGGTCTGACAGATATGAAGGCAGTTAGGATATAACCTTCCTTGTTGGATTGAGATGATATGGTAGCAGAAACGATGAAGAAAATTATCTAGTTGTCAAATTGTTACATAGTTTTTTAGCTTTCGTTACCACTCCCCTGAAAACAAAATTAAACAAACAAACATACAAATCCATTTTATAAAATGGGTAGAGAATATAGAGAAAAATCCTTCAAAGACCAACTCTGAAAATTAATTTAAAAAATGTTTTAATCGACATTAAAATGCTAGAGTCCCAAGATCAGTTTGCAAATGAGTCCCTTGATTTCATTATTAAGACCCAAAGTATCTATTTTGACAGAACATAATATGAACGTTAAAATAGTTTTATCTAATCTCTTCATCTGATGACTGACAGCCACACTGTCTGCGAGGCCCAGAGAAATTTCTAAGATTGCAGAGCTGGTGTCTAGTTATTCCTGGAAGGGTGGTGAGGATTTAGGTCTCCAGATGCCAGTCTGGAATATTATGTTTGTACTCTGTGCCTTATAATTAATGGCTTAAAGTGCAATAACAATTACAGAAAACGTAGTCAGTGTTGAAAACTTAAAACAATTATGAATGAACAGCTAGACTCTATTAGCTATTGCTGACAGCATGGAGGTTTTAAATACTAGATTTAAAAGAAAGAAAGAAAGGAAGGAAGGAAGAAAAAAAAAGGGAAGGAAGGAAGAAAGGAGGAAAGAGAGAGAGAGGGAAGGAGGGAGGAAGAAAGAAAGGAAATTAGAGTCAAAGAGAAAGAACTAGGACAGGGAAGAGAACAGGTACAGGATTTGCACTTTGAGATGGGGCGAGCTGGGGCCATCAGACCTCATTTGTGCCATATATCTCTGCACCTGACACCCATCCCACCTCTGCACTTTTTGTGTTTGAATTCTTCTCCTACTAAGTTGGTTACTTTCCAAAAGTGAGTAAGTCCTCAGTGGGAATTCTGGGCTGACTTTCCTTGCGGCGTTCTGTTTTTCAGGAAGGCGTTGTCACAGAGTCTGAGGTGCGATGTGTCGTTCATTGTAAAAACCCTTCCAAGCATCTGGGAAAGTGCTGCCCCACTTGTCCAGGTAACATTCTCAGGAAGGGGAAGGCGGCGAGGCTCCCTGGTACAGTACAACACTGTTGAAATCCCTCCGGGTTCTCACAGGAATGCATGATTTTCCCCACTCCTGACTGGAATTTTTCTTACTTTACTTCTGTGTACCTAATGGGTTAGGAGTGCAAACTCCTTTTCATAGAAATGTCCGGTTGGACTCTGGCGTGTCCGGGATGACTGCAACGTGCTGTAGGTCTTGGCAAGGATGCTTCAGGCTCCGGAGGCCTGCTTTCCACTCCACAGGGCCACAGGTAACGCTTATTTTGGAAGGAAAGGCTGTGGCTTTCGCTTGCTTCCAGAAATGCCTTTTTACTGCTTCATATTGCAATACCTTGGCCAGAGCTCGCCTTGGTGATGAGGTGACCAGATGTTTTCTGAACACCGAGAGCTGTGTCCGTAAGAGGATTTAGCTTAGGGCTTTGCTGGTCTCAGTTTTTGGCGTGGTGCCGTGAGTGGGACCCACTGTCTTTTTAGAGGGTCCCACGGCCTAGCTGACAGCAAAGGGATCTTTCCTTTCCAGTGGGTGGAGTGTTTCCTCTTACTTTTTTGAACAGGATTACAAAGGCCTCCTGCATCTTTTCTTTCCCTTAGGTACCAGCCTGGGGATTTTGAGGTGAGAGATTTTTTTCTGATCCCTTAAGCCTCTGGCCCCTGCTCTTCGACAGATGTTCTGCATTTTGGGTTTTACTCTGAGTGCTTTTCCTCGCTGGAGGCCATACTCACAACTACTTCTCTTTGCTTTTGAAGTTGATCTCCAAAGGGCCTTCTGTACTGCGAACCTTCCCGGGAATTAGTGAAGGCATTGCCATGGGATGCTTTGCGAAGATGAGCTCTTGGTCCCTTCCCCTCCACACACTCTGACGTGTGCGCAGACCAGGGCCCTTCCAGAGTCCAGCCTTCCCTCATCTTTGAATGACGATAAGGACAGTCTCTCTCCACTACTTCTAACCTTTCTGGGTTCCCTGGACAGTCTTTATTGAGCCAAACTTCCTTTTCACACTGGGATTTCTGTGAAGCTTGTATTATTGGATAAGCTTATGTGAAGGCCAGAAACCAGTTGAAAGTAAAATAATTCTTTCCATAATTCACTTATTTTGTATCTATCACACAGAGTTTGCTTGAGTACTTTTCCCCTCTGAATGCACTGAATGCTTTACATCATGTAACCATCCTCTAAAATGCCTAAGGGGTGTTTATTAGGTTAGCTCACTAATACTCTAGTCTGCACATGAAAATCACCTGGGAAGTTTTAAAAGATAAATCTTGATGCCCAGGCTGCCTCCCAGACCAATTCCATCAGAATCTCTGAGGGCGACACTCAGGCCTCCCAGAAAATTTCTGTACACAGCCAAGCTTGAGATTGATAACAGAGCAAATTTTATATGCCATAGAGATTTAAAAGGTATCGAAGCTCTTAAATATTAATTCAGTTCTGCTGAGTAGACTGTTGCTTTATTGATATAGAATCAACTTGGCATATATAACATTCCTTCTCACTTAGGAGATAATCATATTTTTAGTCTGCCTTTGAAAGTGTGCATATACAAACAGCAGAGTGAATTTATTTCAGCAGTTGAAGTTATCATATTTGAGCAGTTGCTTCTCTCACTTTGTTTTTGAGTTGAGTTCCCAGGAAGGAAAGGCTGAGCTCCGTGATTTCATATAATATAATGCTAAGTCCCCACCGCCATCCCAGTGGGGGATGAGGTACTGTCTGTAGTTCATCCAGGAAGAAATTTGACTCAGTGAGGATAAGTACCTGCCCAATGCCCAGGAGTGAGTAAGGGCTAAAGGTGGGCTTGGGGTCTGGCCCCTTTTCTTTCTTGGGCCCCATACTGTACTACCTCCCCCTATCCCCACACTGTGATAACTTTTCAACTTGGGTCCAGATGCCCTAGGAGGCAAATCTTTAAAAGTTAGCTTGCCAGTGCTACACACCAGCCCCCTGACACCTGGGCAGGCACTGTGCCCTGGGTTATGGGGTCAAGAATCAACTTTACTCTCTCTCCTTAATTTCAAAGGCCAACCTTTGGGATGCAAATCAGAAGACTCAGAAGAGACCACATCCAGAATGCATTATCCTGTGTCTTGGGAAGGAGCCCTCAGCCAAGTCTAGATAGGGACAGTTAAGCGAAGCCTTGGGGTATTATCCTTGTAATTCAGAAGGACTGGCGTCTGTCATTGATCATGGAATGGTATTCCACATAATGACAAACACATACAGCTTGTGGTCAGTTTCTTCCTGAAACAGATTTCAGGGCATTTTTGGTTGTCTGCTCCTTCCTTTTCATCTGACTGTTTGCTCAAGGAGGTTGGGTCGTGATGGGAACAGTTTGCGTGCAATTTTCATTGAAAATTTCCTTATTTAAATTGTCAAATGTAGATTGTGCAGTTAACCTGTCTGGCAATCCGTATGACAGAACCAGTGGTACAAACATATATGAAAGCATTGGAGACCCTTTGTTGGAAGTGTCCTTTGAAAAGAGATGACTGGACACCTGCCATTATTAACGGTGCTGAGATAGAGCCACTGGGAGGGTCCCAAGCTTAGCAAGTCTCCCTGCATCAAAGGGAATAGCAGGAAGTGGCTGATGACTGATGGGCTCTGGGTGTGGGCATCAGAAAGACCTTAAAGCCACAGTTCACTCAGCCATTCAGCTTCAGTAGCATTTGTCCCCGTGTCTTTCAGTTGAACAAAGGGCTCCATATCTAGCTTTAAAATGAGTAGGTCCAGTGGCCAGGTCGGGTGGTTATGGGCAATGCTCATATGTTCAGATGTTCCCGTTGTCAGGACCCAGCTGCTTTGAGAGTTTGGTGGGTTCTGTTGATGACTTCATTGGACAGGCCTTGAACACCTATTCTCAGGGACATGAGTCAGTCTTTCACAAGAGCCCCCTTTGCTGAGTTTCACCCATTGGAAGTGCTGCTTCCAGCACTGTCTACTATGTGGAAAGTGACCTCAGCTATTCTGGCAAAGTACCTCGTGAGGACAGTCCTGAGGGAAGTGGATTTGCCATTAGCTGACGGTCCTTCCATGGCCCATGTGACACAGGGTTGCTGGCCAGCCTGTGCTTCCAGTCACCTGTGAGATCACTTGAGAATACGGCAGGGACCTGGTCGTCTTTCTGAATAGGAGACACCTCCTGGGCTTTTGGTCCTATATTTAGCCAAACTTAGTGGGGGGGCATCTTAGGCCCTTTAACAGCATATAGGGTGGGACTGAGAACCTGTGTGGCACCTCCAGCCTTGCCTCTGTCCTTTCTTGTCTTGGTGCCTGACCCTCTGTATAGTACGACCAGTGGGTCAGAGCTGAGTTCACATCCCAGCTCTGCCACCTGCCCAGCTGAGTGAATTGCTTTCTCTCTCTAGGCCATGTTTTCCTCATCCATGGGACAGTGATAAGAGTCTGTGCTTTGTAGGCTCACTGAAGATGGAGTGAGATCAGGGGTGTGAAAGGTCTGGTAGAGGCTGGGGGCACTTCTGGGTATTCTCCAAGTGGCAGCTCTTCATGTCATTTGCTCCTTAGCTCATCCATGACTTCTGTTGTTTGACCTTCTCTTTGCCTCTTCTGACCCCTCTGGGATTTGGTTCCCTGGCTGTGGTTAAGGTAGTCCTGGTGAGCTCCTCAGGCTCTGCAGGGCTCAGAACCCTGCACTGATGCTGCTTAGGCTGACCTGGCTTCCACTGTCTTACTTGCTTTCTAGTATCTTAGGGTTTCTGGACCCATGTCAATCTTTTGTATTCCATATATATATATATAATTTTATATCTATATTATATTTATCTATCTATCTATCATTTTACCATGAAGCAGTCTTGTTCTCTGGTTGAAGAGGACACTGTGCTAGGCGGGGGTGAAGGTGGGGATGGATGCACAGTGGATAGAAGGATAGTGTCAAGCTGAATCAAGGCTGCTGCCCTAAATCGAAATTCTTCTTTGCTTTCCAGGCTGTGTGTTTGAGGGGGTGCAGTACCGAGAAGGGGAGGAATTTCAGCCAGAAGGAGACAAATGTACCAAGTGTTCCTGTGTTGTAAGTACTGCCCTGGATGTTCCAAGGGTGTTCCTTCTGCTTAATTGTGGCTGGGACTCACCAAGAGCGGCCCTAGGTCTCCTTATGGTCTCTCCTCCTCTCCCTTCTGATGTGGAACCAAGGGAAAAAGCTCATCACTCTAAGGCGGGTTTCTCAACCTTGGCGGTGTTAACATTCTGGGCTGGGTAGTTCTTTGTGGTGGCAGCTGTCCTGCGCATTGTAGGATGTTTAGCAGCATCCCTGGCCTCTACCATTGGATTTTAGGAGCACTCAGCCCCTCAGTTGGGACAAGCAACGATGTCTGCCGACATTGCCGTGTGTGTCTTGGAAAACTGATTGACAACCACTGGTCTAAAGAGTGAGGGAGAGAGGCTGATTCCCTCCACCTACATTCTTCTTTGGGAAGACACGGATTCTCTGTTCGTTGGGCCCGAGAAGCTTCTTGCTTAGGCAGCTGTTGAGTTCTTTAGTGCAGTCAAATGGGAAGCAGATGGAGATAAATGCAGCTTGCTTCGGAGAGAAGCTGATCTGAGGATTGGTCAATTATGTTGAGGGGAACGGACAGGAGGAAATGCCTCTAAACCATGGATTCAGGGCGGAGAAGGGATTAGTGAGACAAAACCATAGACTTGCCTTTCTAGGCATTGTTGATTTGTAATTCATATGCTAAGGATATCTTCAGAGTGCTTAGGAATGCAAAAAGGAATTTGGTGTAATAATTTTAATTTTATAATTTTAAAGAGGTCTTTTTTATTAATGTCTTTTAAATTTGGAGTTAACTCATTGGTGGTGATGGTGATGATAGGGAATCTAGTCTTAAACCGCTGCTCCAAGTTATTTACAGTAGGGAGTTAGTACAACCATATATTTTTTAAGCTTTTAATCCTTTGTAATAAAGAACATACAGTACTCATCTCAGAATATTAAAAAAATACACAGGGAACTTCAGCATCCTAATTTCACCAAAGCAGAATCATATGTGGATCATCATAAATCATAGTATTTGTCATTTCTCTACATGTCTTTTCCAAAATATTTCCCCCATCCTATAGCACATATGCATACACAACCTAGGGAGTCCACATTAAAGTAAACACGACCAAGGGTGATGGTTTTTGCAGGGGGAAGGAGGAAAGCAAGGAGAGGAGGGAAAGAGAGAGAGGATATTTATATCTATATCTGTATCTATCTGTAGTCACATACTCAAATGCACTCAAGACATTCAGATTCCATGTGTTTTTAAACACACTGCGCGCTGATTGAAACACACTGGAGGGCCAAGTTCAGGCCCCTGCAAGTCCTGCTTTCATTTTCAACTGAAGAAAGAAAAATCCAAAGATGTGGTTGCTTGCCCAAGCTTTCCTGCTTCGTGAGTTCCTCCAGACCTATATTCAACATTATTTTCTATATCCCTATATTCTAATCTCCTACATTCCTATATTCCTAATCCTCTATTCTTTCTACTTCTCCACGTTGCCACCCTCAGCATGTAAGGGGCAGCTAATGGTGTTGACTGTGTCCCTGACGTCAGTCTGTGAGTTACTAGCACAAGGAGAAGGGACCATGGAGCTCTTGCTTGGGGACAGGACATTTGTGAGTTGGCTTGGGTATCGGGAGGGTCATAAGAGCAGTTTTTCTTTTTGTGAATACAAAAATTTGAGGCCTAAGCTTTCTTTTTTGCAGCTTGTTATTAAAATAAATTGGTTTTTAATATGCTTTTATTTTGCGATCTTTTGATGTAGTACACTCATGAAAGAGATAATGTTTTAGTAGCAAATGGCCCTGTCCTGAGGGTGGCAACTGGGCAGATGTTTGTTTAGAAGGCAATATTGCAAACGTGTGGTCTGGGTCTGGCCCCGTGAGGCTCGGAGTGCGTGAGGGTGTGAGGAGGTGGGTGGGTAGCAACAGTGGGCTACAACATATATGTGTATGTATACGGGTACATATATGTGCGTACAAACACAGACATCAATATTTTTATATCTCTGAATATGAATGTATATAGGTACATACACGTACCCGTGTAGGTATTCTTACGCACATCTGTAGAACACTGGATCACTAGCTTTTCCCTGAACCCACTACTTTCTTATGCCTCCTCTTGTTTGCTCATGCCACTGTCCCTGTCTGGAATCCCTTTCTTTTCCTCCTTCACCTGGTCAGTGCTTGGCCTTTCAAAGTCAGTTATCACCACCCATAGCAACTCCCCGACCACTCCATCCCTCCAGGCAGAAGCAGCAACTGTTTTCTCATTTGTATTCCTGAGGCTCAGGGCTCTCACCGGCTGGCTTACGTGCCATCTTTCCCTCACGTGCACACACAGCACACACGCACACACACACTTCCAGGTGAGCACTTGCCCCGTTGTAGCACGGTTACTGGATTATTTTCCTGTTCTGTGTTAGACTGGGTCCTCCATCAGGGAGGGAGGCACGTCTTCTTACACTCATCTTGCTCACCTCTGTTCTCAGCACTGTGGGCGCTCAGTGATGCTAGCTAGCACTCTTCGCTTGCTTTCGTATCTCTATCTTGTGATGGAGTACCCTAATCTCTCTCAGTAATCTCTTTCCTTCCAAACTGTGACCATTCTGCCCTTTAAAGCTGGCCAGCTCCTCCTTGCCCTTCTTGCCTGGGAGAATAGTTATTGTTAGACAGATAGCCCATTCTCATTAGATTACTGTTTGCCTTGGAGCATACCCCATGGAGTCATGATGTGTAAAGCATCTCTAGTGTATATTACCCATCTCTGATGGATGAACTGCCAACTCTTCAAGGTAACCCTGTCTCACGTAGATATTATATACACCATGAAAATTGTATTGTACCCCTAGCCCCCTTTGTTACACTCTCTAAATTTGTGAAAATTTGTCTACCCATGTTTTTGGGATGTGGTGACACAGGCAGACCACCAGAAAGACACTTCATCTGACTGAGATGGATTCCTTGGATGATGGAACAAATGCCTTACACATGATTTGACATCCTTGCTTTAGGTCAGGATAGTATATACAGCATTCCAGACAGTTCAGAACATGCTAATGTTTGGAGATTATCTGGAGAGGATTTCACAACCACTCGCTCTTACCCATTACAGAAGCAGAGCTTCTCTGATTTTTGGGTGAGAGTAACATCATGATTCACATAGGAAATGCGGTGCTTCACTATCACTTGTCAAACTGTATCATCCCCATTTACCTATTATAAATAATAACAGAGTCAAGAGAATGAATTCTCCGTAGAGCTGGTACTAATCAGGGTGGCGAACACTTGAGTTCCTTTAGCTGTTCCTTAGAGTTGTCTGAGTCATAGCAGAGTGCATTCCTCATGTCATGTGTTCAGTGTGAATGAGTCCTGTGTTCATTTTAAAAACGAAAGAAGATGCTTTTTTCCTATGGCAGAAGCAAAGAATAGTTTATAAAGTATATTGAGCAATTGGTTAAAAGCACTTGGCTGCTTCTACCTCGTTTAAGCTTGAGCTTTTATGACCTGCCTAACTGAACAGCAAACAGTTCTCTGTGCCTTTGTTCATCAAATTTTCAGGGAACAGGATGGTGGCAGTTGGCACAGACATTTCTGGAAAAGCCAACGTCTTCAGGCTTGTAAGGCTAAAGACCAAAGTGCCAACGAGAGGTGTTTGTGTCCTCTTTTACCAAACTATTTTAAGAACCCTGTGGGCTCCGCATCCTTGGAAATCGCTTACTGAAGGCAGGGAAGCCCACAGAGGCGTAGGACACTCTAAACAGAGTGGCAAGTCCTCAGTCTGCAAAACCAGCCAAATTGACCGGCCAAGATCACTTTTGCTGACAAAGGCGTATTCAGTTCTGAGGATTTTTACTAATAAACATGGCTTGTTAATGGGCTGTCTGTGATGAAGGAGCTGTACTTTATTGGCTCTTAGAACCCCTAAAGTCCATAAACACCTTTGCTCTCACTTACACTTTAGGTACTGTAAAGTGCTGTCTCCCAGGGAATATGCAACTCCTAGCAAGGTTCCTTGGAGAGAACAAAGGAAATGCAGATCTTCATGGTTCCCATTCCTCTTAGACCAGATTCCTTAAGATGCTCTGCACAGCCTGGTGTGGTCCGACCTCTGCCAAGCTCTCTGGCCTCATCACTGACCCTCCCTTGTTCTCTCTGCTCTGGCCTCTGGGCAGATCTTCCAGATCCTTGCTACACAAAGCATGCACCCAACCAGCAGTGTTGGCCTCACCCCAGAGCTTGTCGGAAATGCAGAAGCTTGGGCCCTACCCCAGACCCAGAATTGAAATCTACAGTTTAAGGAGATTTCTAGAAGATTCCTTTAACAAATAAACTTTGAGGAGCCCTGGTCTGATATCTCATGGCCTTTACCTAGGCTGCTTTTTCTTTCTTCTCTCCTTTTTGCTCCATCGCCTGGTGCCGCATACCTAGGTAACGCCCGCGCATCCTGCACTTGGAAGCTCAAGCATTCCTTCTTTCCAGAAGCTTGTTCTGGCCCCCAAGACCAGATCAGGTCCTGTTGCTAAACCCTCTAGAGCAACCCATACTTTACTTCCTAAACATTTAAAATGATTTGTAATTATATATTTGTGTATGTGATGATTTTATTTAACTCTGTGAGGGTAAAATGGTGACTTTTGTATCTTCAGTGCTTGGTGCATAATGGATCTTCATAATAATTGCTGAATTCAGGAATGAATGAATGCTGACTTCGATTTCCCTTTCTTTCCCCACTGCCTCTCTCTCCCCTCTCTACGATATCTCCCCCCTGCACATTTCGTCTTTTCCATTTCTGAAGGGAAGATGGGTTTATGTTCAGCCGCTGTAGTACTTATTATAAATTGCTTTGTATGGAATGTGGATGACTCCCCTAAGGATGTCTTGTTTGAAAAGTGTTGTCTAAGCCTCAAAGATTCCCACTCCTCATGGCAGCAGGAGGATGCAGTGGCCGGAAGCACCTGCCAGTGACCAGGGCCACTTGCTGTGGCAGAGCTTTGAAAAGAGACTGTAATTCTCTACCCTCAGAGTTGACCTTGCCCTGAAATATGGGGAGATGTGTCCTACCTCTCCCTGCTCCAGTCTGTCCAGCTTCAGATTGTACTTCCCTGTAATAGGACACAGTGGGACAGCTCATCATTTCTGTGGTCACATGATGTCGGGGCAGTCCAAGTTACATGTTACCAGCCACACCGCTGCTTCTCTGACATGGGAATTTGGGACCCTCCATGCCTGAATCCTCTCACACGGCCTCTGCCTTACTTTTGGTAATTTGCGCAATTTGGCGCATTTTAGTGATAGACTGTCATTATATCTTCCCTGTCCATGGGGAGAAATTTGGCCACATCCGGGCAATAAATTGGAGAACTGAGCAATTATCGAGTGAATTAGATCAATGTGGGCAGTTTTTCTAAGCAGTGTGGGCCAAAAACCTTCAGACTAGTTTGCAAAACTAGTCTGAAATATTGATGTAATTGCTGCAGTGTTCCATTTTGCACTGTGGTTGTACCATCACTCTGAGGACAAAAAGGTCTTGGTTTTGAACAGTCAATTGAAAAAAAAAAAGCCTTTTATTTAAGGGCTGGATAGCACTTGGCCACTAGGAGGGGTCTCCAGCTTGCTTAGAAAAGTGGCTGGTGCTCTGACTATGTTTGGTTAGACCATGAGGTTCGGAATCTTGGGGTTTTATGTTAGGATGAATGAGCAATTGTGATTTCTCTGTCAGCCTTCTATTGGAAGGTCTACTGTAATACCATTCCCTTCAGGGTGACTCCATAAATGTACAGCTATTTGTTATAGGGGTGTCAAATTCTTGCTTCTTGAAAATAGCACCAAAAGAAGGCAAAGCTGACTTTATTGCTTACTGTGGTCATCGATGATTACCTTGATGGAGCCTTAAAATAATATCTTGGAAGGAAGAGGACGAAGGTAGGATATTTGTGAGGTTCTTTGTGGGGGTCTGGATTAAGGTGAGTTTTTAATGTAAGGACTTGATTTGGATTGGGCAATTTTCATGATATACTAGTTTAGAATTGGTGGAAACTAACGAGGTGGGAACTTCAAGGCTTGTCCTAAAGCCTTCATGAGTCTGGTTGAGTTATCTGTGTTACTAGTTGAGTACTTTCAGTAAGTTTCTGAAATCAACAGGAGGCTTAATTTTTTGATGTTAAAAATATTGGGAATAACTGTTGTATATTTTAAATCCTGTTTCAGCCCTGTCTCATGTATTTTCAGGCCAAACCCTGAATTTTAATCCCCATATATGTCTTTATTTTTTGTGGTTTCTAAAGTTCCTTATGCTTATTTTTTTATATAGTTTATAGTTGTAGCATCCTGTAAAGTTATTTTTCTACATAGGGAACCACCATCTGAAAAATGATCCTAATAGGGAAAAAGTTGGAAAGGAAATTTCATGTATGACATTTGAGCATTTATAGGAAAACACACAGTTTGAAAAGAGATCAGCAAATGATTTATCCATAGAGGGATTACTGATAATAATAGCTACTTTTACTGAGTGTATACTCTGTGCCAGATACATATAGCGCTTTAATGTTAATCTTCAAGATTGTCCTGTAACCTAGGTGGCATTAGCCCCATTTTTTTTTTTTTTTTGATGAAGAAACTGAGATTTGAGAATTTGCCTGAGGTCAAAAAGTTAATAAGAATTGAAATCCTGAACTGCCTGAGTATAAAGTCACATGTCATTCCTATCCCATCTGCCCTCTCCCTGCCACCAACCAGTGTCATTTTGAGATACTATGTATGGTTGTTTGTAGACATTTGAAAGTGGGATATGCCATTTGAATCTATGGAATGAAGAGCAACCAAATATTTCGAGGGAGAAATAATGGTGATGTGAGCATCTACAAAGAACCCCAATTTTGGTGCAAGGGATATTAATACAATGCAAAGGTGAATTACACTTCCTTTCTCTGAAGTTCACAAGTCTCAGCAAGTTTAAACTCATACCAGATTCCAGCCTTGGGCCTTCAGCCTAAGTATATGTCACAATGATGGCAGAGTGAATGATGAACACGTATCTGTTACCCTCACACCAGTTGGAGAATGGAGACACTGTGATCTATAGTGTGCATCTCTTCGCCAAGAAATTATGACTATACAAAGAGAATGTGATAGTTGCTGGGACAGAGCCATGCTCAGTGCTTCCGCTTCCAAAGGTGGATAGAAATAAATGTTAATCTGGTGGGGCCTGTCTATTCCTTGTAATAGTCACTGATGGAGTTGAAGCATCAGTCTCTTTGGAGACTATATAGAGGAGTTGGGTTCAGCTAGACATGAGTTTCAGTGGTTCTGTGAATGTAAATTCATCCTCCTAGTAGAATAGAGGGGCAACTGTGTAATTGCTTTTGAGCAGTTGCTTTCTCCTGTCCATCTAAGAAGCAGATACATTTAGAAATTTGAGTGAGGTTTGGAATGGATATTGAGAGTTGGTAGAAAAACAAGCTCCATGGATTAAATCTCATCTCATCGTATCTTTGCAAAGATCATTCCTTGGAATTTTTTCCTCTTGCTTTTACTCTCTTCAAGGTCTGTCACATGATGAACCCCTTTCATCTCCTAAAAGTCCCAGGAAAAATACCGATTTTACTGAAGACTGAAGAACTTTCCAACCATTCATTCTTCCATCTTTTCATCCATCACTTGTCTTCAGAGCCAGCCAGTTGTTTATTAATTTAACGTGATTGAGTGTCTGCTATGTGTTAGATAGTGTATTAGGTATTGAGTGCTCAAAAATGAAGGGGATTTCACTTTTTCTTTCCAGACAATTACAATCTATTGACTTGGGTGTATTTATTAAAAATAAGCCCAAATCAAACCATCCTGTAACATTTTTTGTGTGTGCCCAGTATGTGATAATATGTGCCAACTATAAGCTATATGATATTATACAAAGTCCAAATGTATTGAAAAATAGAAATAATTGTACAACTCAAATGTACAATTAATTAATATGATTTGATATATTTCCTTCCAACCTTTTTTTTTTTCTATATTCACATATAGTAATATAACTAGGTAGGATCACCTTCTGTATGCAGTTTTTGCATTCTGGTTATTTTCATTTAACATATTGTGAACATATCTCTGTTTCATTAAAAAGTCATTGAGGGCTTCCCTGGTGGCACAGTGGTTGAGAGTCCGCCTGCCAATGCAGGGGACACGGGTTCGTGCCCCGGTCCGGGAAGATCCCACATTCCGCGGGGCGGCTGGACCCGTGAGCCATGGCCACTGAGCCTGCGCGTCCGGAGCCTGTGCTCCGCAACGGGAGAGGCCACAACAGTGAGAGGCCCGCGTACCACACACACAAAAAAAAAGTCATTGAAAAATAACTTTTATTAGCTGCATAATATTTCATCAGTATACTATGATTTATTTAATCGTTTTTCTGGAATTAAAAATGAACACTGTTTTCAGTTTGCACTATTATGAATAGTATAACAAACATCTTTGAAAATTAATCTTTCCTTGTTTATCTGATTATTTCCTTGGACTAAACTCATAGATGTATAATTAGTGGGTCAAGGATACAAACAGTTTAAGGTGTATGTGTGTGTGTGTGTTGCTAAAATACCTCATAAAAGTCATGTCCTAATGTCCTCTCCAGCAGTACCTAGGTGTATATCTTCCTGCACCAAAACTGTTTTTCCATTTGAGAATATTGTTTTCATTAATGCTTTCTTCTGAAATTGAGCGTCTTTCATATGTGTATTAGCCAACTGTGTTTCTTCTGTAAATTGTGTTTTTCTCATTTTTCTGTTGAGTGGTTAAAGTTCTATCGCAGTCTGTGTATGAAGGGTAATAATCTTCGGCTGTTTACATTAAGGTGTGTTTTTAAAAAACACTGAAAAAAGTGCTGTGTGTGCAGTTTGATCTTAGTGTGTATATGGCACGTTGGACAATGGCAGAGTTTGCTGAAATCCCATGTCTTCTTCCAATCTTTTCTCCTCAAATCTTGATCCAGACATATCAACTAAGAGAAAAGCGAGTCAACACTGTCAGCTCCCCAGTTTAATTGGTCCAAGACTTTTCTTTGCTTAAGCTCCTCTCTTCCTACCTCTGACTCCTTTGTTGTGAGACGGTGACTTGGACCTGCCTCCACACTAAAGGGAAATTACTCTTTGAGTTTCTACAGTGGCTCTTCCCTGCCTGTGGCTCTGTAGCCTCCCACCTCTCTGTCTTCTCAGGCATCCCTTTCTCTCTTGGCTCAGAGTGCGAGGGCCCCTCCTGCTTTCCAGTCCTGATCTTCCACCGGGGCTCTTGCGCCCATCCCTTCCTACCTCTCCTCCTTCTGCATTCTGGATGTTCAGTTTCTTGTGGCCAGGCATCGTGTCCTCACATCTTTGAGGACAGTGTCTTGCACGTAGGAAACAGTAAATATTTGACCAAATGACTAGTCTTACACTCTCTGATTTGAGTATCCATATTCTGGAAGATGAGTTCTATGATCTAGAACTTTGTACCTTCCTACCTGGGTCTTCATTTCTATTTTGAAGACAGTACATTCAGTATTCACTTTTTTCTTTCAATGATCATGGTGAAGTGAAGGATTTATGATAAATCTAAAGAGGAAGAGACTCCAACCTGAAGCATTTTTAAAGGAACGGGTGAGGAGACTTCATAGTAGCTGTGTGAAGAGGCTGGGGCACGGGGGTGGTGTGAGCTCCGACTCCTCAAGGCCTCACGGGATGACGGCAAGTCTAAGAATGCGTCTTCCTGCGGCGTAGGAGAAAGAGAGAGGAAACATTAGTGAATGTTAAAGGAATAGCCTATTTTTTTAAATTTTATTTATTTATTTATTTTTATACAACAGGTTCTTATTAGTTATCTATCTTATACATATTGATGTATATATGTCAATCCCAACCTCCCAATTCATCCCACCACCACCAACAACCCGCCGCTTTCCCCCCATGGTGTCCATACATTTGTTCTGTACAAGAAATATCCCATTTTGTCAGTAAAATAGAATAAAATGTGAGTGTTACAGTATCTTAGAATATTTCCTGAGCTTTTTTGTCTTTTTGTCCATTATTACCTAGGGAAATTAATTTTTTAAAAAACTGGTATCTGTGGGTCTGCTACTATCTTTGGCCCTTTCCTTGTTTCTGCTTCATAGCTCCCCCCACCCCCTTTACTCTTCCATCCCTTGTCCTTTCCCTCACGCTTCCATTTTCCCTGTCATTTCCCGTCCTCCTTAAGCTGCCCCTCTTCCATTCCCATCAGTATCTCGATACAGCAGCCTGTTTCAGTAAAGTAGCATAATTCATTTTCATTGCTAGCTTGGTCTCTCCTCAAATAACCGTCACAGAGTTCTGTACTGCTAGATATTCACAAAATATCCTTTGAATGAATTGATTGCACATTTTGGCACCTTTTAGATGTCATTCGAATGTTCAGTTTGGAGGGTGGCAGTGCTTTTGTGGTCCTGTGAATGGCTTCAATTACCACCATTCCCTTTGAGTGGAATTTTAAATGGTACCACTTGTTTAGTGTAAGCAGGAACGTATTTACATCACAGGCAGCACGGTCCTCCCAAAGATAGGAGGATGCTGGACCACAAACACACAGGGGAAGAATGGGAATGCACACATTCGACCTTGTCTTCTAAAGCCCATCTCTGAGCCTACACTGAGTCACAGCAGTGAATCATCCTTTCTAAACCCACCTAAGTTCTCTAGCTGTGGTTCAGAAGAGCCAGCTGGAAATATATATCAAGCAGACTTTGCTCTTTGGAAAGGGGACAGGCTTCCAGGAGCAGGGTGAACCTTCTGTGTAAGGAGCACCATGAAATGTACAAACAACCTGGACTTATATCCAGTGTCAAACACATCTATCACATAATTCTATGGGCTTCTTTTTGCTCTAGTGCCTTTCTTCTGTTCTCCCTGATACACATAACAGAATCAGATAATGTGATCATGATTAAAAATATTATGTTCCAGATGTTCTGTGTGAGGACTTTGGAAACCTCTGAATATTGCTGGAGTTAAACAAAAGAAAAAAACCCCTATATTCACAGTGAATAAAAAGAAAGGCCATAGTTATTGTCCATGACGTTCTTTTAGTGGGAGGGAAAGGTACCAGTTTCATTTTTGGTCAGAGTAAATTTATAATATAGTCAAACATCAATAAAATCAGTTACTCATTATGAAGGAGTATCCTGGGCTTATACTTTAAGCACTAAAATTCAATAATAGAAGTTACATTTTAATTTCAAAATGAGTATGAAAAATTACCCTCACCACATCATTAATACTGATCCATATCTTAATTTTTTTCATGCCTTAATTTGACAAAATAAGTTTTTCATACACTTTCACATTTTTGTTGTGGAGCTGTGTTGATGCCAGGGTGCTTTTTCCTCACTGATCCGAGCTGAGGAATGTGATTGGTAGATGACAGGAGTGACTGGTCTTGACAGTGGTGGGAAATATGTTTCTTTTCAGTTTCAAGTTCAAGAAAAGGAAAGGGAGGGAACTCTTGAGAAATTTTGGTTTTGTTATTAGGTTTTCAGCATCCATAATATTCATAAACAATGGACACAGCTGTCTTTAATAACTCAGCCTGCTAAGTGCCAGAAAAACATCAGGCTGGAAGAGGGTTTTTTCCCAACACAAAAATTTTCATATATTGAAGCAAGATTTCGTTTATAATCAAACTGGATGTTGACCCTAAACTTCTATCTTTAAGTAAAATCGTTTGACCAAGCACTAGGAAAAGTGCAATGAAGTTTTTGGTATTTTTTAAAGTTTTGCTTTTGCTACTACACTATATTGTTCTGAGTGGTTTTAGGCATGCAGATGTGTTCTGTATCCCTTAGGGGGCATTGTTGTGGGCAAAAGGCCACCGGTCCGGGTGTGAGGAGACCTGGGGTGCTGCCCTGTTTCTGTCACTGGCTTGTTATGTGACCTGGAACCTTCCCAGTAACCTGAGACTCAGTTTCCCCATAAGTAAAACAAGGACTTCTTAGAGCCTTCCCAGTTCTATAATTTCATAATTACCCAACTCAGAAAAGGCCTTTATTTTCCCAGGAAGCAAGTTATAGGACAGACTCGAAATACCAGTTAATAGAAATTATTTTTTTCTAATATACTAATAGATTATCATCACCCCATTTAAAATTTTACTTTTTAAAAAAATTAATTTTTAATTAATACACAGTAAAATTCACCCTTTGGCATACATATCTATGAGTTTTGACAAATGCACAATGATGAACATTTTTAAATAGTTAATATTATTATAAATTACATTAAAAATGCAAAAAGTCTTTACCTATTGTTCTAGCTATGCCACAACTTATTAAAAAACTATGAAGAGAAGCTATTTTTGACTGTTTGACCATAAAGCTTCTCTGCAATATTAAGACATGTCTGGTGCCTCCAAAATGTCTATAGAATGAGGAGCAAGAGACTCTCATCCATTTTGGATCACATGAAGTTCTTTGCTCCTTAAATGGACTTGCGGGTTTTGATTGTAGAACAATGATTAGAAGCAGAGGAATCTTTTCTTTTTCACCCCAAGGCAAGGGTAAGGCGGTAAAATCAGCTGGCAGTGAGAGTCAGGAAGAGAACTCCAGCTGCAGGCTTCCTCACTTACGTTGATGAATGGGTCGGGCTTAGTGTGTCTGCAATTATTATACAATCCTAGATTCATAGCTCAGAGATGTAAAGTCATTCCAGTAGCTTGACGTGCCTCCATATTAGTATAAACGCAGGCAGTGGGAGATTGATGGTTTTCTGGAAGAGTTTTGAGGTTCTCTAAGAAGAGAGCGTGTCCCCTGGCCTTTTCAGCAGCATTTGTTCCTCGAGGCCTGTGCAGATGTGAGGGTGCTGCTTCCTTCTCCGTGTTAACCCTTATTGCTTCCCCATTCCAAGCGTTGTCCAAATGTTGGTACAGAAGAGGCCTGAGTTTGCCATGGGGTGGGGGTAGCCATGACCAGAGCATTAACAGAGTCAGTGGCCAACCGTGGGTTCTGTATATCTTACTTGGGATCTGGCCAGTGGGCCCTGGTGGAAGGGCGTAGTCTTTGGAGTCAGTGGGGCAGGGATGTAATTCAGCTCTGCTCCTCCATCAGTGGATCCACTAGACCTCACTTTCTTCGTTCATAAAATGGGGAATTACTTCTTGGCAAAATATACTCAGGAACCTTATGTTTTCTTCCTCCATCTCTAGTATGCTTGCTCTAGAAAACAGGACCTACAAAGCTATTCCCTGCATGGAGAGTTTAATGCAAAACAAAAAGGATACAGGTTCCTTGCTTCTTGTTGTAGAAATGAAATAGAAGATTTCAGAGAAACCTTGGAGCTTTGGAGCCAGAACACCCCACCCCCATTTTTTTTCTTTTTTAAGTTAAAGAAGTCCCAGGTTTTGAGGATTTCATGAGATGATACGTACAAAGTGCCCTGCCTAGTAACCAACACTTAGTAGATGCCTTCCCTTTCCTGCAGGGTGGAATAATTTTTAGTTATAGTCCTTTCAGTGGTAACCTGTTTGAATTTAGGACAGTCATTTGTATGTCGAACCTAACCATTTTTTTTAAAGTCTTTATTGAATTTGTTACAATATTGCTTCTGTTTTATATTTTGTTTTTTGGCCCTGAGGCATGTGGGATCTTAGCTCCCCGACCAGGGATTGAACCCACACCCCCTGCATTGGAAGGCGAAGTCTTAACCACTGGACTGCCAGGGAAGTCCCAAACCTAAACATTTTAAATTAGTTTCCTGGATTGGTTTTCTGAGGAGAAACCTACCAGGTAGCTCCTTCGTGTCTGATTATTGCCCTTTACACAGTCGGCTACATGAAGAAGCTGCTTCTTTGCCTTCAAATTCTAGGGCCTTTCTTTTTTGTCCATTGGGAGACAGTATTTTGCAGTCTGAGTTATTCTTTCTCTTCACTTAAGGAGCTGCTACCCTTTATCTGTTGCTCCTTTATAATGGGAAGTTCTAAGCACTGTTCTAGTAACACTCTAACCCTGCTCTGTCCAAGGGAAGTATAATGTGAGCCACATATGCAATTTAATCAAAAAATAAAAAATGCAAAAATGTTAATTTTCTAGTAGCCACATTAAAAGAAGTAAGAAAGAAACAGGTAAAGAGAATTTTAATACTACACTTTATTTAACCCAGTGTATCCAAAATATTATCATTTAAATATATAAGCATTATAAAAATATTAATGGGACATTTTACATTCTTTTTTCTTTTTTCATACGAAGGCTTCAACGTCCAGTGTGTATTTCAAACTTACAGTACTCCTTGTTTCAGGTTAACCACATTTCAGTTACTTAATAGTCCATGTGGCTAGTGGCTACCACGTCGGACATCATAGGTCTAGTCAGTGCTGCCAGGTCAGGAGGGAGCACGTCCCACATTCACATTCACAGGACCTTCCCTCCTGCCTACTACTACCACATGCCACATTCACTTTCGATGTGTGGTCTTCCCGGTGGATATTGTGCCAAGAAAGAAGGCTGAAGGTGAAGTCGTTAATTACCAGTCAGAGTAATCCTTTCTAAGGGTTTGCCTCCCTCTCCTCTGAATCCTCCAATGGCAACCCTTCTTTTTGGAGTGAAAGCCAGAGCTCCCTCCCAACTTCATCTTCCAAGACTCTCCCTCACATAAATCTTTCCAGGCACACTGGGCTCCTTGCAATTCCTCGAACATGCCAGGCACACACTCACTTCAGGTTTTTTGTATTTGTAGAAAGCTCTGCCTGGACTGTTCTTCTGCAGATGCCTATGCCTGGCTCCTTTTCCTCCTTCGAGGCTTTGCTCAAACGTCAAACGTTCTTTAGTGAGGTCTTTCATAACCCACCAATACTATCTAAAATGGTGACTCTATTTTGCTACCAACTCCCTCTGCCACCTGACACTCCTTCTCAAACCAACCTTGTTTATTTTTTCCATAGCTTTTTTATCGCCATCTGATATGCTTGCTTTTTGCCCTCTGTCTTTCTCTTTTCTCGCTATCTTCCTCCTGCCCTGGTAGAATATAAGCATCATTAGGGCAGGGACATTGTTTTGTTCATGGCTGTATCCCCAGTACCTAAAACAGAGTTTAACACATAGTAGGCACTCAACAATTATTTGCTGAATGGATGAATGAATGAACAATATCAAAATTTGATAATTCTAAGAATTCAGAATGCTAATTGGTATTTACCGACAGTTGATGAACATTTGTGAAAGTTCTGACTACTACCCTGCCCAAGATTTATGGAGTTATCTTGCTTAATTTGGAAAACACAATCAAATCGTTTATGCATTTGGAAGACCCACTGATAAATGAGCCCTTGTGTTGCTGTCCAGGTCAGCTCGACCCCACTGGGAGTCTGGCCAGTGCCCTCAAACACAAGCACTGATCACTTTTCAATGGTGACTTGTGGGAATGTCAGAACAGATTCAGATCCATTAGTTCTTGAATGCTTTTCCTTCTTTGGAAGTAGATATTTAGGAATTCTCAAAATTTGGGAACTCTGAACTTGAATATTTAATGGGGACAGGTTGGATTACCTCCTCTATCTTTACAAATCCACAAAGCCTCCCAAGAGACCTCTCCCGTTCAGTTTTAGCAGAGTCCTTGAGAACATCATGAACATGTGCACAGGGTCAAGGCTGAATGGTAAGTGGGGTTGCTGTTGTTGGCAGGATGCACATGGGGAGCAGTGCTTACCATGGGCTTGTGCAGCCAAACAGTGTGATATGATCCTCCGGCTGCCGAGAGCCTGGCAGATGTCAGAGTCTGATGCAGCGGCTGCCCAGCTCTTCAGAGGAGAGGCCAGTCTAATTTAGAAGCCAAACAACTTTCTTTTGTCTTACTTGTTTTCTCTCCAAGAAGGTGAAGTTTTGAAGGCCTCAGCAGAAGGGAAGTCTCTGGTGTCAGAGGGGCTCTCTCAGGAGTTTGAGACTCATAGTGTGGAGGTTAGCAAGGAGCTCTCAACATCTCTTTCCTCTCTGCCGTCCTGCTCTCAGTCCCCGAACATAAAATTGGCAATGACTGTAAATATATTTCACACTGTCATTCTTTCTAACAATAGAGCGGCCTCTTACCATTCTCTTACATGTTCCCAGAGAGAAAATAAAATGGTTGTCAGCAGCTTAAGAGTCAGAACTCAAGGTGGAAGTTTCTAGGAGATGTCTCTTTTTTTTTTTTAATTTATTTAACTTATTTATTTTTGGCTGCGATGGGTCTACGTTGCTGCACGCAGGCTTTCTCTAGTTGTGGCAAGTGGGGTCTACTCTTCGTAGCGGTGCGCGGGCTTCTCATTGTGGTGGCTTCTCCTGTTGTGGAGCACGGGCTCTAGGCATGTGGGCTTCAGTAGTTGTGGCACGCGGGCTCAGTAGTTGTGGCTCGCGGGCTCCAGAGCGCAGGCTCAGTAGTTGTGGCACATGGACTTAGTTGATCCACGGCGTGTGGGATCTTCCCGGACCAGGGCTCAAACCCGTGTCCCCTGCATTGGCAGGCAGATTCTTAACCACTGTGCCACCAGGGGAGCCCGAAGAGTCTCTTTTTGACTTCGAGTTCACCTGGGTTCACAGTGGGTTTTGTGGACTCAGAACATGCCGTCTGGTGAATGAGAACTTAGAATTCTAAGTCAGGAAGGTCTTGTGGTTAGTTTGAAGTTTGGTAATATAGTTTTGGATTAAAACCAACAACCTTAAACTTTAACAAGATATGTCTTCTCCCCATAAAAAAGAATCAACTATATGAAGGTTTGTTCTTGGGCCTTATTTTTATTATGTAATAATTTTTGTACTTCCAAATTTTTATTAATGTGAAAAAGATTTTTCTGTACTTACTGGTTTATACTATTCCAGTATTTGCAAAAGATATAGTTTGACAAGAACTTCCAAGTTCCTTCAGAGAGAGGATATTTTGCCTGAAATCAGTTTCCCCTTTCTCTGAAAGAGCCTTTCCTTCTGGAACCTTCATTCCAGACTTTATAGTCAAGATGAGAAGATGATATTCAGTCTGTTGACTGCTTAGTTCCTGACCTGCCCACAATCCTCATTGAACGAAACCAAATGTGTTTTAAAGGCTGATGTTGAACTATACGTAAACCTGGGGCTTCGGGGTGATGAAAAGACATGATTGGTGGTGGGGAAGGAGGCCACAGAGAACCCATTTTATTCTGTTTTTTTTTTTTTTTTTCACTTTTCCTCTATTTCCTTCTTTCAAATATCCCTTTGGTTTCTTCCGCTTCCTCAGAACTTCAAAGGTAACCATGGTTGGAAGTGAATTGGAGACCTCCACAAACCCTCTAGTGGAGCAGGTCATATCCAGAACTTCATGATCAAGATCTATGAGAGTTTTGTATGTGTCTGTCACTAATTGGTTAATAACTGTGTTCATTTTTCTGATCTATTAAATGACCCATTTGTAATCCTTTTCTGTAACAAACCCATATATCTCATAATACTCACATGTTGAGCACCCAGGTGGAGAAGTGACAGTGGAAAAGAGGTTTAGGGACAGTTTGATCAAGTTATATTTGAAAGGAAACTGTGTGGCTCAAATATCCCCAGTCTCTAGTGCCCTTGTGACTCTGGCACATTTCAGTGCAGGAGGGGAAACCATCCATCCATTTATTCACTCATTTGTGTATTAAAATTTTTTATTGCATACCTGCTAGAACTGAGAGCCTGGCTGGGAGTATAACAGTGAACTACAAAGATAAAATTGCCCACCCTCATGAGGATTACATTCCAGTGGGGAGGTAGGTAACAACCAGGAGAAATAAATGAAAATATGTATGTTAGCAGGTGAAAAGTGCTAAGGAAAAAGCACAAATCAGAGAAGAGGATAAAAATGTTTTGGATAGGGTGGATAGTGATTTTAAATAATGGGATGAAGAAAGGGCTCACCATTGCCACACTAGAGCATTGTACCTCAAACCCTACTATGCTTGCAACTAATGAATACTCATATCCATTTAATGAAAGGAAGAGCTGACAGCTAAGAAATCCCCAGAGATTTGTATAGACCAAATAATGAATTTTAGTGCATGTAAATATATGGATTTCACAGTGCTTATCTGTTTTTGAACTGAGAACTGACGCTTTGAGTTATGGCCGTTTTAAGGCCTGGTGTTCTGTGATTTTTTTTTGAGAAATTACTGATGCAGATGAATTTTGGATAAACAGGCTTTTGATAGCTTTCCTCCCCATGTTTGCACAAAAATAGAGAAATAGCACCACCATTCTAAAAACAAACCTGCCATCTTAAGTAATAGTTGAAACATCACCTATGTGGTACTCTACTCAAAAATGTTTAACCTGAACCTTATCATGAGGAAGTATCAGACAAATTCATATTTAGTTCTGGTCTAGATTTATAAAAAATGTCAGTGTTCTGAAGGAAAAAAGAAATTTCGGCAGCTGTTCTAGATTAAGGTAGATGAGAGAGACGTGAAAACTAAATACAATACTGGATCCTGGATTGAAAAAAAATACTGTAAAAGACATTATTAGGAAAACTGAGGAGATTTGAAGATAGACTGTATATTAGATGATACTATTGCATTAATATTAAATTCCCTGAGTGTGATAGTTAACTTGTGGTTATAATGGAAAAAGGAAAATGTTCTTAGGCCTGGGAGGTACCTACTTAAATTAGAGTGTCTACATATGAGTCTTACGTGGTTAAAAAAAAATTAAATAGTCTCTCTCTTGCTAAAAGTATTATTGCAAAATGCTAAAAACTGGTACTTCTAGGTGAAGGGCATGTAGGTGTTCATTGTACTATTTTTGCAACTTCTCTGAAGGTTTGAAAATTTTAAAAAATTGAATGTTGGGGAAAGAATAGAAAGTGGTTGCAAAGGCATTTCTTGTCATCTTATCAGCCAACCCGTTTCACCATTAGTATGATGTCAGCCGTTAGTATTTTGTAGATACCTTCATCAAGTTGAGGAAATTCTCTTCTGTTTCTAGTTCATTGAGTCTTTTAACATGAAGAGGTGTTGGATTTTGTCAAATGTATTTTCTGCATCTATTGAGATGATCATGTGGTTTTGGTTCTTTGTTGTATTAATATGGTGTGTTATATTGATGGATTTTCATATGTTAAACCAACCAATCTTGCATTTCTGGGATAAATCTCACTTGGTGTATAATCTTTTTTATATGTTGCTAGATTCAATTTTCTATGTTTTGTTGAAGATTTTTGAGTCTATATTTGTAAGGCATATGGGTCTATAGTTTTCTTTCCTTGTGATGTCTTTGGTTTTTTATCAGGATCATACTAGCTTCATAGAATGAGTTGGGAAATATTCCCTCCTATTTTTTGAAAGAACTTTGTAGAAAGTTTGTGTCAATTCTTCTTTAAACATTGGGTAGAATTCAACATTGAAGCCGCCTGGGCCTGGTCTTTTCTTGGTGGGAAGATTTTTGATTACTAATTCAATTTCTTTACTTGTTATAAGTCTATTCATATATTTTATTTTTTCTTTAGTCAGTTTCAGTAGTTTGTGTGTGTCTAAGAATTTGACCATTTCATGTGGATCATCTAGGTTGTTGGCAAATAGTTGTTCATAGTATTCCCTTGTAAATTTTTTTCCTTTCTGTAAGGTCAGTATGATGTCCTCACTTTTATTCTTGATTTTAGTAATTTGAGTCTTCTCTCTTTTTTTTCCTGTTTAATCTAGCAAATAGTGTGTCAATTTTGTTGAACTTTTTAAAGAAGATACTTTTGGTTTTATTGAATTCTTTTATCTTTATTTTATTTATTTCCATTCTCAGCTTTATTTTCTTTCTTTTGATTGCTTTGGGTTTGATTGCTCTTCTTTTCCTAATTTCTTTTTTTTTTTTTTTTTTTTGTGGTACGCGGGCCTCTCACTGCTGTGGCCTCCCCCGTTGCACAGGCTCTGGACGCACAGGCGCAGCGGCCATGGCTCACGGGCCCAGCCGCTCCGCAGCATGTGGGATCCTCCCGGACCGGGGCACGAACCCATGTCCCCTGCATCAGCAGGCGGACTCTCAACCAGTGCGCCACAAGGGAAGCCCTCTTTTCCTAATTTCTTAAGGTGGAAGGTTAGATTATTGATTTGAGACCTTTCATCTTTTTTAATATAGGTGTTTACAGGTATAAAATTTTCTTTAAGCTCTGCTTTAAAAAAACTCCCATAAGTTTTGGTATGTTGTATTTCTATTTTCATTTACCTTGATGTATTTTGTAATTTTTCTTGTTGTTTCTTCTTTGACTGACTGGTTTTAGGAGTGTGTTGTTTAATTTCCATGTATCTTTGAATTTCCAAAATTTTCTTCTGTATGGTTTCCACTTTTATTCCATTGTGATTAGAGAACATATTTTTATGATTTCAATCTTTTAAAATCTCTTGAGACTTGTTTTGTGACATAACATGTGATCTATCCTGGAGAAATTTCCATGTGCATTTGAGACAGAGTGTGTATCCTGCTCTTTTGGGGTGGAGTGTTCTGTATACATCTGTTAGGTATAATTGACTTATAGTGTGGTTCAAGTCTTCTTTTTTCTTATTGATATTCTGCTTAGTTGTTCTATCTATTATTAAGAGTAGGATAATGAAGTCTCCAACTATTGTTGCTGAATTATCTGTTTCTTCAATTCTTTTAGTTTTTGCTTCATGTATTTTGGACCTCTTGTTAAGTGCATTTATTTTATAATCATTATGTCTTGACCCTCTTACCATTATAAAATGTCCTTCTTTATCTCTAGTAACAATTTTTATTTTAAAGTCATTTTTGTCTGATATTAGTATAGTCCCTGCTGCTCTCTTTTACTTACTGTTTGCATAGTATGACTTTTTCTGTCTTTTTCCTTTTCACTTATTTTTGTCTTTGAATCTAAAATTTGTCTCTTGTAGACAGTACTTTGTTGGATCATGCTTTTCTTTCTAATCTATTCTATCAGTCTCTGAGTTTTGATTGGAATGTTTAGTCCATTTACATTTAATGCAATTTCTAATAAGATAGCATATATGTCTGCTATTTTTTTCTTTGTTTTCTGTATGTCTTATATCTTTTTTGTTCCTTGATTCTGCCATTAACTACCTTCTTTTTTGTTAAATAGATGTATTCTAGCATACCATTTAAATTCTCATTTTGTTTTATTTACTATATATATTTTTAGTCATTTTCTTAGTGGTTGTTGTCCTGGAGATATTAATTAACATATTAACTTATAAAATATCTAGTTCAGAATAATACCAACTTAATTTTAATAGTATATAAAAACTTTCTTCCATAAAGCTGTTTCTCTCTTCCTTTCTACTATCAGTGTAATATAAATTATATTTTTATAAGATAAGCCTATCAACACAGGTTTACAGTATTATTTTATACAGTTTCTTTAAATAATATAGGAATAAAAGCAATGAGAGACAAATATACACTTACACTGTTTTTTATATTTACCTATGTAGTTACTTTTAATGTTGACCTTCATTTCTTCATGTGGCTTTGATTAGTGTCTTCATTTCAGCCTGAAGTACTCCGTTTAGTATTTCTTATAGAGCAGGTCTGCTAGCAGTGTATTCCCTGAATTTTTATTTATTTGAGAATGTCTTCATTTCTCCTTTGTTTTGAACAGTTGTTTTGCTGCATGTCGAATTTTTGGTTAACAGTGTTTGCCTTTCACCACTTGGAATATGTTTCTGGCCTCAGTGGTTCTGACGGGAAATCAGCTGTTTATTTTATTGATGATCCCCTGTATGTGATGAGTCACTTTTCTTTTGCTGCAGTCAAGAGTCTCCCTTTGTCTTTGTCTTTCCATAGTTTGACTATGATATGTCTGGTTGTGGATTTCTTCAAGCTTGTCCTACTTGGAGTTTGTTGAACTTTTGAATGTGTAGATTAATGTTTCTCATCAAATTTGAGAAGTTTATGGCCATTATTTTTTCTCATATTTTCTTCTGCCCCATTCTCTCTTTTCTTTTGTTTTTTTTTAGAACTCCCATTATTTGTGTGGTGTCCCATATATGTTTGAGGCTTTGTTTATTTTTCTTTATTCTTTTTTCTTTCCGTTCTTCAGACTGTTGTCAATTGATCTGTCTTCAAGTACACTGATTCTTTTTTCTGCCAGGTCAGGTCTGCTGTTGAGCCTTTGTAATGAATTTTAAAATTCTGATTATATTTTGCTTTCCAATTCCACTATTTCTATTTGGTTCTTTTTTTTTTTTTTTTTTTTTACAATTTTTCTTTAATGATGCTCTCTCTTTAAAGGAACAGCATTTTTATACTTTTCTGTTTTCTTTAAACATGTTTTCTTTTAATTCTTTGAACATATTTATAATAGCTGAATTAAAGTCTGTCTAGTAAGTACAACCTCTGGGCTTTGGCAAGGACAATTTCTGTTACTTGCTTTATGTGCATATGTGTGTATAGGTCATACTTTCCTGTTTCTTTGAACATGTCACACTGTTGTTGTTGAAAACTGGACAGTTAAAATAATGTAGTATAACAACTCTGGAAATCAGATTCCCCCTTCCCTAGGGTTTGGTTTTGCTGTTTGTTTTTGTGTTTATTGATGCTTTTTGTTTATTTGGTGACTGTTGGACTAATTCTGTAAAGTCTGTATTCTTTGTCATGTGTGACCACTGAATCTCTGCTTAGTTACTTTAGTAACCAGCTAATGACTGAGTAGAGATTTTCTTTAATGTCTTGTATCAATATGTCTTCCAACCTCTGCCAAGGGGCTCTGTGTGTGTGTTGGGGAATGCTTTCAACACTCTAGCAAGAAGTTTACAACACCACCTTATCCTCCACTTCCTGATGGAGCAGAGGCTCATGGTCAGCCAGACTGAGAGATGTGGACCTTCTCAGGTATTTTCTGGGGATGTATACCTGGTCTTGCACATATGTGTGGCCTTTGGATTCCCAGGATACTATAGGATCTTCTCAAAGCTCCATATAGGCATCCATTCCTCAGCTTTTCCTTTTAAGATTTTTGGTCAGTATCTTGTTAACCCCAACTGGTAATGCTGCTTCAGGCAGTTACTATGTTAAACAATCACTACTGATCATTTTTAACCAAATACCTTGGGGATAGAATAGAATGAGCTCTTAGGTGGAGATAAATAAAGACAGATTCTGAGAATGAAGCTTTTTACTTTTTTATTAAGCTGCCAGGCAGATGAAATAGTGACAGATACTCTGGGATGAGATGATTGGGGAACTCCAAACTCATTCTTCTTGCTTTAGTGGCTGCTAGGCAACCGTAGTTGTGAAGCTATTGGTTTTCAAGGCTACTGTAGAGCTGGTTAGAGAGGAACAACATCAGTGTAAGTTAAAATTAAAGCTTGCTGTTCTTATTGTAATTCGAGTATTGTTCCTTAATAAATACTCCTTAGATTGTTGTAAACCTTTAATCTACAGAGCTCTGAAAATGTTGATTTTGATAATTTTTGTTGGTGTTCTTATTGCTTTATGGAGGAGTGGATTTTCATAAGTCCTCACTCCACCATTCTAGAATCTGTAAACTCTCCAGAATCATTTTATGTTACTTTTGCATTTTATTTTATCAATTCATTTTACTTAAGTACTAGGACAGTCCTTGAGGTTAAATCTTTTGTTGTGTCCTCAAGTTTTTACCTAAGATAATAAATTTTTAGAAATATGATTGTTAGATCAAAATATATTAATATTCTTACATTTTTTGTTATGCTTTTCCAGTTTGTGTTTCACAAAGACTCTCTCAATGCACACTTTGGCCATTAGTATATGTAAAGGTGTATTATTTTCCTGCATGCTTAGCAACTCTAGATACTGTAATATACGCATTATTTTCCTATCAGGAAGTTAGAAAATACAAAGTTCTAATTGACCTTTTTAAAAAATTTAAATAAACTATAGTAACAACTAGGATAGTGGCCAAAAATAAATCTAAATAAATAATTTTTTCCTGAAATAATCATTGTATTCTTTTCTATTTAAAAATACGTGCACAATACTATTTTCACTTTAAGTGCCTTAGAAAAATATAGATAAAATATAACATTTTTAAATATTGAGAGAAATTTTGGTTTATGTCTTCTTAATTAAGGATTAAGATTTACAGTGTGTGAGTGAATCCCTAAGATCATCATGTATTTTTGGCTTGGTTTCACTGGAAATGAGGTACCTTATTAAACTCTGTCATTTGCCAAGGAAAAGAGGAGGAATAATGATAAAACCATAAAGCTGCGCATATGCAAACAGCGAGTGAAATTTAATGAGTACTCCAGATACTGACATTGCTAGTCTGTGATATTCTCTTCGGGTGAAGCTGCTGCTGCTGGGAGCAGGAGATGCTTTTTAGGAAGGATCACTGACATTTCATGCTTAACTAACAATAGGGTAGATTTGACAGATGGACATCACTTAGTCACCAGGAGTTCCCAGGAAATGTGTGATAATGTTGGTGTATTATTTGGAAACAGTGATGTTTTTTGGACACCTGTACTTTGTAATTTCTCTCTTCTTTTTTTGCAATTGGAGAGAAGTTCATGAATTTGGTAATCATAGGTTGACCTTTAGTGCGAATTAGCACATTAACAAAGAAACCAATCTATGTTTTATGTGATCGTTCCTTTGCGTTAGAAATGGAGAACAGGCCAGAAAGAGGGAGATTTGAGAAGCATATCAGGCTCGTCCACCTGTTTCAGAGTGGACCAAGGCACTTCTCTGCCAAGGCACCTTCTCTATACAATGTTCTGAGAATTTTTTTTTTATGGTTAGGTCAGAATTCAATGAATGGCAATGAAATCTTGCCCTCCCATATCTAATTCACTATATTCCATAACACAAATAAAATAAGATAAAATCTTAGAACCTTAGCCTTGGAAAGGGCATTGAGATAATCTAGTGATCCTGGGCAAGTTGCTTAATCATAGATGAGTTTTCTTATCCATGAAATGAGGGGACTGTAGTACTCAGTAATTCTCAACCCTTTTTATGCTCTGCTTTTAAGAAGGTTAGAAACTTTATGCACATTTTATTAAAATTAAATTTTTAATTTTATTTCTTTTGCATAGGTTTCATATGCACATGTACATTCCTAAGATACAAGATGGTAAATGGTGGAAACGAAATCTCCTACCCACCCCTGTCACTCAGCCTCTTAGTTTTCTCTGGAGGTAACCACCGTTACGAGGTTTTTGTATATTCCTCACAAGTAATCTATGAATTTACAGCCATAAACATATTCATTTCCATTTACATACACATATTATCCTTACAAGTGGTAGTATTTTATATATTTTGTTCTGTGTTACTTTTTTCACTTAATTATATATCTTGTATATTGTTCCAAATTAGAGTATTTAAAAGTTGCCTCATTATTTTAAATGGCTGCATATTATGGCATTTATAGATATAGGATAATTTACTCATGGGTATAGGGTAGTTTATTTATGAATGTAAGTATATTTCCAATATTTTGCTTTTCTAAGCAATGATATAAGTAATATATATTTGTACCTATTTCATTTCAACATGTGAAAATATTTCTTTAGGATAAATTCCTAGAACCAGAGTTGTTGGTACTGCCAAACTGCTCTCCGTGAGAGCTGTAGTGATTTTCACCTCCACTAACAGTGTGTGGGTGTGCCTGTTGGTTCATAGCATGCCAAAAGAGTATTTTTATTGCTTTACTTTGCCAATATGGTTGGTGAAAAATATTATTTCGTTGTGGTTTTAATATGATTTTCTCTTACTACGAGTGCAGTTTGGTATCTTTTCATGTACTGAAATTCATCACATTTAAGAAACCATTGAGCAGAAGCGAGAAGAACTACAATCCTGCAGCCTGTGGAACAAAAACCACATTCACAGAAAGATAGACAAGATGAAAAGGCAGAGGGTTATGTACCAGATGAAGGAACAAGATAAAACCCCAGAAAAACAACTAAGTGAAGTGGAGATAGGCAACCTTACATAAAAAGAATTCAGAATAATGATAGTGAAGATGATCCAGGACCTCAGAAAAAGAATGGAGGCAAAGATCAAGGAGATGCAAGAAACGTTTAACAAAGACCTAGAAGAATTAAAGAACAAACAAACAGAGATGAACAATACAATAACTGAACTACACTAGAAGGAATCAATAGCAGAATAACTGAGGCAGAAGAACAGATAAGTGACCTGGAAGACAGAATGGTGGAATTCACAGCTGTGGAACAGAATAAAGAAAAAAGAATGAAAAGAAATGAAGACAGCCTAAGAGATCTCTGGGACAATATTAAACACAACAAAATTTGCATTATAGGGGTCCCAGAAGGAGAAGAGAGAGAGAAAGGACCAGAGCAAATATTTGAAGAGATTATAGTCAAAAACTTCCCTAGCATGGGAAAGGAAATAACCACCCAAGTCCGAGAAGCGCAGCGAGTCCCATACAGGATAAACCCAGGGAAAATACGCCAAGACACACAGTAATCAAATTGGCAAAAATTAAAGACAAAGAAAAGTTATTGAAAGCAGCAAGGGAAAAATGACAAATAAAATACAAGGGAACTTCCATAAGGTTAACAGCTGATTTCTCATCAGAAATGCTACAAGCCAGAAGGGAGTGGCATGATATACTTAAAGTGATGAAAGGGAAGAACCTACACCCAAGATTACTCTACCCAGCAAGGATCTCATTCAGATTCCATGGAGAAATCAAAAGCTTTACAGACAAGCAAAAGCTAAGAGAATTCAGCACCACCAAACCAGCTCTACAGCAAATGCTAAAGTGGGAAACACTTTAGTGTTTCTCTTAGTGGGAAACACAAGAGAAGAAAGGACCTACAAAAACAAACCCAAAACAATTAATAAAATGGTAATAGGAACATACATATCGATAATTACCTTAAACGTGAATGGATTAAATGTTCCAACCAAAAGACACAGGCTTGCTGAATGGATACAAAAACAAGACCCATATATATGCTGTCTACAAGAGACCCACTTCAGACCTAGGGACACATACAGACTGAAAGTGAGGGGATGGAAAAAGATATTCCATGCAAATGGAAATCAAAAGAAAGCTGGAGTAGCAATACTCATATCAGATAAAATAGACATTAAAGAATGTTACAAGAGACAAGGAAGGACACTACGTAATGATCAAGGGATCAATCCATGAAGAAGATATAACAATTATAAATATATATGCACCTACCATAGGATCACCTCAATATATAAGGCAACTGCTAACAGATGTAAAAGAGGAAATCGACAGTAACACAATAATAGTGGGGGACTTTAACACCTCACTTACACCAATGGACAGATCATCCAAAATGAAAATAAATACGGAAACACGAGCTTTAAATGACACAATAGACCAGATAGATTTAATTGATACTTATAGGACATTCCATCCAAAAACATCAGATTACACTTTCTTCTCAAGTGCGCATGGAACATTCTCCAGGATAAATTACATCTTAGGTCACAAGTCAAGCCTCAGTAAATTTACGAAAATTGAAATCATATCAAGCATCTTTTCTGACCACAACGCTATGAGATTAGAAATTAGTTACAGGGAAACAAATGTAAAAAACACAAACACATGGAAGCTAAACAATACGTTACTAAATAACCAAGAGATTACTGAAGAAATCAGAGAGGAAATCAAAAAATACCTAGAGAAAAATGACACTGAAAACACAACGATCCAAAACCTATGGGATGCAGCAAAAGCAGTTCTAAGAGGGAAATTTATAGCTATACAGCCTACCTCAAGAAACAAGAAAAATCTCAAATAAACAATCTAACCTTACACCTAAAGGAACTAGAGAAAGAAGAACAAACAAAACCCAAAGTTAGCAGAAGGAAAGAAGTCATAAAGATCAGAGCAGAAATAAATGAAATAGAAACAAAGCAAACAATAGCAAAGATCAATAAAACTAAAATCTGGTTCTTTGAGAAGATAAACAAAATTGATAAACCATTAGCCAGACTCATCAAGAAAGAGAGGGAGGGGACTCAAATCAATAAAATTAGAAATGAAAAAGGAGAAGTTAGAACACACACTGCAGAAATACAAAGCATCCTAAGAGACTACTACAAGCAACCTTAGCCCAATAAAATGGACAACCTGGAAGAAATGGACAAATTCTTAGAAAGGTATAACCTTCCAAGACTGAACCAGGAAGAAATAGAAAATATGAACAGAACAATCACAAGTAATGAATTTGAAACTGTGACTAAAAATCTTCCAACAAACAAAAGTCCAGGATCAGATGGCTTCACAGGTGAATTCTATCAAACATTTAGAGAAGAGCTAACACCCATCCTTCTCAAACTTTTCCAAAAAATTGCAGAGGGAGGAACACTCCCAAACTCATTCTATGAGGCCACCATCACCCTGATACCAAAACCAGACAAAGATACTACAAAAAAGGAAAATTACAGACCAATATCACTGATGAATATAGATGCAAAAATCCTCAACAAAATACTAGCAAACAGAATCCCAAAACACATTAAAAGGATCATACACCATGATCAAGTGGGATTTATCCCAGGGATGCAAGGATTCTTCAATATACTCAAATCAATCTATGTGATACACTGTATTAACAAACTGAAGAATAAAAACCATATGATCATCTCAATAGATGCAGAAAAGCTATTGACAAAATTCAACACCCATTTATGATAAAATCTCTCCAGAAAGTGGGGATAGAGGGAACCTACCTCAACGTAATAAAGGCCATATATGACAAACCCACAGCAAACATCATTCTCAATGGTGAAAAACTGAAAGCATTTCCTCTAAGATCAGGAAGAAGACAAAAATGTCCACTCCCACCACTATTATTCAACATAGTTTTGGAAGTCCTAGCTACGGCGATCAGAGAAGAAAAAGAAATAAGAGGAATACAAATTGGAAAAGAAGAAATAAAACTGTCACTGTTTGCAGATGACATGATACTATACATAGAGAATCCTAAAAATGCCACCAGAAAACTACTAGAGCTAATCAATGAATTTAGTAAAGTTGCAGGATACAAAATTAATGCACAGAAATCTCTTGCATTCCTATACACTAATGAAAAATCTGAAAGAGAAATTATGGAAACACTCCCATTTACCATTGCAACAAAAAGAACAAAAAACCTAGGAATAAACCTACCTAGGGAGACAAAAGACCTGTATGCAGAAAACTATAAGACACTGATGAAAGAAATTATAGATGATACCAAGAGATGGAGAGATATACCATGTTCTTGGATTGGAAGAATCAATACTGTGAAAATGACTATACTACCCAAAGCAATCTACAGATTCAGTGCAATCCCTATCAAATTACCAGTGGCATTTTTTACAGAACTAGAACAAAAAATCTTAAAATTTGTATGGAGACACAAAAGACCCCGAATAGCCAAAGCAGTCTTGAGGGAAAAAAGCGGAGCTGGAGGAATCAGACTCCCTGACTTCAAACTATACTACAAAGCTACAGTAATCAAGACAATATGGTACTGGCACAAAAACAGAAACATAGATCAATGGAACAAGATAGAAAGCCCAGAGATAAACCCATGCACCTATGGTCAACTAATCTACGACAAAGGAGGCAATGATATACAATGGAGAAAAGACAGTCTCTTCAATAAGTGGCTGGGAAAACTGGACAGCTACATGTAAAAGAATGAAATGAGAACACTCCCTAACACCATACACCAAAAAAACCTCAAAATGGATTAGAGACCTAACTGTAAGACCAGACACTATAAAACTCTTAGAGGAAAACATAGGAAGAACACTCTTTGACATAAATCACAGCAAGATCTTTTTTGATCTACCTCCTAGAGTAATGGAAATAAAAACAAAAATTAACAAATGGGACCTAATGGAACTTCAAAGCTTTTGCACAGCAAAGGAAACCATAAATAAGACGAAAAGACAACCCTCAGAATGGGAGAAAATATTTGCAAACGAATCAACGGACAAAGGGTTAATCTCCAAAATATATAAACAGCTCATGCAGGTCAATATTAAAGAAACAAACAACCCAACCCCAAAATGGGCAAAAGACCTAAATAGACATTTCTCCAAAGAAGACATACAGATGGCTAAGAGGCACATGAAAATCTGCTCAACATCACTAATTATTAGAGAAATGCAAATCACAATGACAATGAGGTATCACCTCACACCAGTTAGAATGGGCATCATCAGAAAATCTACAGACAACAAATGCTCGAGAGGGTGTGGAGAAAAGGGAACTCTCTTGCACTGTTGGTGGGAATGTAAATTGATACAGCCACTATGGAGAACATTATGGAGGTTCCTTATAAAACTAAAAATAGAATTATCATATGATCCAGCAATCCGACTACTGAGCATATACCCTGAGGAAACCATAATTCAAAAAGACAGATGCACCCCAATGTCCACTGCAGCACTACTTACAATAGCCAGGTCATGGAAGCAACCGAAATGCCCATTGACAGACAAATGGATTAAGAAGATGTGGTACATATATACAATGGAATATTACTCAGCCATAAAAAGGAACAAAGCTGGGTCATTTGTTGGGATGTGGATGGATCTAGAGACTGTCATACAGAGTGAAGTAAGTCAGAAGGAGAAAAACAAATATCATATATTAATGCATGTATGTGGAACCTAGAAAAACAGTACAGATGAACTGGTTTGCAGGGCAGAAGTTGAGACACAGATGTAGAGAACAAACGTATGGACAGCCAGGGGGGAAAGCCGTGGGGAGGCGGGGATGGTGGTGTGCTGAATTGGGTGATTGGGATTGACATGTACACACTGATGTGTCTTATATGGATGACTAATAAGAACCTGCTGTAAAAATAAATAAATAAAATGAAATTAGAAAATTAAAAAAGAAACCATTGATTGTAAGACATCCAGATTTCAGAAAAGTTAAAACATAACAAACTTAGAATCAATGAAATATGATATTTGACCCATATGTATTTTCATTTTTGTGAGATATCTTTTGTTTATTTCTCTACTGGTTGTTTGTCTTTTATATTTATTTTCAAGGGCTTTTATAAATTAAAGAAACTGACCATATGTCTGTGATATGTATTACTTTCCCCAATTTTTCACTGTCAGTTCTGTTTTTTTTTTTTCATGCAGAATTTTTTAGTTTTTATGTAGTAAAATTTAGCCAGTTTTTCTTTATCAGCTTCTGGATTTTGTGTCACTATAAGAAGGCCTTTCCCATACTGAGATTAAAAATTTGTATACTTTCCCAGGTTTTAAAAATTATTCTGGTTGTTCTACCTTAATATTATATCACTCATCTTTTTATAATTTTCCAGAATTTTCTTATTATTGTATCAGTTTTATAAACAGTCTGTTTAGTTGTAAATTTTGATATGTTTGTTGGAGTTATGGTTGGCCTTCTTATATAAATTAACCTATCATCTGACAATAATAATTTTTACTTCCTCTGTAAAGTGTGTATATGCTTTAGTTTTTCTCTTGTACAATTGCTGACTCACACCTCAAAAACAATGTTAAATGATACTGGTGATAGTACACGTCTTTGTCTTGCTCCTAACTGGAGTGACAGTGTCCTACTGTTTCTCCGTCACTTATTGGGCTGTTTTGGGGGTTGATATAGCATCCTATTAAGGAAATATCTATCCAAATCTATTTTATTAGGAGTTAAATTAATGTATTAAAGCAGAATTCTTAAATATGCTTATTATCAAATGCTGTGAGATTAGGCTCTGTTTTTTCTGAACTCTCAAGGACTAGAAAGGGAGATGAAATAGCTTTTCTAAAACTACCCAAACTGTGCTTCATGAAGGTGATCTATTTGTGGAAGGGAGGATTTACTTTTGCGGAAGACTCTCCATTTGTTCTAAGAAGGGCTGTCCTGGTCGTTTCATGCAAGTGTTTTGACCTTATTGGCCAAGTCTAAATGCGAGGAACAGACTTGGCTGTACAGTAACATCATTACTATCCTTATAATAACAATTAGTGCTTAATATAATGAAATATAAGAAATAAATATAATCTGTTTTTTTCCAGCCACACTTTTTTCCAGCCACAGTCCTGTGGCTGGAAAAGTGTGCATCCCTACACAATGTTTATAAATGGGAGAGATATGTTGTTTTCTTTGGTTGCCCTTTCAGGAGAGAGGAGGATTCATAGGATTGAGCGAGATGTGATGGAGAAAGCTACTTTTAAACTACGGATAAAATTTGCAAGTCTCCTCTTTCAGCTTGTTCAGCTCACTTCAGGTTTTGTTTCTAGAACATTAGAAATTCCTGAAACATTTTTCTTCAAGAGCATCACCTTGTCTGTATCTCTAGGCTTGTTCTGTGATTCTGTGTTGACTTGGTTGCTTGTACACGAGAGCAGGAAAATGATTATCAAGCATTTGTGTTGAAATAAGTCAAGCTCAGGAGGAAAGTCATTTTCCAGGTAATTCTAAGATACCATGTTTCTGCCTACCCTCTTCCAGGGTCAGCAGGTTAAAAAATGACTTCCAGATGCAAATATTTGTATACATCTACCCTCCCTCACACATCTTATAGACCACACTCTTCTTCAAGCATGCCATGTCTTCTTATCTCCATGACTCAGGACATGTGGTATCTTACATTTACAATATTTTCCTTCAATTTCTCTTCTATTCCCCTTTGAAATTTAGCTCAGATATCATCTCCTGTGAAGCCTTCCCTGGTAACGCCAATTACTTTCTTCTTCCCCTAAATGCATTTTGCACATAGTTCACTATTAACCTCTATCACGTTGTTGTGTAGTTTTGTTTCTCTGTTTCCTAAGTATTAGGAATATTCATATATGCCATGGTATTAGTGCGTCTACCTTCCATATTTTCAATGAGAAAATTCAACAGAAATTTTTTGGTCAACTCGAATAAATTTATTTTGGGTGGTGTGGATGGGATAGTCAAAAATCTACTTTAATGTTTAACATTAATTTAGTTTTAGACACATTTAAAATCACTTATTATATAAAATGTCATTTAAGGAACATAGCTGTTCTATTCTCACATTTCATAAAACAATTTTATTCAAACGAATTCCATGCAGCTTCTAATTAATTATAGCTTCAACACAGACCTCTGACATCACTAGGGCCAATTCATCAATCACAGAGGAAACCATCTTCATTTCCATTTAAGCTGTTTGAGATCAGGTACTTGTTAAATCCATGCATGATGTTGTCCACTGATACAACATTAGGGATATTGGTTTCTTTGCATTCCTCCCTAGGGTTATGTTCATGAATTTCACAATGTAACCACATGCTGTACTACATTTTAATGTGATCTTTTAAAGTTTTGTTTATGACAATATTCTATGCTTATTAAATGTCAATTTTTGCTTCAAGAATAATTACCATATCCTTGTTAAATTTCTTTTCTTTTTTACTGATTCCACTAGGTGACCTCTCTCAACTAATATTGATCAGCATACATTCAGACTAATGGGACTTATTAAGTAGTAATTTGGTGTTCAGAATAAAGTAAATTAGAAAATGCCTTCTTATTATGAGAGATTTGTGAGTACTTGAATTTAAGAAAATCTCTTTTTCTGAAGTATAATTTTTGGTAAAAAAAAAAACCCTCCTCAACTTATATTGGGTACCTATGGTGTCTTCTTTGAGAATATGATTCTGTCTTATGTTTCTTTTTATTCAGGTACTGATTCTAGTAAGGTTATCTGATAGAAATTAAAGAGATTAATTTAACCACTGTTAACATGACTGTCTTAGATCATGGGAGGAAGTAAAATGAGAGCAATTTTTTTTTCTGAGAATTGCTTTGGAGTTGGCTAAATCTAGCTTTGATTTCATGCACAGTATTGATTTTTTGTGTGATTTTTAGGTAAGCTACTTAACCTCAATGAACCTCAGTTTTCTCCTCTATAAAAAAGTTGAAAATATATACCTTACAAGATTGTTATGACATTTAGAAATTATAGTATATGTACACACATGCATACATACATGCATGCGTGCCTGTGTGTATGTGTGTGTGTGTGTGTGTGTATGTAAAAGGCCCTCATTATTATTCTCTTCCTCCAGAACTTCTTTTTCTTTTACTAATATCCAAAGCACCTTTCCCCAGATTCCCTACCTAATGGGGTCCAAGATTGCCTGGTGTTTTTATGCTGCCTTTGGAGATGCACTCTGGCCATCTCTTTCCTACAGTCCCACTGTGCTTTTTCTTCTTCCACCCTCCAGATTCTGGCATCTCAAGAGTGTAGTCCGTGGACTACCGCAGCAGCAACAGCACCGCTACCATCAGGAATCTTGTTGCCTTGCTTCTCAGACTTTAACGTGCATATGAATCATCTGAGAATCTTGTTAAAATGTAGATTCTGATTCAGTAGGTCTGGGGTGAAGCCCAAGATTCTGCATTTCTAATAAGCTCCCAGGTGATATTCATGCTATTGGTCCATGGACTACACTTCAAGTAGCAAGGACAGGGAATGATGCTGTGCCTTTAAGAATTTATTAGAAACTTGTTTGGCTGCCTCTGAAGGTATCCTTGGAGGGAAATAAAAAGCATACTTTGCATATGCAAAGTTTCACAATATGACTGAGCTCACTCATCCCCATACCACTCTCTGTGGAAGATGAGTAAAAGTTTCCATTAAAAGAAAAACTTTAAACCAGAATATAAATAAGGGCTTTTCTGCTTTCAGTTGGTCAGGCAAGAAAAGCAAGTTTATACTATACCTTGAAATTCCTTTGGAAAGGAGAGCAAGTGCATTCCAGAGATCTGGGCCCTTCTTAGAAAAGACTCTTACTTTACTGAGATTTTTACATTGCTGGAGATATGAAAAATGAAAGCCAAATTCAAATTGCAGCCCAGAACTCAGTGCTTGAGGTTTAAAGCCAGTAATATTTTCCCTGTAAAATCTCTTTGGAAAGACTTTCAGAACTGAGTCAGCTAGAGTGAACCCATTTTCCGAAATTTTGTTTCTGGAAGCATTTAATTGAAAGGAAAAACCCCAAGAATGCATCCAGAGTTGAATGTCATGCAGCAATTGGGAGGGCCTTGAAATAGTAACAATGGGAATAAATGAAGCCAAATGAAATCTGCAAATTATTAGGGTGAAATTGGTAAGAGGCATAGACATTTAATAAGAGGGAAGTAAGAGAAATCAGTTTTCCAGTACAAACTGTACTGAGATGTTGTACAAAGGAGGACAGGGAAGAAATTCCTGTAAGCTAAAAAGATGGCAAAGGCCAAAAGTTCAAACAAGATTGAATGCCTCTCATTTTAGTTTGATTTCCTATGAGTGATTTTAGCTTCAAAATCTCATTTAAATGGTAGTCCTCAATGCAGCCTCTTACAACTTCTTACAAAAAGAACCCCTCCAAACCTCACAGAATATAGTCTCAAATACTCTGAAAATTGAGATAGACAGGAACCTAATGCTGGTATCCAGAAGGAACTGGAATTAATCATAAGGCAAATAGGTCCTAGTTAAGGAAATTGATGATTTTCAGTTTACTACATATTTGATTAAAAAAATATCTGCCAGAAGAAGAGCAGAAGATGTTCTGTAACTCCAGTTCCCCATTCTACTACCTGATACAACACAGATACAGAAAACTGATACCATTTCTTTCTACATCCCTTCTTCAGGGTGCTCCCATGTGAGATGGGAAGGTACACACCATCTCAAAACCTGGAGAAAAATAAAATCAAAGAAATTGTTGATATTACACTTAGAAACAAAATATACCAGCAGCAAATTATACCAATAAACTATTCACATAACAACAGTCACAGCCAAATAAAATGATCAAAGAAGTATGAACAAGAAGCTTAGAAAAGACTTATAGATGGAACATGAAAGATACCAGTCACAACAATAAATCTAATTGGATTAAACTCTCCTTTAAAAATGTCAAATGGAATAAATATTAAAAATTTGGCAACCTATTATTTCTAAACTATTTAAAAAATTTACTAGCTGAAATTTTTTGAAAGGGCAGCATATTTTGTTGCCATGTTTTAGTTGTCAGATTTCTGGAATCCCCAGATGTCTCAGTCTGGAAACCCTGGCTCAAAAACAGGCAGGCATTGCTGAAAAGGACATTGCATGTAGGACACTGCGTTGAGCCCTCTCTTCTGGGCTCTAGCTGCTCTAGTTCATCTCTGCTTGTTGTTCCTCTGGTACCAGAATAGAAACTCATGATCATCCTCCACCAGCCCTGCTTCTCTACCGTTCCCTGTCTCAGCAAGTAGCACAACTCTTTGTCCGCGTTAAAGCCAGACACCTGGGAGTTCTGCTGTACACCTTCTTCTTCCCCCCCCAACCCTGATTTTACTGAGAAATAATTGCCATATATCACTGTATAATTTCAAGGCATACAGCATGGTGGTTTGATTAACATATATTGCGAAATGATTACCACAGTAGGTTCAGCTAGCATCCATCATATCATATAGATACAATAAAAAGAACAAGAAGAAAAAAGATGGAAAAAAATCTTCTTCTTGTGATGAGAACTCTTATGATTTACTCTCTTAACAGCTCTCCTATATGTCCTATAGCCGTGTCAGCTATAGTCACCATGCTGTACATGACATCCCTAGTACTTATTTATCTTAAAACTGGACATTTGTGCCTTTTGCCCACTTTCCTCTCATACTCCCTCCCTACACCCCCTTCTTCTCCCACCTCCCAGCATCCACCAAGGCCTGCAGAGTTTGCATCATAAATATTTCTTGAATGTATTTCTCTCCACTTTCATGGATTCTGTTGCAGTTTAAGCTCTTATCATCTCTCAGTTGATCTTCAGTGGTACCTACTAGACTGCCTAACTAGTCTCCTCATCTTTACTATTTATATTTTATTGGTTTTAAGTTTTAATAGGCAAACCTCTTATTTTATGTTCTTTTTCAAAAACAACTCTTGAAATATAATTTATATGCCATAAAATTTTCTTGTTTCAGTGTACAATCCAATGATTTTTTAAAGCAAATTTAGAGTTGTGCAACTGTTACCATAATCCTAAATTCTTTTTACAAAATTTATATTATGCAAAATTAATAAATACAAAAGGAGAGAGAGTAGTATAAGGAGCCCCTATGTACCATGTTTAACCATCGACACAGAGCCCATCTTGTTTCATCCATACCTCCACCTACTCTCTTCATATGCACCGGAGTATTTCAAAGCACATTCCAGACTTAAGATCATTTCCTCTGTAAATACTTCAGTGTGTGTTTTAAAAAATAAGGACATTTAAAGAACATAAATACATTATCACATCTTTAAAAAGCTACCAATAATTCCTTAATTCCTTATTAAATGTTCCATCAGTATTTAAACTTCTCTCTCTCTTTTTTTTTTTTTTTTTTGTGGTACGCGGGCCTCTCACTGTTGTGGCCTCTCCCGTTGCGGAGCACAGGCTCCGGATGCGCAGGCTCAGCAGCCATGGCTCACGGGCCCAGCCGCTCCGCGGCATATGGGATCCTCCCAGACCGGGGCACGAACCCGTATCCCCTGCATCGGCAGGCGGACTCTCAACCACTGCGCCACCAGGGAGGCCCCTCTCTCTCTTTTTTATATGATTGGTTTGTTTGGATTCAAACAAGATTCATTCATTACAGTTGGTTTATATGTCTCCTAAGTTTCACTTAATTCAAAGTTTCCTTTTCTGTCTTTTTTTTTTTTTTTTTTGTCATTGTAACTTATTTGTTGAGGAAATCACATTGTTTTTATACTAGAATTCCTCAGGCTCTAGGTTTTCTGATGGCATCCTCACAGCGTCATTTAACATGTTCTTCTGTCTTTTGGAAACCAGTTGTTATATCTAGAGGATTGATCAGACATAGGTTTGACTTTCTAGAAAGAATACATCATACTTGGTATCATGAATTTCCATCAGGAGGCATCTAATGTCGGGTTGTACTTTTTTTGGTGAGGTTAAGGTTGATCTGTAGATTCAGGTGTTGTTAGCCTGATCTATTCATTTTAAAGTTTCTCATCCACCTTCCATCTAAGAATTATAGCAGCCATTGATAATCATTGCCTACAGCCCAAATGCAGCCACCGTTAACGTTTTTTTTACACAGTGAACTTTTTGAAATGAAAGTCTGATCATATCTTTCTTCTGCTTAAATCTTCTAGACGCTTCCCATAGCTCCCCCTCCTTTCCCTCACTGCACTTGCCACTGAATCTCAGTGTAGTCTGGTGGGATTACTTCCCTGCCCTGTGATTACTTTACAAGCCCCATGAAGGTACGGACTGTGTCTGCTGTCCCTCATCAGTGAAAGCCTAGCTCAGCGTCCGACAAATACTAGTGCTCATTTAACACTTGTTGAATGGATGAAATGGATGAATAAACTCATGAATTAAAGCAAAGGAGGATTACAGCATCTACAAAAAAAAGGCATATTGTGCCGTTCTCTTTTTTCCTGAATGTGGGGAAATATGGGAAAGGCAAGTAGAGATTGAAGAAACCAGAGAGAGCAAAGCCAAGTGGAGAGGGTTTTGGCACAGTCCTGGTGTTTTTGACAGTGGTGACAGTGCGTTCAGAGATGTGGAGCAGCACTCACTGTTTACAGAGAAGAGGCAGCAGATGCTAGGCTCCCTGGAATGCATAGGGCAGCATGAATGTTCAGGGGGCAGAGCAAGGAGGGGGACTCTTGAAACAAGACGTGCTGTGCTCTGTGACTGTGTGAAGCTGCCCCGCGGCCCATTTCAACGGCCCTTGAAGGTATCATTGTGACGCAATGAATTCAGGTCCCTCAAAGCAGCCCATTCATCTGCTGTTGGTCTGTGGTGTCTCCTCACCTCACTGTGCAGTACTGTGCCAGGCCAGTACTGTGGAGCATGGAATTTCCTCACACCTGGGGAGACGCAGGCCCTGCAGACACCTACTATAAGAATTCTTGCTTGGGCAACTTAAGGTCTTATAGGGAAATGCTATTGGGGAATGAAGGTTGTGAATAAACCTCCAAAAGCCTTTATAATTGTTTATATGTTCACTAAATAAAAGAGTCAGGTCAGTGCAATAGAGAGACTATTTGTACATTTTACACATATTAGCAAAAATAGGTGTCAAATGATTCATTTTCATTTATCATTAACTTTGGCTTACTGGCATGTTTTCAGTATTTCTCGGTGTTTTAAAGGATGCTTGCAAATTTGTTGTGCTTTCTTACCAGTAGTACGCCTATTAAGAAGGAGTGTTTCTATCCCCTGTGATGCCGTCTCCCCTCCGGGGGAAAGCAGAATATTGAATACCCTTGTGATTTCACAATAAGGAGCCTCTCATTTCATGTTTTGTATGTCATGACTGTGTGTGTACTCTGAAGATTCATCTAAATGTTCACTGAAATTCTTCAGGTTATAGGGCAAACATACAGAAAGAAAGACGAGTTAGTACATAGGCTAAGAAAATGGGCTGTGGAGTCAGAGTACCTTGGTTTGAATTCAGATTTCACCACCAATTAGCTGTGTGACCTTGGACAAGTTACCTATGTGCTCTGTGCCTTCTTTTCCTCATCTATAAAGTAGGAAATAATAATAGCGCATCACAGTGTTGGACAAAGATTGAATGATTTGTTAAAAGTGCTTAGTAGGGCGCCTAGTACATAGTAAGAGGTATGCAAGTGATACCTGTTAAGATTGCTATTGTTATCAGTGAAGTAAATCCATGCCTGTGAGAATCTTACCTCCAGGGAATCTCAGATGAGCAAGGGCTGCTCACTGTACCTAACAGCCTGTCCATGTTTGTGGATACAAGCCCCTTAACAGTTGCTGCTGCGATGGTGCTGCCCACTTCCCCTCAGTGAGGTGCAAAAAGCAGAAACACAGAGAAGTTCAGTTAATCGTAAAAGGGCAAATGCACATTTCTTTTACATTTGAGCCCATGAAAACTTTGATCCATTCGAGTAGCATCAGTTTTCCTCTATTGTCCACTTATTCTGACCAGAAAGGGCTTCTGTTGAAGATGGAGAGCTTTAAACCTATGGGGCTGAACACCAGGGCATATTTTCTGGATCTGGAGCTCCTAGACCCTGCCCCAAACAATGCAGCTCAAGCAGAGATCTGAGGGTGAGCCCCACCTCGGTCACAGTACCTCTGGAAAATAATGCTTTTTTTTTTTTTTTTTGGTACGCGGGCCTCTCACTGTTGTGGCCTCTCCCGTTGCGGAGCACAGGCTCCGGACGCACAGGCTCAGCGGCCATGGCTCACGGTCCCAGCCGCTCCGCAGCATGTGGGATCTTCCCGGACTGGGACACGAACCCGTGTCCCCTGCATCAGCAGGCGGACTCTCTACCACTGCGCCACCAGGGAAGCCTGAATAATGCATGTTTTTATGAGAAGTTACAGTAGCATTTTGGGAATAATAGCTTTGGTGTTTCATTCAGATATGACATTAACAAGCTGTCCCCTTCCCCCCCGCCAAAAAGAAATGCTAAAAAGTTTTAAAGCTTTTAAAAAAAATTCAGTCAGGACCATTATCCCTTGATCATATTTATTGCACTGATGAAAACTTTTGTTTTGGGTAGCATTTAGCATTCATCTCAGTTTTTTTTTCATCTTCTCTCCAGGAATATAATGGGATGTTTGCCAGTTACCTTACTAAAATAAAGAAAAAGCACAGCTCAAATATCCTTTTGATCCCCAGTGACTATATAAAACAGACCTGAGAGGCTTTTCTGCTGCGATTGGTTCTTTAATAATCATTGCATGTGCCCATAATCATTTTACTTTCTTGAATGTTCAAAACTACCTGTTTAATGTAATGTCTGGAAAAATCTTTAAAGCAAATCCTTAAGCTCATTGGTCTGAAATTTCCAAAGTTCAAGTTTCCCTTCTTTTTCAAAATTAGGGCAGTGTTTGCCCTTGTCTCATCTCTGGCACTTTTTTAGCTCTCTGTGATTTCACAGATTACTGACTACATATTAAGGTTATATCTGCAATTTCTTTGAGTTCTTGGGATGGAATTAATCTGGATCTGAGCTGAGACTTAAATGTACTTAAAGTGATTGGGTTACCTTTTTATCGCCTCACTTATAGTGGAAGTTAAATTCTTCATAATGTATTGTCCACTGAGGTTCCTAATTTTCCAGTTTTATCTGAATAACTTCCCCCTCATACAAAATATCTTTGTTCACCTTGCAACTCTCCTGACAAAGGCATTCTTCCAGCTATTAGGGAAAATCTGTTTTTTAGGCGGGGTGGGGTGGGGGGAGCAATAGGCAGTTTATCACATAATATATATTTATGGCAAATTCAGAATTTTCAGGTAAAAGTTGGTGTTTGTCAGTGTTATTGTTTTATTGCAAGCAACAGAACTCAATTTGAAGTCAGAAATCAACTTGATATTAAACCCAGAAGGGATTTGGGAGACTTTACTGAGATGGGATGAAGCAGAAATTGCAAAATTGTCAGCATCCCTGTGGAACACCAGGCACTCTGTATTTTCTGTTTACTGTGCTGGTTGAGTAATGTGTGTTAGTCAGTGGTCTCTATTAAAGGCTAATCATTTGAACTTGGGGAAATTCCGGTTCCGTAGGTATAAGGTGGCACTTAGAAAGTTTTTGCATGCTGCCTTGTGATACTGATGATGAGCCAGATTTGGGAACCACTGAGTGAAACTGTGACTTTCAAACTTTAATCCCCTGAAGCGCTTGTTAAAACACAAATTGCCGGGCCTCACCCCCAGAGGCTCAGATTCAGTAGGTCTGGGGCCAGGCCTGAGAATATGCATTTCAGCAGATTCCCAGGTGATGCTGAGGCTGCTCATATGGGCTTGGAGAACCACTGAGCAACAGTGCCAGCCAACTTTTGATTGGTATAGAAGCCTGTGTGTCTAACTGTTTTCTTATTATTTCTAAAATTGTAACCTCACTGCCACCTGTGTGGCTCTGTCCTGGGCGACCTAGGCTCCTCTGTTGAGTGCCTCTACCAAAGATACTTAAACTTGTCAATGAAAGCCAGCAGTTGAGTTTTATCACTGAGTATTGTGCAGGGGTGCATTTACTTCAGTTTGGCTTAAAATTCGCTACGTATCTTGTCAGTGCTGGTATCCAAATCCACTGTCTGCGGCCTGGGCTGCATTTACCAAGTTTGAAGTCACCAGTGACCATTTCCAATTTACCATTCCACCTTCTCTGCTAGGAGAAAAGAGAGAACATCTGGGTTCAAAATCTCTTAATTGTGGGCTGTAGAAAAATAGGGTGACTTCAAAAGAGAGACCTGGGAATTTGAGGGAACATTTCGTGTCTTAGCAACCGAATGGAAATCTCCTTCTGCTACTCCCTACCCGCACTACCCTAAAAAACATAAAGGGAAATCCACCTTTAGCACATATTGAGAAACTTCAGATGGTTCTAGCCTTTTAAAGTCGGCGTGAACAAGCAGAGATCTAGTGCTGAAGCTGAGCTCAGTTTTATAACCTTCAGATCCTCTTTCAGAAAATGTGCCTGTGAACCTTACCATCACTTTGGAAAGGCTCTGGAAAAATTCTGACACCTCACAAAAGTTTCAAGGTGAAATTGGACACCAAGACAAGTTCCATTTTTCGTTTCCAGTCCTAAATGTGGCTCGCACTTGCTTCATGCTTCAAGTTTCTGATCCTTTTGATGCAGGTCTGCCTTGACTTTATCACAAATGCTTCCTGAGATGTTTCGGGCTGGAGAGAAACCACGTTGCAGTGGAATGTTTCCTTGGAAGTTGTCTCACTTTTCCCCTGTAAATCTGGAAGATGAAAGACAAATTCCCAGGAGGTAAAATCGCAAAACAAAACTGAAAATAAAAAGAAAAAAAAAAGACCTCTGTGGTTTTATGCCTCGTGTTCCTTGCCTGACCTTGGAATTGAAATGTGCTGCTTGCCTTGACTCAGAAAGGGGTCTGACGGGTGAAAATAAGAGTTGGCAACAGGAAAGACCCCAGTGCCTAATCTACTTGTCAAATCCTATTCCGTGCTCAGGATGGGAAAAGAAAACTGCAGGTTTCCAGAGGACTGAAGAGCAGTAGCCCCACAGATGGATGATCTGCTCAAAAACTGATTTAGTTACTTTCTGGAAGATGTTGATCTTCAGGGAATGGGTGTCTTGTTTTGGAGATGAGTTGCCTGCATGATTGCATCACTGTCTAGAATATAGCTTTGGAGAAACCGAAAAGAACATCACTCTCCTCCCTTAACCTCCAAACAGCTTGTATACAGTGGAGACTTGGGTTTTGATTCCTAAGTAAATCAAATGGTATAGACAGCTGTGATTAGGAGGAAACTGCACGTGAGTAGACCAGGAGCCATTCTTTGGTCAGGGGACCAAGATCAAGGACTCTACTATCCAAGGTTGACTCTTGTCTCAGCATCCCCCACTCAGATTTTACTTCTGGGAGCCAAGACACATTAAAAACATTTCTCCTCCTCCTCTGATCTGCATCATTTGTACTCTCAACCTCAATAAAGTCCTTGGAGAATGAGCTCACGCAGCCTTCATGGAAAGCTGCCTGATGTTGCTGAGTTTAGCCTCCTCCTTGGCGTGATGTCACAGGGACAAAAGCAACTCTCCCATATTTGAGGGGGTTTAGGCAGCAGGACCCACTCATCTGCTCATTGGTTCATTTCACAAATATGCATGGAGCTCCATTGTGTGCTGGGTCTTGTGCTTCACACTGGGGGTACCATCATTGTTGATAGGACAGATGTAGTTCCTGCTTCATGGACCTGTGGTGAGGAATAAAATTAAATAAACTAGCAACTATAGAACAGTCTAATAAGGACCATAAAATGGTATGAAGTACTTAGAAGCTCAACACATGAGTAATTGGTGCTCAGAGACTAGTAGGAGGTGCCAGTGAGACTACACAGAAGAGGAACTGGCCTTACTGGGGGCAAGGGGGAGGAGCCGTCCTTTAAGGCTTTCCGGATGTCATGGCCAGGCTGAAATCTGGCAAATGAACATGGAGGTCCCACAGGAAAGGAGAATTTGGAAGGGAAGCCAAAAGAACAGCGTGTGCAAAGGCACAGGGACCAGAGAAAACACGAAACATCCTGGAAATAGTTTGGGATGAGTGGAGGGGGCAGTGGAAGCAAGAGGTAGAGAGAAGTAGATGGAGATTTCTTTACTGACTTTTATCCTGAGGACAGAGAGGAGTGGCTACTGAAAGATTTAAACAGTTAAAAAACCTGATCAGATTTCCCTCTGGAGTGGAGACTGTGGATTTGGGAGTGGGACAATGGCAAGTGTTTTCGGTTTCTTTCTTCCACTGGACATCCAGGTATAGAGGTCACTTGGCAGGTAGCTTTAGGGGAGGGAGCAGGGTCTTGCCTGGAGTTACAGATTTCAGGGGAGTTCAATTTGTCTCATGGTTGAGGCCATGGGAACAGATGACAGTCACCTTGGGAAGCATGTGCAGGTCGGCAGTGCTCAAATTTTAGTCTGTTTAAGAATCACATGGGGTGCTTGTTAAAATGAAGATACCTGATCCCCACCCCGGAGATTCTGATTCTGAAGATCTGGGCATTCCATGGGAATCTGCATTTTACCCAAACTCCCTGTGTTATTCTAATGCATGTGATCTGTGGGTCGTACTTAAAGAAAATAAACCATGGGGGTAAAATGAGAAGTTCTCAGAGAGAACTTGAGGGGCAGGATGACTGGACTGAATTACCCAGAATTTTACTCCCTTAGGGACGTGTCTGCTGAGTCCCAGCAGACAAGAGTGGCAGTCAGTAATGGGCAAAATGAGAAGAGAGCAATTGTCTTTCAGTGGGATTTTACCCCGTATAAATGCATTTTCCCAAGCAGGAAATCATCCCTCTTCCCTGAAGAGCACATTTCTTTAAAAAAATTATATATAGATATACATATACATACATACACATACACACATGAGTATTATAAATACCCATGTTTGATGTAGAGGGAGATGCTTCACAAACCTTGATGCAGTGGAAGAAACGCTCTTTATTTGGACAAAGCTGATGGAAACGTGGGAGGAGGACTGAAAATTTTTTTTGAAAGTTTTGGAAAAATATTTTAGGATGACCAGCTCTTTAACATGAGTTCCAAACACTGATGTTTATTATCGCTGAAGTCTTTGACAATATTGAATGATCAATTGTAATGAAGTTTTCTTTTATCTAATTGAGACTAATTATCTTCTGTGACTTTTTTTTTTTTGCGGTATGCGGGCCTCTCACTGCTGTGGCCTCTCCCGTTGCGGGGCACAGGCTCCGGACGCAAAGGCTCAGTGGCCATGGCTCACGGGCCCAGCCGCTTCGCAGCATGTGGGATCCTCCCGGACCGGGGCACGAACCCGTGTCCTCTGCATCAGCAGGCGGACTCTCAACCACTGCGCCACCAGGGAAGCCCTTGTGTGACTTTTTAATAGCATGTGTTTTTTTTTTAATTCTAGACATTTCCTTAGTCAAAAAATTTTAATCTGACGTAATGAATTCAAATCTAATCAAAATGAATAATTTTTATACAGTCATGACCCTAAGGAGAAGTAGTATTTATTGGGCCTTACACATGCCAGAGACTTCAAATGAAGGTTTTGGTGAGATATTTTGCTTAGCTTTCACAACTGTCATTTTACAACATCACAACAATGGCAATGGTAGTTATTGCCATTTTCAGATGAGGCATTTATACCTATGATCACATAGCAATTAAATGACTGAGCTAGAACTGGAACCAAAGGTTAGTTCCAAAGCAACCCTTCAAAGAATTTGTTGGAGAACTGTGACTCTTGCATTCATTTTCTAATGCTTTACCCAAGACAACAGACTAGCATTCTTTTCGCACTAACTTGTATTGAGGCAGTAGAAACATAAAAGATGTGTTATCAGGTCTCTTGTTAATACTTCGTTATTCTGGACATGAGTATCCTAAGGAAATACCAAGTTGTCTAAGCTATGTTCATCCTTTGTGTTTGAAGCATTTGTTCATTCATCCATTGAATATTTATTAAGTGCTGGACACTATGCAGATGTTTAAGCATACCAGTGAACATAGAGATGAGCCCCTGCCATCAGGGAACTTAATTTTCTTGTGGAATATTGCTGCTCTTGAAATGTGGTGGCAGTGGTGGGATGCTAGTGAGCCAGAGGGAGTGCAATGAGTTCAAAAAATTTAATGATTGTACTGCTCTATGGTGCTTTATCAATCATGGCTTCTAGAGTCATCTTGACATTAATGAAATTTGTCGAACTTTAATTAAATGAGCCTTTTAGGGATGCTTTCCAAATTACAGGACTCAGGAAGCTGCTTTAATTTTGAAAACATAAGAGACTTGCAACTGAAAAATTTCCCATTCAGTAGGACTCGTTATTCTTGTCTCATTTTGCTGGGCATGCTCTGTGAGCGGTTACTTCTAGGGATCATTGCCCATGCTTTGCCTTCCCTTGTGCTGTGCTAGGTTTGGAGGAATTCACAATGAAGGGAGGTACTCAGGCAAGCTCCTTCTCAATTTCCACGGTCTCTTAGAGGAGATGAACTCTTGATTCTGTGGAGACTTCAAACATTGGAGACTTCAAAACATTTGACGAAGAATCTGAACTCCTTCATGAAAGTTTTCTCAATCAGGAAACTCCAACTCAGTATTTAAATCAAATCTTTTTAAAAACTCTACAGGACATTATAATGGACTTTTCGTTTTAGCCAAATTTCTGAGTTCTGTTGCTCAGTCTGGAAGAAGAAATATCCTGCAAGGGTAATTTAGATTTGGCTTCACTTAACCATGTTAGGATTAGGTGGACCAGTTCCTTTAACATGTGGGGGTGGGGGTGGGGGAAAGGCAAGAGAAGAGGTGGAGAAGGACCTATCACATTGGCAAAATGCTCAAACATCCCTTTCCTTTTCCCAGCAATGGTCCAGAGTTTGTTTCAGATACAGTAGTTGTCTCATGCTGTCTGTGGTGATAATGTGACTAATCACCCTTCTGGGCTTCCTCTTGGAAGTCAGAAGTGAAAGGTAATGTATCTCTTGTCACAGAAGTTGATATGTGATCTGAGGGGCTTTGAGCCAACTTGGAACACTCTTTGAAACTAGTAGCAAAATGAATTAAGACTGTTTGAGAGGGCCACAGAGGAAAGGTATAACCTGATGAAGCTTGGGCTGCACTTTACACAAGAAACGTCTTCTCGAGAAAGTTGCTTTAGTTTGGAAGTGTCCGATTAATCCCCTTAATGTGTAGATTTTCCCAGGTGACACAGAAGAAATAATGGCTTAGTGATTGATAAATGTTTTATCCTGTTTGTACCAATATCCACAGCTGTCACAGTTTGTCGCCTGTGGCTAGTCATCATACATCTTTGGGAACTCAGACTCTTTAGTTAAAACATGTTCTGATTGTAATCTTTGATTGGCACTGATGAAGTATGGTAGACCAAAGGTGAAGAAAAATAAGCTTACTCAGTGTAGGAAACAAATCTGATGTCATTGGGTTGTGCACCTTTCTGGGTGGTTTTTGTTATTGTTGTTTTTTGTTTTCTTTGCTGTTGGGGGACACTGCTGCTACAGTGACTGGGAGGGATGTTAGTATTAGTCTTGAGTCTGCCCCCCTTCTTAGCTGTCTGTTTTTCTCCCATGTTTCTCCTGTTCTCTGGCTCTCTTCATATTTCTTTGTCCTGAGCACATTCCTCCCAAGTTCCAACATCCCTTGCCAAACTTCTAAATAATCTCAAGTCTCCTGAGGCCCTAAACATATGGACTCCAACCCCTATTATAGAAATTTGACATAAAGATTAGGTAAAGAAAAATTACAGAACTTTCTAGAGAATCTTGAATTATGCCATATGGTATGACATTTTAGTAGGAATTATGTGACCATCGTACTGAAAATTTGAAGTGGTCCAAGTTATTATGTGTAGAATCCGTTTTTAATCCCTCGTAGGAATTGAATGGTGTTTTTGCCCGTTTTATTTAAAGAGAAGGTTCTGTGAAATTTCTTTATTCATTTAATGAAGTAGGCATTCAAGCTAAGGGACAAAATAATATGTTGGTTTATTTTGTCTTCAGCCAAAGTGAACCGACATTGAAAAAAGTCATCCTTGATTCCTTTTTTTTTTTCAAGAAGTGCCATTTTAGCACCATAGATTAAAAGTGATAAGTAGGATGGAAACACTAATCTGAATAAAGTCTGAATAATAGAATAAATTAGTTTCTTTTTATGTATTTTCATTTTTAATTAAATTAATCTGTGAGTATGGAAAAAAAATCAAATAGCGCTAAAAGTTTAACAACAAAACCAAATACTACCCCCTACTCCCACCCTGTATCCTTTCCCCCTTAAGTGACCAATTCCAATGCTTTAAGCCATTTCTTCTGGCATCTTACTCCATATTACTCAATCATATGCATGTACTGCTCATTCTTTTTCTTTCTTTTTTTTTTTTTAAGAAGATGTTGGGGGTAGGAGTCCACCAATTTATTTATTTATTTTTGCTGTGTTGGGTCCTCGCCTCCGTGCAAAGGCCATCTCCAGTTGTAGCAAGCAGGGGCCACTCTTCATCGCGGTGTGCGGGCCTCTCACTGTCATGGCCTCTCTTGTTGTGGAGCACAGGACGCGCAGGCCCAGCGGCCGTGGCTCACGGGCCCAGCCGCTCCTCCGCATGCGGGACCCTCCCGGACCGGGGCCCGAACCCGTGTCCCCTGCACCGGCAGGCAGACTCCCAACCACTGCGCCACCAGGGAAGCCCTACTGCTCATTCTTGATTCATCAGTTTAAAATGTTACCTATAGGGCTTCCCTGGTGGCGCAGTGGTTGGGAGTCCGCCTGCCGATGCAGGGGACACGGGTTCGTGCCCCGGTCCGGGAGGGTCCCGCATGTTGCGGAGCGGCTGGGCCCGTGAGCCACGGCCGCTGGGCCTGCGGAGCCTGTGCTCCGCAACGGGAGAGGCCACGACAGTGAGAGGCCCGCGTACCGCAAAAAAAAAAAATGTTACCTATAGACTTCCTATAGTGGTTGATTAGGATTATTTGAGCTCTTCTGCATGTTCCTCTCTCTACTGACCTATTATCCCAATATGTGACATACTCATTCTACTAATAATACAAATCCTGAATATGAAAGCATTCATTAAAATCCCAGGCTCTGCACTCAGGTGCAAGGTGGCCTCATTTGTATGCACTATGCATTTTTAGCAAATGACTGGGTAATTCTGATGCAGGTGCCCACAGAAGATATTTGGAGAAACTATGGCCTAGGGTTTGACTCTTGATTCTTCTCTAGGTGTCAGGTAATGCAGGATTTCCAGAATTGTGGAAGATTCAAAAGCATGGTCATTTGTAGGTAATGACTCAGGACTTCCTTTTTAATGAAGAGATGAAATGAATCTGTAGACTGCATGCAAATTGTTTGTATATAGTTTTGCAGTTGTGGCTTATAAATAAGGTTGAAAATGGTTTGCTCCCCCTAAACATAACAAACATGTACTCCCCAAAATGGTTTGGCTAGGAAAGCATAAACTTTAACTTGACCTGTTAATCTAGTGATTTATAATGTTTAAGATGATGTTCTGAATTGCTTTCTAAATGTGTTTGCATTTGTTTAGGGGGCACAGCAGCTCCCAGATGTGACAGCAGGGTGAGGAGGCAGAGCATAGGCTCAAAAAGTCAAGGTGCAGCCAGGCAGAGGGGCAGGCACAGGAAAGTGAGACCTCCACAGCCCAGCTTCAGGCAAATGGTTAGTGCCCGGGGTCTGAGATGAGTCGGGAGAGAACACTACGCCCGCAAGTCCAGGGAGACAAGTGTCAGATCCTCTTTAGCAAGTCCTGCTTACAAGGAGGCCTCTACCCCTTAGCTTGGGTTCCAGGGGCAGAGAGAGAAGTGGTTCTAGGTCACAGATGCTAGGTGGAATAAGTGTTCAGTGATTTAAAAAGAGACTGAGGCAGAAACCCAGCCTGAAAACATCATTCAATTTGGGTGAGAACAGATGGGGTGGACTAGTACCCACTTCAGGTCCCAGGTATGTTTTTCCATGAACCAAATTTGGGGTATAACAGGAGAGCCTGGAGTGTGTTCAAGTGCTGCTAGTGCCTTAAAGGAAAAGCTTTGGAGATAGAGCCGCCAGGATATTTCTGACTACTTATTAGGCTTTTATGTTTGTTTGGAAGCTGAAACAGGGTTTATCAGTTAGCTTGTCCAGCTCCAAGGAGTTTGAGAAGGCAGGGCATGCCCATGACAAGGAGGTGTCAGGATAAACGTTCAAGAACACTTGGAGTGTCAGGAGCAATTCCAGATCCCCTCCTTTGGGTTGAGCATTACAACGCAAACTCCTGGTCTAGGCTAGTAAGAAAGGTGATCATGTACCAAGTACCTCCAAGGAGATGGGTAGGTAAAGGTCTTAAGACTGGTTGACCCCCTACTTTCTTTTGCTCTGATTGGTCTGGCAAGTGGGATGGGGCCATGGCTCTGGGTAGATAGGTAGATTTGGAGCAGCGGTGGGGGAACAGGACCAGGCAGAGTCAAAGGTTGACTTTATTAGATAATCAGACATTTCATCTACCTTCATTGTTATGAATCATAGGCTCTCCATTGGATAATATCTTTTTGTGTGTCAACTTAACACAAGGATTGCTTGGATTTTGAAATGAGGGGTGGACGGAAACTTACCATTCAGTTTTCCTTAGGTAAACATTCTAAGCAAGTAGCTGAAGGTGCCATGCCGTTGAATTCAGCAGTAGGTTCTGGTTTACTCAAGACAATGACCATTGTGAGGACACCCTGCCTAAAGCATATTGGAGAAAAGTCAGCTGGCGTTTTGCGGCCATCAGATTGATTACCAAGAATTCAGAGTCACTAAAATGAAAATGGCCACTGTGTTTATTTATAAAAGTACTTTGTTGGTCTTCTAAGTTGAAGTTGATGACAGATGTGTTTTTAGAGAAAAAGTACAAACTCTAGAAACATAAGCGTCTGCTCTTTCTCAGGCTTGCCTCCTAGGTTTATACTTCATTTTTTAACCCACACAAAGGGCTTTCTTTTTTCTACCAAATACCTGAAAATATGGGTGTAAATGACTAATATGGATTCTTGACAGTTTTACTGGAACAAAACTGGTGTTTTCAGGCTTTGATTGCTCAGTCTGGCTGGCTCTGTGGGTGGTGTTGATTATCCCTTTTTTTTTGCTCCATAGTCCATATGGCATTACAGTCTACTAAGTGAACTTGCCTATTTAAGTGATGATGTACAGTGTTGCCCTGGGACCATAGAGTTCAGTTCTGTGACCCAAATGTGCTGCTGTACTTTGGTTTGTTTATCATGGTTATAAGAATTACTTCATGGAGGTAGACCTCAAGAATGTAAAAGTCAAAGCATTTGAGTCAGCGGTTCTCAAAGTGTAGTCCATGGACCCCTGGGAGTCCCAAAGACTGTTTCAGAGGGTTTATGAGTTCGAAACTATTTTTATCATAATTCTAAGATATTATTTTCCTTTTGTGGGGGGGGCTGTGTTCACATTTGCACTGATGGCGAGTAAAAGTGCTAGAGCCTTGGCACTGATCAAGGCAATGGCCCCAAAGTGGTCATTGTATTGGTCACCACTGTGTACTCTCAATTTTTAAAAAAGCCATTTTTAGTTAAAAATGTTCATGATGAAACTAACTATTATTTGTTTTTATTAAATCTGACCCTTGAATACACATCATTTTAACATGGGAAGTTAAAAAAGTCTGCTGAATATTGAAATATAGTGGATATCTAAATTAAAAACCACTTAGGTGTTTATTTGAATTGTGAGTGGAACCAACCACTTTTTTTCTTTTTGAGTTTTTGCTGACTTTATTGAAGTTTTTTTTTTTAACATCTTTATATTGGAGTATAATTGCTTTACAATGGTGTGTTAGTTTCTGCTTAACAAAGTGAATCAGCTGTACATATACATATATCCCCATATCGCCTCCCTCTTGCATCTCCCTATCCCACCCCTCTAGGTGGTCACAAAGCACGAGCTGATCTCCCTGTGCTGTGCGGCTGCTTCCCACTAGCTATCTATTTTACATTTGGTAGTGTTTATATGTCCATGCCACTATCTCACTTTGTCCCAGCTTACCCTTTCCCCTCCTCATGTCCTCAAGTCCATTCTCTACATCTGCGTCTTTTTATTCCTGTCCTGCCCCTAGGTTCTTCAGAACCATCTTTTTTTTTTAAGATTCCATATATATGTGTTAGCATACGGTATTTGTTTTTCTCTTTCTGACTTACTTCACTCTGTATGACAGACTCTAGGTCCATCCACCTCACTGCAAATAACTCAATTTTGTTTCTCTTTATGGCTGAATGATATTCCATTGTATATATGTGCCACATCTTCTATATCCATTCATCTGTCGATGGACACTTAGGTTGCTTCCATGTCCTGGCTATTGTAAATAGAGCTGCAGTGAACATTGTGGTACATGACTCTTTTTGAATTATGGTTTTCTCAGGGTATATGCCCCGTAGTGGGATCGCTGGGTCGTATGGTAGTCCAACGACTTTTTTTTAATGGAACTCCATTTTTACTTGGGCATTTGGAAGACATCTTCTCGAAAAAAATTTGTGAGCATGTCAGTTTAAAGACATAAATGATAGTCTGAGTCACCAGTGATAAAAGTTTAGTTTTCATGTGAAAATTTGACTTTTGGAAAAATTTATTGCCCCTGTGAGCTTGACAGATTTTTTTATACTTAAAGACTTTTTCTGAATAGGTAAAAGATGATAATAAATGTTATTTCTTTTTGATATTTGATAATGAAATATACTAACATTTGGAAGATCTGCTTAAATCAATACTTCCCAAAGGACCAATGCATAGATTTAAAAAATCATGCGTGAGAAAAATTTCCACTGAAAGGACAAGATATGGTTTTTAATTCCATATTACAACCAACCTTTAAGATTTTTGAATTTTGGTATAATATCAAAGAATAGTATCCACAATTATATGAAATGGCTCTTAAAATCGACCTCTATCTTCCAACTACGTATCTGTGTAAAGCTGCATTTTCTTTATAAACTGCACCCGAAATAGCATTTTGCAATAAATTGAAAGAAGCAAATAGAAAAACCCAATATCCTCTATTAAGCCAAACATTAAAGAGATTTGCAAAAAGGTAGAACAGTGTCACCTTTCTCACTATTTTTTTGTTTTTGTTTTGGAATGTATAGTTATTTTTCATAAAAGTGTGTTATTTATGTTAACGTAGTGAATTTTTGTTATTTTAAAATGAACAGGTTTTAAAATTTCTCAGTTTTAATTTCTAATACAGTAAATATTGATAGATAGATATAACCCATGTAAACAAAAATTCTTTGGTAGGTTCATTAACCTTTAGAGTGTGAAAGGATCCTGAGGTTAAAAAGTCTGAAAACCATTGGTTTAAGCTATGTTTTCCACATATGGTCCAGATTAGGAATCCATATCTAGTTTAAATATAAGGCAAATCATTTTTAATTTTTTCCCCCCAGTTTTCTTAGCATTGCCATTGTCCTTTTGTTTCTGGATGTCTGTCCAGAAGTGCCCATAAGGAATCTTTGCTGGTCCCAATCTAGAGGCTTTCAGACTGGCATACTGTCACCCGGGAGCAGGCATCAGCCACGGGTCCCTCCTACCTGAAGGGCAAGAGAGGAGCTGGTATGCAGTCACAGACAATTGTCTTTGTCTTTCACATCTGGCTAACTCCTTTATGAGGATAGATGCACAGCTAGCCGGGGCTATGGTCGCTGGCCTGAATGTTTCTGTGTGTTAAACCTATCTTATCTGGAGACAGAATTGGAATTTGGAGGGGGTGTTTATGAGTTCATCATAAAGAATATCATCAATACAATGGACTATTAAATGGGCAATAAAACGTTAATTATGAAAAATCATGAAAACTTCTTGCTGGGATTCTAAGTGAGGAAGGCGGCTTACCCAGTGGTATTGCAGTTTATCAACAAAAGCTGTAATTATTTATTTATTTTTTTAAAAAGACATTGTGGTAGACACTGGGAATATAGTGGTGAACAAAAGAGACAGTCCTTGACTGTAGATATAAAATTTGTGTGCTCGTTGAGACAAATTTGAAGGTCACGAGTAACAGTGAAAATAGATTAATGAGGAAGCTGCTTCAAACCTTTCATACTTTCTAAAAATAACGTCTTGTTGATATTATTATTTTAATTTCAATATCGGGGCAATGAGGGGCTAGAGATGGGTGTGAAATTCATGCTCTTTTGACCCCTGCCTCTTTGATACAGTGGAGGAGAGGCCCTGGGAAGGGTTCTGATCCTTCTGGCTGATCCCAGCCTGGTGTCCTTGCATGATCCTCAAAGCTCCTGCCTTGTTTTACTCTGTTTAAGCAGCTCCTTGGCCTAACCCAGTTCAGGGCTGTCACAGCCTCCCTTGTGGTCCCATGAGGTCCCACTGAAAGGGAGCTACAGAGTAAACATGGCCTTTCCTTGGATCCTTGTTTCTGCCATTACCACCTACAGAGGAATCTATCAGGGTTCTATTTGTTTACAACGTGTCACTTTTTTAAGGCCACCCAGAGGCAGGGATTGGGGGACAAGTTTGCTAGGCAAAAAAAAAAAAAAAAAAAAAAAGACAAGAAAGACATGGCTGAAATATTCTTCAACATATCCTACAAATACCCCTTTTAAAGTCATGGAAACCACATAGCCCACAGAGCATGCCTGGGGAATTTGTAGCCAGCTATGTTTTCAGAGGCTGTGGGAGATGGAGTTTTCCTACTATGGTATTTATAAATATTTTCGAAATGCCAGACATTGGTAGGGTGACCTGGTTTACAGAACTGGAAAAGAGCCATGTTGAAGCCTAGAATTCTTGTTTTTCTATTGTAACATGTATAAAAGTTCTGAAAAAAATCAAGATAATCCTGAAAAAAATCAACAAAACCAACCAACCAACAGACACTGTCAGTGTGGTTTTTGGAATCTATAAAAATTAAATCTTAAATTGAATTTGAAGAGCATATGATTTAATATAGTAATTATGGAGGGGAAGGCTTTGGGGAGTAGAATTGGTTGTTCAATTAAGGAATACTGATTGCTCAATATAAGGACTTGTTTAACCTAAAATTGTCATCAAGAAATTTGCAACAAGGAGGAAGGATTCTATAGCTGTAAATTCTTAGGATAGACATACAGTAGTAAGTTGAAGTTGACTAGCATTTTCCAAATTGTTTTCCTCCTTATATTGTACCAGAATATGTCCAGGTGCCATGACAAAAGGGTTCTGTGGTCAAATAAGCTTGAGAAACCGTCTCCTATATTCTCCCTGTTGACTATTCATATGAATTACAGGATAAGAAAAGACCTGCAATAAAAAATCCTATTTAACTTTGTTTAACACAACCTTACTTATTTCTTGGCAGGAGTCTCATGTCATGGAACCCCTAGTTAACCTCTTATGAAACAGGATTCCACAAAGTACTAGTTTAGGAAATGGTATAGGAGATAATTGAATATCAATTACCTTGATACTTTTGATGGAGAGATTTGGCCAATCCAGAAAATCCTTCCAGTGGTCTGAAAGAAGGCTGAGGTAAATGTTGGCGTGTGTTGGTAAGGAATTGCCATTGTCTTTCACATCTGGCTAACTCCTTCATTGGAAAGATGGACAGCCAGCTGGGGGTATGACAATTTGCCTGCGGGATTCAGTGTGCTAGAAATCACAGCCAATTCTTTTATCCTTCCCTCTAGACCTCAGGTGGATTGTGGTTATGGCGCCCATCAATGCTGTTTTTTACAGAAAAAGCATTTTTAAAATGGTTGTACAGTGACCTACTATATCAGTGGGGTTGCCTCACGTATTCATAGTGAACACCAGCCTATGTGTGATCATGGAGCAAGGGAGCATGCCAGCATGTATTACCTTCTAGAGGGAGATGAAATGATTATCCCTACCAACCCCCAAACACACCCCTCCTTAGGAAAACAAACATTTGCAAGTTTATTTTATAAAATCCGCACAGAACTTATATAAATACATTGTGACAGAGGCTGTCATACTGCATATGTCAAGAAAGTGCTTTGAAATTTTATGCAAATACATGGGCGATGCATACACTACTGTGCACCCCAAAGACTACTCCATGTGTTCCTGGTGCCAAGGAAAACACAAATGTTCTCCAACTAATTCAGAGGAAAAGTCACCGCAGCCCTGTACCTTTCACAGCCCTGTTCTCTGGGCCAGTGAAACATACTTTGAATGGCTAATCCTAAAGAGAGCAGGGTGGGGTTGAAGGTGCCAAAGGTTCATTTTTATCAGTAACTTTTATAGATTAAGTTCTGCAAGACACTTCAAGTACATTCACTTGTAAAATTTTCACAATAGCTTTGTAAGGAAAATGGCATTGTTTAGTAAATGCCATTCACTAAATAACCAAGACTCAGATTAAATAAACTGCCCAAGGTCACACATTTGTTAATTTATGGAGCTGGCTGGGATTTAAAATTAATTTGACCCTATGTATTCGTAAGAACTAAGCATTTAATGAGCACTTATTTGTGTACCAGACACGGAGCTAAAACCTTTACCTCCATCATCTTATTCTTTATATGAATTTGTGAGAGTGGGCCACTGTTGTTTTTTTCTAATTTACAGATGAAGAAATTGAAACTTAGAGAAGTAAAGTAAGTTGAGTGCAAAGTAGTATGGGATCAACCGGGGTGGGAGGGGGCCCTTAACCCCAGGATTTGTTCCTTTGAACCATGTGGGTTTCCAGTTTTCCTTCTAAATTTAGACTCTGGAAACTTCCCGTGTTTGTACTGAGCTTAGGCACAGGGAGGCAGTGAAGGTTCATGCCTTCATGAACTAGGATTTCATAAACATTTAAAAAGTCATTATTTTCCCCCAGATTTTTTTTTTTTTTTTTTTTTTTTTTTGCGGTACGTGGGCCTCTCACTGTTGTGGCCTCTCCCGTTGCGGAGCACAGGCTCCGGATGCGCAGGCTCAGCGGCCATGGCTCACGGGCCCAGCCACTCCGCGGCATGTGGGATCTTCCCAGACCAGGGCACGAACCCGTGTCCCCTGCATCGGCAGGCGGACTCTCAACCACTGCGCCACCAGGGAAGCCCTTTCCCCCAGATTTTTGATTCATCAACCATTATCAGGAATTTGGTATCGTTTCCACATGCATGGATATTGTTAGTTCTACAACTCTAATAATAGATCAGATTTGGAGTTCTGAGAGACTGTTTCAGTGCAGAGACCTCACATCTAAGTATTCGATGAAGGAAATGGCCTCTTCATTAGGGTTTGCAGTCTTTTGCCCAAAACATTGGGATACATGTGTATCTGAGGCTCTCCTCCTTCATTCCTGTTACCCTTTGGAGTTAGGAATGTTTGTGAAGAGAACCATTTAAAATATTTGCTATGCACAGTTTTGGTGCAATACTGCTCCTTTCATTTGCAAGTGTTAAGAACTTCTCTTTTTTTGAAAGTAAAACTTATTAGACCCTTTGAGGACTATGGATTTTGTGGTTGCCCATAGCATATTTTATTAAATGAGGGCAACCATTTTCTAGGCAGAATTGATCCCAGAGAATGGGCCATTTGTGACTTCAAACTTAGTCTCCCTGGGAGGGTTTGCAAAAGAGGGAGTGAGACTTGAGCCTAAAGGCTACCTCAGGCTAAACCAGTTAGAAGGTCAGTGGATCATAGTCTTTGTCCTAAACCACTGGAAACATCTTCCCAGCACAAAAACACAAAATAGTCATTGCACATGAGTGTATGTTTTTGCACAAGATTTTTTTTTTTTTTTTCGGTACGCCGGCCTCTCACTGCTGTGGCCTCTCCCGTTGCAGAGCACAGGCTCCAGACGCTCAGGCTCAGCAGCCAAGGCTCACGGGCCCAGCCGCTCCGCGGCATGTAGGATCTTCCCGGACCGGGGCACGAACCCGTGTCCCCTGCAGCAGCAGGCAGACTCTCAACCACTGCGCCACCAGGGAAGCCCCACACAAGATGTATTTTAAGTAAAATGTACAACATAAATGTAAGTATATTTTCCACCTTCGCAATTTTTGGAGGGGAGGTGGAAACATTTTGTTTTGGTGTCTCACTCACAGAGTCCCTGAACAGACCTTATCAGATAGTTACTTAGAACACATAAAATTTTATATCTTATGTAAAAATTAAGGGAAATCCTTCACTGCAAAGGCATTATCTATAATCTACACAATTGAGAATATGTCAGACACTCTTCAGATTAAAAATGTATTCAACCAATCTGAACTAGGAATGTTCTTATCATGAGTTGGTCATATAGTTTGAGCTACTTGTTTATATCAGTTCTCTGACCTTGGCATCCAAACTTTAGTAGTTGATGAAGCTCTTTATACATAGCATAGTCAATTTAAAAAGTGACCTTCTAGATTTCCTGGTCAAAAAAGGGCTGGATGTTCCACCTTCAGTATGTAAACTTTCACTTAATCTGCTTGTTTTCAAGACACTGCCATCATCCTCTAGTTGACCTGGTATAATAAAATGGTGGATATTTCTTTTTTTTAATTATTTTTTAAATTTTATTTTTGGCTGCGTGGGTCTTTGTTGCTGCCTGTGGGCCCCCTCTAGTTGCAGCGAGCAGGGGCCACTCCTCATTGCGGTGCGCGGGCTTCCCACTGTGGTTCCCTCTCCCGTTGTCGAGCACTGGCTCTAGGCACGTGGGCTTCAGTAGTTGTGGCACACGGGCCCAGTAGTTGTGGCTCGCAGGCTCCAGAGCACAGGCTCAGCAGTTGTGGCACATGGGCCTAGTTGCTCCACGGCATGTGGGATCCTCCCGGACCATGGCTCAAACCCCTGTCCCCAGCACCGGCAGGCGGACTCTTAACCACTGCACCACCAAGGAAGTCCCTAAAATGGTCGGTATTTCTGAAACACTGCCTCCCTGAGTCTTGGACATTTACTCCTCAAATATTCCTCTTCAGTACTGGTCTTTAAAGAGAGCCCCTGTGTGTGTTCTGAGTTGCTTGTCTCTGGTCCACTCACCGCTAAAGTCCTGACAGGTATTTTAAGTGGATCGGCCTTCCCCTGAATTTCAATCAAAGGTGGCCTTCCAGTCTTCTGCCATTAGCTTCACAGGAACCATGGAAACTGTCCTTGGTTTTCACTGAAGCATTTAGGGTAGTTCCAGCAAGCCCCTGAACTTTTGTCCTAGCTATTGCCTGAACTGCTGTCTTTTCTGTATCATTTTCTGAAATAAGGTACTAATCGTGTTGCTCAGGTAGAACTTTTTTTTCATTCCTTTTTCTAGGGTTAAGGATTTGACCTGTCCCATCTATTGTTCTTCATCCTTCTGAGATTAAAAACCTCGGGGGTTGCTAGGCATATTGTCGTATTGTTATAGAGCTGCTGTCCACTCAGACCTCGTACATGACCTGGTAAAGTGTTCACCCAGCTGCTGCCTCTCTGAGGTACCTACTCTCTTCTGGCTTCTCTGAAGCATATTCTGGCCAGGACTATAAGACAATGCTTCTGAATGTCACCTAAGATTATTCCAGGAGAAGCTCGATTTAACATAATTCATTGTTTCTACAAGAGGCCAAACACTTCCTCTTTCTGCCTGGCCAATATATGAATCCATTTGCCAGAGAATATACCTATGCTTTGTCTATAGGTGCTATTTTATACTAGATATTGCCCACACTGATCATCTTTCTAGGAAGATGGCCAGCCTTCCTAGAAAGTAATAGAGGAAATATCTCTTTTCTGTGCTGGACGAGATTCCATCTTCTCCCATGTCTGTCTGCCATTGTCCCCTCTGTTTGGCATTGCCACCATTTTTCCAGGCACTTTGATTCTCAGCCTGGCATAGATACTGCTTACCCCCTCTTGAATTACACAATACCACTAATATCCTGGAGGCCTCCAACGACAAGCAGTGTGGAGGGGAAGTGGGAAAGAAGGACCAATTCCATTTTCCTTTTTGTGTGTTTTACTCAATTATAGGAATCCCAAATCAGTGGGCCTGTACTTGAATAATTCACAGTTCTTTTAGGCTTTACTTTCAGCATCTTTCTTCCCCAGGACCAACATGGACATCCATGGCAGTAGACTTGGGATGACTTGAGTGACAGATGCCAAGCTATGTTTACAGTAATACCTTCCTTCTGTAACTAGGGGATTCTGTTGTGCTGCATCTCTTCCTCCCTTAAGATGGGGTTTGCTATCACAAGAAGACAAACAGGTGAACCTCTCTTTTTCACTGGACTTGCCCAAACATGTCAGAACACGAGCTGGGAGCCCTCCATCACAGCTGTTTCCAACAGCTTGTACGCATTTCCTTTGATCATATTGGGCCTAGATTGCTGTTATCCCAAAAGCTTGCCAAGATTGAGTTACAGCCTGATTGTCTCAAAACACAAACTTAGAATTGGTTGACAAGACCAGTACCCAGGGGGCATCACTAGTTTGAATGAATAGTTCCAGTAACCTCTAGTCTCCCTGGACAGTGTCCCCTGATGGAGGCCAGAGTGTTTACTGGACTCCATGATTATTGTACTCATATCATTTTAGATTTTGTTAGAATTTTAGGGAATTGTCACTTGATACAAAGTAGAGAACTGCACATAGTAATGTATATTGAATGGAGATTCTGAAAATTTTCATTTAAAGACCACAGTGTCTAACGTTACAGACACTCAAATGTGTGTTGCATGGATGAACAAAAGCCAAAATGCTGTGCCTCATCAATTGCTATTCAGAAATTAAAACAAAGTTTAAATGTAATCTTATTTTTCTGTAGTGTGTTCAGTCATACTATATTTATGAAATATCTCAAAGACTTCTAAGTCTCATTTTGTCAATACAATAAGGGGATCCAAATTTATCTTAATTAAGATTAGTTTATTTCAAGGCAACAGATATTTTGGGGCCTTAGGAAACATTACTGGAGCACAAACGTTTTTGAGTTATTCCAGTTTTAACTGTCAACCCAACAAGTAGGTGTTTAACTGAAAACCAAACACTTCTGACGTTACTGTGGTCTCGCTGTGGAGCTGGGAAGACAGAAGTACTTGAGAAAGACAGAAGTACTTGAGGAAGTCAGAAGAAAGATGAACATAGCTTCTACCCTCAGTGAACTCTCAACCCAGTTTGGGCAAATGATGCCAAAATCCAAACGAAAGATTGTGGAAACAAAATAAAACAATATACGAAGCATGTGGTATCCATGAAGTATTTCTGGTGGCCAAAACTTAAAGGTCAATGGAAAGGTTTTAGAGGAGCAGTCCATCAGCAATGCTTGGGTTTCTGTCTGTGGGTCAGTATTTCTAGAGACGCTTGCGTCCATCAGAGGCTTTCGTATGGCTTCCTCCTTATTGCATATCCAACTTTGCTGCGGTGTAGACAGCCTGGGGAACATGAAAAATGCCCTTTCTCCTGCACAATGGTGTTATTTCCTTCCTTTCGGGAATGGCTCATAACTCACAGGAGGTGTGAGTTCTGAATGATCGTGCTTTTCATCTCCCTGGAATTGGGCCAGACTGTAGATAAAGCGTTTGATGTGTCAGCAGTAGGCTTGTAACAGCTTTGACTACCTACATGATGATGAAAGGTTGAACTTTGATAAAAATGGCAAGAAAAGGAAAAGGGCTCTTTTCTTTCTTTCTTTTGCTGTTTTTTTTTCCTTTGGATGGCAGTTGAGAAATGTTCTACCGGGGTGGTCTGGGAGGTCTCTGGGAATCTGAAACATCAGGAGGGTGTTCTCCTGTGGATTTGTTTGTTTATTTATTGATTGTTTCAGAGAGGGAACCCCCATGCTTGCCAGTAAGGCAGGGCCAGATTCTCAGGGCCCTTATCAGCAAGTCCTACCTCTTTGCTCACTGAGCCCTGGAAAGAGGCATCGCATCCTTCAGGGCAGATCACTTCTGCTCCCAACTGTCCCTCAGCCTTCAGTACCTACCTGCAGACACCAAACGAACCAGGGCTGGCAAATCTGCTCTAATTCCCAGGGCTTTCTTTCCTTATCCCTCATGTTTCAGGGCATTTGCTCAGAGATCTCGGTCCTCTAGGGTGGTCTTATCTTCCTGCTTCTATAATCGACAAAGAAAGGAGTAAACTACTTGTGGAAACCCCCAACCAGTTGGAATTTGTCTCTAGCAGTATCCCAGTCTTATCAGTGATTTGTGTGTCTGCCTGCGTGGAAAGCTGTGTTTGGGGAAGAGGAAGAAGTTTGAAATTTTCTTTTTCAACGCAGAAACATTAAAAACAAACAAACAAACAAACAAAACAAAGCCCTGCCATTCAGCTAAGTGACAAGAAAGAGCTAAGAACAAGGACTCAAAGAGGAAGACATGAATTTTACCTTTAAATATGAGGCTTAAGCAAACACAAAACGGAAACCCCCTTTGAAAACGGTGTTAGTGAAGGAATAATAAACACATTTACACCACCTATTTATTTATGACTCTAATATTTATTTCACAAAATTATGACCTTTGACTCCACCTCCGTGGGCCCTTGAAGTCCACTGCTGTCTCCACAGCTGGGCTGGGCCTGCTCACCTGGGCAGCTGCTGAAAATAAGCCTTGAGCTGGCAGCAGGGGAGGCCTGGCTGTGGTACCACACAACCCACCCCCCCCCACCCAGCTGAGGCCATGCAGGAGTTTCTCTGTAATTCCCTGAAAGTATCTCTGAATAGGATGAACACAGTCAAACTCTCTGGGAGTCATCTGTCTGGCCATCAGAGGACACTCAAGTTCCTGCAGGGCTCACTGGCATGGACCAGAGGGTGACATGTCATACAATTTGGTGGGAACTTCAGTTTAAGGGCCCTGAAGAGACCTGTTGGCAAACAGGGTGGGTGTCCTCCTTCCTTAACACCAGAAAGTTGCTTCTGGGGCTTCCCTGGTGGCACAGTGGTTGAGAGTCCACCTGCCGATGCAGGGGACGCGGGTTCGTGCCCCGGCCCGGGAAGATCCCACATGCCGCGGAGCGGCTGGGCTTGTGAGCCATGGCCGCTGAGCCTGTGCGTCTGGAGCCTGTGCTCCGCAACGGGAGAGGCCACAACAGTGAGAGGCCCGCGTACTGCACAAAAAAAAAAAAAGTTGCTCCTGAAGACGTCCAGCAGCACTTACGATCGCGGCCTGTGACAATAAGGAGAGAGTGAATAAGGTGAGAAAATCAAATTGTCTGGATTGAATGTCACCTTCAAAGGTGACCTTCAAAGGTAGAATGAAATAACTAGAGATGAGCATAGGAAGAACACACAGGAAGTGATGAATTTGTTCAGTTCAGCAATCATATGACCGGGGTTTAAATTGAGATTCCTGGCTATCTTTTCCTTTCTGAAAAACTGGCTTGTTCAGTGAGGGAAAGGCTGATAGAACAGGTTATTCTAGTGTGTTGTAGTGACATTAGACCTGGAATATTACATCTGGGACTGTACAGTGAAATTAAATGTCATTTCTTTACTAATAATTTTGTTAGGCAGAATAATGGCTCCCTGACTGCCAAGATGTCCACATCCTAATCCCCCAAACCTGTGACCGTCACATTATATGGCCAAAGGGATTTTGTGGATATGATTAAGTTAAGGATTTTGAGATGGGGAGATTATCCTGGATTATCTGGATGGGCCCTTTTTACAGGCCTCCTTATAAAAGGGAAGCAGGAGGGTCAGAGTCAGAGGAGATGTGGTAACAGAAGCAAGGGCCAGGGTCAGAGAGAGATTTGAAGATGCTACACTGACGGCTTTGGTGACGGAGAAAGGAGGCCATGAGCCAAGGAAGGCAGGCAGCGCCTAGAAGCCAGAAGAGACGAGGAAACAGATTCTTCCCTAGAGTCTATAGACGGAATGCAACCCTGCTGACGCTTTGATTTCAGCCCAGTGAAATTGATTTCAGACTTCTGACCTCCAGAATTGTGAGATTATAAATGTGTGCTGTTTTAAGTCACTAAGTCTGTATGGTAATTTGTTACAGCAGCAGTAGGAAACCAAAACAACAATATGAACAACAATACAATTGGACTTAGAAACATTAATTGATGGGAAAAATAAAAGGAATTTGGCTCAGGCCGATTCTTAAAGCAGGTCTTGATTTTCTGACTGTGAAGGAAAAAAAAAGGTTTTTGTTTTTATCAGCCCAGTGGGCACCTCTCAGGGGTCATTGTTTGCACAAGATTTTCATGGGACAAAATAAATGTCTTGGCCAAGCTTTGCTGACATATCCTTGACTCTCTGTGTAGAATCGAAGTTGAGTTTTGTTTTATGACTTGGAAACAAAAACCCATGCATAGCATAATGTTCAGCTTCTCGGGCTAGAACGTCTCCAGGATCCACACAGATGGTGATGATAAAGGCTGAGTCGGACTCAGCACAGATGCCTTGGAGAAGCACAATTCAACCCCATCCATCACAGTCTCCCACTCCTTCCATCCTGCCCTCTTCCTCCACAAGCCTGAATAAAAGTGGCCTTCAGCTACCAGAGAGGTGAAATGGGGCCCGATTCTTCTCTCAGAGAGAACTCCTCCACCTGAAAAATGTTCTCCATCATTCAGAACACGTGTCTTGATCACATGTTACAAGCTATGATGTGCACTAGCTGCTGGAGAAACTCACAAGAGAAATAAGCCTTAATCCCTGCTCGCTGGAAGCTCCTGTTAGTGAGGCATTTGCAAAATGCAGTGCCTTGGACAGCAGCATCCAACTCAGCTGGGAAAGTTATTAAAAATGCAGATTCCTGGACTGTGGCTTGCGAAAACATTGGTCTAGTGCAGTCGTTCTCAACTGGAATTGATTTTGTCCCCCAGGGACATTTGGCAGTGTCTGGAGACGTTCCTGTTTATAACAACCAGGGGATGAAGGGAGATACTGGCATCTAGTGAACAGAGGCCAGGGATGTTGCTAAACATCCTACGATGCACACAATGGCCTCCTGAAACAAAGACTTATCTGACTCAAAACATCAATAATGCCAAGGTTGAAAAGCCATAGTCTAGTGGGTAAGTCTCACAACCTCCCACACAAATTATTATGCCATGTGGTGTATACATACATGCCTATGTAGTGTGTGTGTATCTATGTATAGCTTTCTCTTTCTCTCTCTCTCCCATCATAGTGGGCTTATCACCCACTCTGATTTGCAGTTGACATCTCTGCCTTTGTCCACTCTACTTCTGATCCCTCAGCCTCACAGCTCTCCTGCTGCCTATCTTCTGCTTGGATTTCCTGTTCTGCACTGGCCAAGAACAGGGGAAGCCAAATACCAAGTCCTTTACCCCTGGAGTAATTGTCATGCTCCGCAACTTCACCAAAATAAATTTCCAGGTTGAAGAGAGGCATGGATACGGACATCCATTTCTTTGGGGAAAGATGTTTGACCGAACCTGGAATTCAGAGTTGGTACTCTGCTCACAAGTCAGCTTTATACCACTGGCTATTATGATGTCAGAGTTATGGGTCACACATGAACTCTTTGCACCCAAGATGTGTTTCTCCGCTACACTAACCCCTCCAGTTTTTCTCTCCCGTTTTCCCCATGTTTATCTAGAATCAATGGAGAAGTCCATTTTCTTCAAGCAATTGCACATTGGGAAAAAACCTCTCCAGAATGTGGTTGAGTGTAGCTGATTGGTTGTAACCGGTTAGCAATGCACTGCTGTGCTTCCCCCCGCCTCCCATTAGGGGCCCACACTCTGTTTCCTGGTCAAGGGATGAGTGCCATGTCACATGCTACAGAAAGGTTTCCAGCCCCCAATTCTCAGCAGCCCTCAGGGGAGGGAGAAGCATCCTGCATGCACATGGCTGTGGTTTTATCATCTTGCACTCATCACTATATTCAGGAAGATAGATTTTTTTTATTATTATTATACAACAGAACTCTTGCTCTAGGGTAAACTTTGACACAGAGCAATTGTGTTCTTGACTAAATCAGCTAAAACAAAAATAAGAAAATAGACCTGGAACAAGTTTCATGTCTTTCTTTTAAAAACAGCTACTTTCGGAGAAGCACTCACATATGTAATTAGAACAAAGGACCACTTGCCTTCTCAAGGAATGGCAAATGGTGAAAATTGTAACTCACCAGTATGGTGGAAGTTCCTAGCTTGCCTTTTCTTGTTGACCAGATGGGAATAGTCATTAGTCCCTATGCATTTTAACCATTTAGAAATTTTCAAACATTTGACAAAAACATGGGATACTAGGAATCCTACCAGCTTTACAAATTGAAGTTGAGTGTTGCTTTTTGAAGTATCAGCACCAACATTTAATTGGTACCCAAAATATTCAAAACCCAAGGAGATACAAAGGTAAGGGGATGCCGACAGCCCTGAACTCTGCCATCTGATCAGCACCCTGTAGTTAAAGTGCTCTGAAAAATTCATCTGGATTCTGGAGCTCATTCTGTGTGGCGGCTTTTCATTTCGTTCAACGAATTTTTACTGAGATGCTTCCTTGAGCCCATTACTCTCTTTTTTTTGCGGTATGCGGGCCTCTCACTGTTATGGCCTCTCGCGTTGCGGAACACAGGCTCCGGACGCGCAGGCTCAGCGGCCATGGCTCACGGGCCCAGCCACTCCGCGGCATGTGGGATCTTCCTGGACCGGGGCACGAACCCGTGTCCCCTGTGTCGGCAGGCAGACTCTCAACCACTGCGCCACCAGGGAAGCCCCCATTACTCTCTTGAAAGATATTAGGCTCAAAGGACTGGTTCCTGCCCATACCATAGTCTAGCTTAGAGGCAAAACCAGTGTTGTCTCTCAGGGTTAAACGTTTATGTATGTGTCAAAAATACAGGAGTACAGATGAGAAATGAAGAGGTATGGGAAGATGGAGGAGGTTACTGGGAAATGAAGGCATCTAGAAGACTTCACAGATGAGAAGAGGTGTGAAATAGACCTTGAGTGAAGCCCGATTTCCATAGGGGTTAATGATGGGGGAGACAGGGAAAGAGGCATGTAGAAAGAAGATAGAAGGCATAAGATGTGCTTGGGGACAGGAAAGAAACAAGATACACAGGAACCCTCTCTGTGTTGGTGTTGGGAGGAAAGGAGATGGGAGAGAAGATTATGGGGTATCTTGACAAAGTAGCCTAACTGCAGTAACGAAGAACTAATGCATCTGCGTGTTTTAACAAAATAAAATTTATTTCTTCCTCATTTAACAGTTCCTTGCATGTGTTTAGTGGGTAGATTTCCATATGGTGACTCAGAGAAGCAGGCTCTTTCACTTTGTTGCAAGGTTCTTGCTGTTCTCACCATTCAGCTGGCTCTCCTTCCAGTAGGGAGAGAAAGTGAGAGCATGGTGCTTTGAATGGGAGAGATTTTTATGAGTCAGGTCTGGAAGTGTTTTACATTATTTCCATCTACCTCCCGTTGACCACCCCTAGCTGCAAGGGAGTCTGAGGAATGTAGGTGGGCTCTGTGTCAGGAGAAAAAGAATTCTACACACACATACTCACTTCTACATTGACTTTTAGCTTAAGTGGGCTGAACTTCCTCCTGAATGCAGTGGTAAGTCATCTTCCAGCTTAGCATGGGGGCACGCTCCATAAAGAATGATTTTTGTATGTTATATTCACTGCTGTATCCCCAACATATGGTAGACCTTGAATAAATCTTTGATCAAAGAATGAAACAATGGTTGGATGCTGGAAAGGAGTCTTGAAGATATTGAGCCTCCCAGGATGGTTTAATGCAGGAGAGTTGAGGCAGGGAAGCCAATTAGAAAGCGATGGCAATAATCTGATAGAGCCTGAGTTAGTGCGGTTACAATAGGAATTAGTATATTTTCAGAACCAGAAATATTTATTTCTGCTATTTTAACTTTCTTAGTTTACAGCAGAGCCCCAGCTTATAGTTTAACCAGAGTCCCTGCTGAGTTGAAATCACAGAAGCAGGTTGTGAGCCGAAAGGGCCTGGGACTTTCTTTGGAGGTATTAATTGGAATGCAGCCTTGGGACTTGGGCTATGCTACAATACTGCAACCCAAACAAAATAAAACCTGACCAAATCAGCAAACCCAGATTGGAGTTCAGGTTACTTTAACAGACTCTTGGGAAACACAAACTGCAGTTGTATTATGTATGCAAAATTCGCTCTTTGACCTCATTGTAAGGAAAATTACTGGAGTACACACAGTCTTTGGCCAGCTTTCCAGTGTGTTGGACAAGTTAACGGCTATGCAGTTATGCAATATTTTTCTTAAATTTTAATTTTAAAATATGGTTGAAAAATAGATGCTTATCCAACAAGAACAGAGAATATCCATGAAAAGAATACATTCTCTGTGCACCTAAGAGAAGCTGACACCCAGGCAACCTCGTGTGGCCCAAGGCTTCATGATTTTAGGAAGTTGCTGGCAGATGAACTTCTTCGAAATTAAAAGCTAAAGAGAGCATTCTGTCCTCCCTCTAGATTTGACTTTTGTGGTTTATGTATAAGCTGGGGCAGACCTCACAGTAGGACCTAGACTCAGGTTATGCGCCTCTGAAGTCTGGTGAAAGGCCAGACTTCAGGATTATGCAGAGTTGAGTGAGGAACCTCACTGAGAACAGCCAGGGATTCCTAGGAGATTTTAGCGATTCTTGCTGATCTGGAAATAATGTAAAAACAACAGAAGAGCTTTTTGTGGTATTTTCGTGTGTTTTCTATTGGTTTGGGGAAGAAGCCAACATTAAAGTGGCTTAAAAATAATAAATAATTAAAAAGACATAACGTGCCCTACCCTTTTCATCCATTCCTACCAAAAAATAAACTATCATGATGAAAATGGTAAGAACAGGAAGGGAAAGTAGAAACAACAGGCGACAGTAGTATGCTAGGACGGGAAGGATCCAGACGGCTAATGTCTGGTGTTAATACAGAAAGTGCTGGAGAAGGTGTGAGGAAACGCCACGAGGGAATCTTTCCCTTGTGAGGCCCAGGACTCTTTGAAGTGTGAGCTCCTCATTTCCTGAGGTCTCTCGAGATAAAAATTCCAGGCTTGAGACAATGGGTACTTTTTAGGATCTACTAGTTTGGTTTCTAGCTCAAACCCTAGAGAAGCTAATTCATTGAAATTCCATTTGCCTAGTGATCTATCTACCAAATTTACTGATTTTTCTAAAGAAAAAACCTTAATTATTCCCAAATTTGATAGCAATTCATAGTGCACAGGATAGTTTTCACACGAGCCTTGCAAAGTTATTGGATGTAAATTGGCTGGAAAGCACTTTTTTTTTTTTTTTTTTTTTCTGCTCCAGCTTTCTGAAGATTCAGTTACAAGCTGCTGAGGCTGGAAAAACAGGCGTCCCTGCTGAGGGATAGGGAAGGGGGAGTTGGTATGCTCATCTTCACATGCTGGAGAGGCGAGAGATGCTGACGGGCAGAGAAGGAGGGATACTGAGGAGGAGAAGAAAGGAATGGATGTCAGAGGTGATAGATGCTGGAGGACAGAAAGGGTCAAAGATGAGGGGCAGGGAAAGAATTGAAGGCTCTAGAACATCTTCCAAGGCTGCTAAAGCTCTGCCAGTCCTTCTAATATCGATAATCATAAACCTTCTACTTACTTGATTGAAACAGGTTTGGTTAGCTGGGCGACTTCAGTGGAATGGTTCTTCCGAACACTGGCTTTCAGTATATCCGTTTTCAGCAGATTGGTAACTTCCCCAAGTCCGAGCCTTGCTGAGCCACTCTAGCAACACCTTTAAGGTGTGGCCAAAAGGGAAGCCTTCATGGAGGAAGCTGTCAGCAGGACAGAAGAGGACACATCTCAGTAAAACCCCAATAGTTGCTTTGTTGCATTGAGCTTGGAAAGAGAGCCCAACTTGTTTGGGTTTGCCTGAGACTTCCCTGGTTTTAGTATTGAAAGCCTCAAATCTCAGGCAAACTGAGATGGTTGGCTGGTCTTAAGAAGGAAAAAGATAAAGAAAGGTGGTGGTGACTGGGGAGAGGTGATGCTGAGGCCATCTCTTTAGGGGTGGTCGGTCTTCTCACGGGTATCATTCATGGGGCTTACAGGGAAGATCAGAGGATGCCTGGGGACAATTGCACAGATCTAAGCAGTCACCCCAGTGACCCAGCACCAGGAAAGGCCTAGGTTTGTTCCAGATATCTTGGTTAGACAATATATATATGCAAGTACTTTTCTAAATGTGCTTTTTTCTCTTTCTCTTTTCTTCAGGGAGGCAGGACACAGTGCGTGAGAGAAGTCTGTCCCATTCTCTCCTGTCCTCAGCACCTTAGCCACATTCCCCCAGGACAGTGCTGCCCCAAATGTTTGGGTGAGTGACTGTTTTCAGGTCAAAGAACAATGTAATTTATTCTTGGAGTTTCTGCTGAGAGTCGTCATCCACTTTGTTATCTTGAGGTTCTCAAATTGTGCTATTTCGTGGCTTCTTAGAGACAATGCCTTCTTCTGATTACCCGAGTGTAAGGTGTGTACAGAGTTTGTCTCTCTTCTGGGCCTCCACAGAGCTTTCTTTTCTCTTGTCTTCCCATGTATCTGTAAACCTGGTACACTGGACAACCTGGGATAATAGCCCCTTGTGGGGAGAACAGTATTGAAGAAACCATCTTTAATTGGACATATGATGATTAGTAGGAATATATTTTTGTGGGGAGAACAGTATTGGGAAACAATCTTTAACTGGGCATCTGACACTTAGTGGGAATGTATTTTAAAGGCATGTGAAGTAAACACACGTGGAGGAATATAGTGTAATTGGGTTGGCCAAAAAGTTCGTTTGGTTTTTTCTATATGATGGCTCTAGTAGTGCTTAGTTGTCTTTAACTTCATTCGAAAATTTTTGTTAGATTGTATTGTGACAGCTGTCATATCAGCGTGCATTTAAAAAAAAAAACCTTATCAAAATTGGTGAATTTTTGTATAGCCATTTTAATATTGAAGATGGAAGAAAAAAGCAACATTTTTGGCATATTATGCTTTATTGTTTCAAAAAAGGTAAAAACACAACTGAAACGCAAAAAAAGATTTGTGCAGTGTATGGAGAAAGTGCTGTAACATGAACGTGTCAAAAGTGGTTCGTGAAGTTTTATGCTGGAGATGTCTTACTGGACGATGCTCCACAGTAGGGTAGACCAGTTGATTGAAGTTGATAGCGATCAAACTGAGAAATTGAAAACAATCAATGTTATACCACGCGGGAGATAGAGGACATACTCAAAATATCCAAATCAAGCACTGAAAGTCATTTGCACCAGCTTGGTTATGTTCATCGCTTTGATGTTTGGGTTCCACATAAGGTAAGCGAAAAAAACCTTCTTGACTGTATTTCCGCATGCGATTCTCTACTTAAATGTAATGAAAATGTTCCATTTTTAAAACAAATTGTGATGGGCAATGAAAAGTGGATACTGTACAATAATGTGGGATGGAAGAGATCATGGGGCAAGCGAAGTGAACCACCACCAACCACACCAAAGGCTGGTTTTCATCCAAAGAAGGTGATGAAGGTTATGTATATGGTGAGATTGGAAGGGAGTGCTCTATTATGAGCTCCTTCCGTAAAACCCAACGATTAATTCCAACAAGTACTACTCCCAGTTAGACCAACTGAAAGCAGCACTCGGTGAAAAGCGTCTGGAATTAGTCAACAGAAAACGCATGATCTTCCATCAGGATAACGCAAGACTGCATGTTTCTTTGATGACCAGGCAAAAACTGTTACAGCTTGGCTGGGAAGTTCTGATTCATCCACTGTATTCACCAGACATTGCATCTTCAGATTTCCATTTATTTCAGTCTTTACAAAATTCCCTTAATGGAAAAAATTTCAGTTGCCTGGAAGACACCTGGAACAGTTCTTTGCTCAAAAAGATAAAAAGTTTTGGGAAGATGGAATTATGAAGTTGCCTGAAAAATGGCAGAAGGTAGTGGAACAAAACGGTGAATACGTTGTTCAATAAAGTTCTTGGTGAAAATGAAAAATGTGTCTTTTATTTTTACTTAAAAAACGAAGGAACTTTTTTGCCAACCCAATACTTCTAGAGGCAAAAACAAGCAGGAGGATAACATGCCAAAAACGAGAGGTTTGGAAGGGAATAATGAATAATAGTCAATAAAAAAGGAGGATTGGCTGTTACTTTTTGAGCAATTACTATGTGCTAGGCACCATGTGAAAACACTGTATATACTTTTTCTCATTTAATTTTCTCAAGAGGCTGTGACATACAGGTGCTAAGTATAGAATTCTGATGTGTACTGTAGGTGCCATTCTTAGTTTTATTATACTGAGAAGGAAGTAGATTCCTAGAAGGTAGCACAGCTATTGAGCTATGAAGTTGACACCTGAACATGAGTCTCTGTGATTCTTAAGCCCACACTCAGCTTCCCTGGTGACATGGAGAGCAGCACGAATGTTACCAACTGAAAGGAGACAACCCATGATGGAGAGTCTCTAGAGCATGACACTCTTTGGCTTTTGTTTAAACTTTATGTCAGCTTCTTCCATGTGATCCTTAGGTCCTTGAGTTAGTTGAGGTCAGACTCTTTAAGATTCAAATAAAAGTAGCTTGATCCATCACATGAATACAATAGACTATCCAGCATCCCCGCCAGAATCTCCAGGGATCCTTGGGGGATGGCTTATATTTTCTCTAGTCACCACTGGCTTTGTGTTTCTGCTTCTGCTGTTTTCTCTCTCTTTGTTCCCTTTCTCTTTCCTCTATTCTCCCCTCCCCCTCCCCCTTCCCTCCTCCTCTTCCTCTTCCTTCTTCTTCAACATCATTTTGTCCTTTCAGGGACAGCCCCCCTCTAGTCTTTTCACATTCTATCGTTCTATTGAGTCAAGGCTTGCGTAGCAGATTTCACTGAAGGTTTACCGTCAATGGGGATGATTACTTTTCAGGGAAGCACAGTGAATAACATAAAATGAACTATTAAGCTCCCTTTGTTCTTAAAAGGTCTTAGCTATTTTGCCTTCCGGAAAATTTCACTGTTTGCCTCTTTTGTTTGGGCTCCAGTCTCCTTTCCTTACTGTCCACACTTTTTCCTTGAATATCTGTCTTTTCTTTTATAGCTTGCTTTCCCCAATTCCAAAACATCTGCTGATTTATCTTCCTCCTTCCCAGCTTCTCATGGCCATACCTTGAAGCCTTATCTTTCTACAACCAAATTGGCAAATAAAAGTATCTTGTTAAACTAAGGCAGATTTCTCCTCTTTGGAGGATTCTGCTGCTAATTCTTCATCTAACAATGTTTGCCTTCCTGCTGTGTATACACACACACACACACACACACCCCTACTTTTAAAGTAAATACAAAGGTATTCTAAGAACAAAGCAGAATTGTTTAGACATGGCTGACTAAAGGCATTTCCACTGATTTGTGTGCTTCTTGGGTTGCCAGCTTGTTCTTGTGCCCCTGGGATAGAATTAGCCAGTTGGCTGTTGTTGAAATTCTCATGCTGTGGGTCATGGTGGAAGCAGTGTCCTGTCTAAGTGGGAAAGTCATCACAGAGGAGGTGTCATTTGGGGCCTGGCCTTGAAGATAAGTAGGCTTGATTAATGCTTTGAAGCTGGTATCATGGATATTCTGAGTCAAGTCAGAGGTTTCTCACATGAACAATGGCTGTTGTATTGAATGCAGATTTTTCTGTCTGTTCGTGGTCATAAGACAGACTACAAAAGGAACGTCAAGTCTTAGGAAACTTGAAAGTCATAATTCTTCCAAATGAGACCTTTTACAGTTGGGCTAAGCCCCTGCAGAACAATGTGGAAATGGCTTAAATTAGGCTATGCATGGAGTCTCTGAACCATTCTTTTGAATGTTTTATCTTATTTTGAGCCATGATGACTTTGGGATTAAAGTAAGATTGTATGTTTTTTGAAAGTAAAAAGAAACATACCCACACAACAGAAGACAGAAAGGAATAAAAAGGAAACAGAGGGATGCTTACTAGATGCTGAAATCTTAGACTAATTAGACTTTTGGCTTGTTGGACACTGATTTGCTGTTCAATCCTCCCTTGACCGAGATTCATTCACACAACATAACATACCTCTGCCTTTTGTATGACAACATTCTTTTCCTCTCTTTTCTTATTTTCAACGATAGCCTCATCAGAGGTTTGTGTACACAAAGTACCCAGTGCACCTCTTACTTATTTATTTGTTTTTGGCTGCGCTGAGCCACGTGCGGGATCTTAGTTCCCTGACCAGGGACTGAACCCATGCGTGCTCCCTGCAGTGGAAACGTGGAGTCTTAACCACTGGACCACTGGGGAAGTCCCCCAGTGCACCTCTTAGGGTGACACAGCTCAGGATCATATTTGAATTATACCACCTCTAATAATTATAACACTTATCATCTGCCACCTATTGGGTGTGTTTAACGAGTACCAGGCTCCGTGCTAAGAGCTTTACACCAATATTTTTAGGTAAAATTTACATTTTCTAGAGGGATAATTCAAGCCATTGGTCACATTCGTTCAGGGGGATAAACTCATTGAAGAGTCTTTTTGTTCAGCAGTCTACTGATGTATCAATCCACCAGTCCAACCATCTATAAAAGATAGGAAAAAGGCAAACCAGGTTATCACAATTTGAAAAAAATACTCAGTTGAAGCAGAGCTATTTTTAATTCTTAAAAGACAGAAATGTCTCTCTGATTTGAACAATTCTAATTCTGAGAATAGCATTTAGCATGTGCTCATAGGTATTTCAGCATTTCATTGGGCCTCCTAATAAATAGAGATTGCTTTTAACCTTTTTACAGGAAGAGTGTGGGTATAAATCTGATGAGTGATGATTAATCTTTGACTTCTCAACTTAGTCCTTAATTGAAGTAATATTTCAGGGATGTTTTATGTGATCCAGGGAGGAGAGACTCAAATACTGAAAGAAAGGAGGATATTGGATTGTACCCTTTATTCGGGGTTGCTTTTTTGGTCCTTTGGGTCCCCAATCAAATCCTCATGTCAGGGGAAACCAAGGTAATTCTACAAGCGGTGTGATGCCTGTGGAAGGTTGGACCCTGGGGGAGTTAGAGTCTGCCTCTCTGTGCTCTGAGCTAGCGTCCCCCTTTATGCTAATGGACTTATCATTTCTTCAACTGAGATGCTATCTCATTAGTTCTTTTTCCTCATCCTAGTCCTTCCTGGGATATCTTGACTTCTCCTGCCTCTTCCCTGCCAATACCCACTTTCTGGATAATTTTATTTATTCTTTAAGATACAGCTCAGGCATCACATCCTCCAAGAAGTCTTCTTTGTCCTCCCTGTCCCCACAGTTCCCAGATTGGCTTCTTTCCAGAGCTGTCCATCTTGCTGTATTGAAATCATCTTTTGTGGGTGTATTTCCCCAGTAGACTGAGCTCTATCAGGATAGGATGTCTTAGTCATCCTGCTTCACTATGATGAACTCATAATAAAGATTTGTCGAACTTAAAGGATTCAGTGTGGAATCAAAGTCTCTTTAGCAAAAACTCTCTAAACTCATGACTCCTGGGGATCCCCTGGGAACATCTGACCCAAGGCTCTGTTTTTGTGCACCAAAATAGCTGGTCTTGTGAGAATGTTTAACACGCCTGTGATGTAATTATTGATGATGAAGTGGGACATACCTGGCTTCTGTCTTGCTAACACTATGCCATTGCTTCCCTCTAGGTCAGAGGAAAGTATTTGACCTCCCGTTTGGAAGCTGCCTCTTTCGCAGCGATGTTTATGACAATGGATCCTCTTTTCTCTATGATAACTGCACTGCATGTACCTGCAGGGTAAGGTGGTTCTGAGGGGCTGTGGTCCAACACTGATAGCATTTTTGGTTTTTAGTGTTAACATAGCCAAACATGATAATGTGTTATTTATGGGAAGGAGGCCTTATTGATGTCACTTTATGAGTAAAATCATACTTCAAGGTCACAAGAATGTTCAAACATAGGACCCAAATTACAACTCACTGTCATCTTCCCAGGACCAATAAGTTAGCTCCTGGTGGTGAGAATTAAACTCTTAGCGGCTGTCCTTCCTAAAGGACTTTCTAAAAAAATCAGACAAATGCACGTGGCAATGGTCTCTGGCTCTAATTATTCAAGATGAATTCTCTGATACACCTGGCAATAAAAATGGCTTTAATCACATTCAAGAGAAAAGAAAGGCATGGATTCACAGTTTATCATAAAAATAAACCTGGTAGCTTGGGAAGAGAGTATTTATGTGTTGTTCGTTGTAGCATTTCTTACTTGAGTCATTGCACACTTTTCTCAAAAGGCAACCACAAGTCTAGTGACTGGTAAAGAAAGAATTCCACAGCTTCAGAAATTTAAAGGGATACATATCACACGTTTCTAGACTATGTTTATGTGGTGATTTATTTCTGAAAGCGGGAAAATCATTTATATGGAGGACTTTAGGATCATTCATTAGTGAGTTAACCCAAACATCTGTGTGACAGGAGTTTAGAATACATTTTGGTGGTGATAGTTGCTGTTTTGTTTTTAATAGCCAGAGGGCTATAGAGGGAAAGAGGAGCTTTTCTCAATGTCAACTATGAGTCAGTAGCTGGGATTAGAGTTCAGAAGTTCCTGCTTACTCGAGGCATGCTTTGTTAAGTATCATGCACTCCTTCAGGGAGGTGGCCCAGTAAGGTCTAAACTGTCTGTTCCCTGGCACTGAACAGTGAGTAATTCTGAAGCCCGGGAATACCTTCCTGAGGCTCCGTCCTCTCTTCCGTGGTTTGTATTATCCTGTGCTAAACATATAGCCACTCCTTCTGCCTTGGCCTCCGTCGTCAGGACTTCCCTTTCTCTACAGGAATTTCACCAGTTATAGCTTCCTCTTGGGGATACTGAGCCTTTGATGAAACACATCACATTTCCAATTCTCTTGATTACAGGAAAGCCAGGCATCCCAGGAATGGAAATTAGTTATGCTTGCAATATTTTGGGTCTCATTCTATTTTTTGTCTTTTTTTTTTTTTTTTGCAGACAAATTTTTTTTAAAATAAATTCATTATTTATTTAGTTTTGGGTCTTCGTTGCTGTGCGTGGGCTTTCTCTAGTTGCAGCGAGCAGGGGCTACTCTTCGTTGCGGTGCACAGGCTTCTCACTGCAGTGGCTTCTCTTGTTGCGGAGCACGGGCTCTAGGTGCACAGGCTTCAGTAGTTGTGGCACGCGGGCTCTAGAGCGCAGGCTCAGTAGTTGTGGCGCACGGGCTTAGTTGCTTCACAGCATGTGGGATCTTCCCAGCCCAGGGCTCGAACCCGTGTCCCCTGTATTGGCAGGTGGATTCTTAACCACTGCACCACCAGGGAAGTCCCTTGGGTCTCATTCTTTAAGAGATTCTTTGAGAGATGATTAGGCAATATGCCCCAGTACTCAAAAGAAGTATAACCATTCCTTCAAGATGTTTTTATCAGAGTATGAGTTCACAATCATTTCTGGGAAATTGGATGCTTGAAGAATCAGGCTGCAATCATTTGGGATGATCAGTATTGTTTTTTATCTATTTAGAGCTTCCCTCTCCAGCATCCCCACCCAATGCCATGGCAGGTACAGGAAATAGTTCTCTGAACACAGTATGGTTTCAGGTCTCCATGGCTTCAAATTTAAGGATTCTTCTGCCTGCCATGTCCTCATCTTCTTTAAATTTTATTAGCAAACTCCTCTTCATCCACAGCAGCCTATCTCAGGTGTCACCTCCTTTGGTGAGGCTTTCCCAACCCACCTAGACTGGTAATTGTTCCATCTTCTCTACTACCCCTACACCTTTACTAGTTCTGTTTACATTATACTGCAGTCTTTGTTCAGATGGTTCTCTCTCCTCTTCGTGAGTTCCTTGAAGACAGAGCACATCCATCCATCTCTGTATTCTCATTGCTTAACCCAGTGCCAGGCAATGATCTAATGGGTACTGTGTGTGTGTTTGTGTGTGTGGGGTGGGATGGGTGGGTGTGGGTGTGTATTTAATGAAAGTTGGGAAATCTACCATGAAGTATGCATTATTCGAGAGCTAGTGAGTGCCCTTGTTTTTCAAACTTGAAATCAAGACATACAGTTTGACAAAGGATTTTTTTTCCAATTTATGAGTTGACTTATAATAATTTCTATGTGCCAGGTACTGTGCTAAGTACTTTACATAGTTCATTTAAACTGCACAATAAACCTGAGAAGTAGGTATTATCATCTCCATTTTGAAGATGAGGAATCTGAGGCTCAGGGAGATGGATTTGCACAAGATAACACACTTAATAAATGAACTGGCATTCTACCCTGGTCACCCTCAGAGTTTAAGTGGCCTCATTTAAGGTCACACAGTTTATGGAAGAGCCCTAGAACCCGGTCCCAGCTTTGGAACTGCTTGTTTGGTTCCTTTGTGAACATAGAACACAGTAAGGAATTTCATTTTAACGTGGAACATGAGCTCTAAATTTTTACTCTTTGATCAAAGATATGCTAAACCTTTACACTAAACTTCTAGAAGGTGTCATAAAGCCATGGAGGAGAACAGAGGGAGCACAGTTAATGAAGGCTGCAAAAGAGGAAAAGCGTAGGAAGAAAGAAGGAAGCTTGTTGGCCCGCAGTGACCCAGGGCTTCTTGCCACACATTGGCTCTAGCAGAATCATCAGTCTCTTGAGCATTAAATAATAAACCCTTGGAAGGTGGGGAGCATATGTCACATAGCTTCTTCTTCTTCTGGTCCAGATACTAAGTCAGCAAATAACATTTTGAAGTGAATGAAAGATTTATGGCAACAAATTAAAATATGGTATCTTCAGGATATGGTTTTTTTTTTTTTTTTTTGCGGTACGCGGGCCTCTCACTGTTGTGGCCTCTCCCGTTGCGGAGCACAGGCTCCGGACATGCAGGCTCAGCGGCCATGGCTCACGGGCCCAGCCGCCCCGCGGCATGTGGGATCTTCCCGGACCGGGGCACGAACCCATGTCCCCAGAATCGGCAGGCGGACTCTCAACCACTGCGCCACCAGGGAAGCCCCAGGATATGTTTTAAAGCAGTTAGTTGTGGGTTGTTAAAGGAAGGAGAGGTAGGGTGTTCGGTAGAGGTGGAAATGGTTTTTAATTTCCAGTTTGCCTTTGGGCCCCCAGGACTCTACTGTAGTGTGTAAGAAGAAGTGCTCCCACCCTGGTGGATGCAGCAAAGGCAAGGAGGCCTGTTGTGAGGAGTGCCTTCTACGAGTGCCCCCGGAAGACATCAAAGTGTGCAAGTTTGGAAACAAGATTTTCCGGGTATGTCACGAGCCAAGCTCATGGGAACTGTTGTACAATACTGAGTTGTAAAAAGCTCCTGACAAAATGCAGATTGCAGTATTCCATCTTTTGTATATACATGTGTGTATGTGTATAAATGTACTTATTTATATTACAATATTATATATACATATGTATTTAGAATCAAGGACACACAGGGACAGAGAAGCAACTGTTTGAAAACGTGTTTTTCTTTGGCTTTACTTTTGCTTTACAAAATACATTAAACCTGTAAAACATTATTGCCCTTTCCAAATGTGGTGGCCAGTGGCTGGGGCTGAGCTGAGGATGTCCCCCGGATGGTACAGCTGCGGGTGCCCAAATGCCCAGGGGCATCTCCAGCAGTCGGAGATGCTCAGTGCTCCTTGCCAAGACCCTGATTCTTTTAGAACTTTTCCACTGAAATTACCTTTTCGAAGAGAGATTTTCTCATTTGGAAGATGTTTGGGTGAGGATGTTCACAGGGTCTGTGGCCAGCAAAGCAGGTGAGTAAAGGTGAGAGAGCTCTGCCCCAGCCGAGCTAGAAGGGCTGTCTGCTGCCCATCTCAGGTATGTTTTACATCGTTTTCTAACAGCCCGGGTGGGAAGTTGTGCAGCCACCATTTAGACATCTGGATGAAGATTGTTGGCTTTGTCCAAAGTGCTTCCCATCTAGTCTGTTTTCCCCAGGGGTGGAGGGAGTCTCTCTGTATCTGAAGGCAGCATCTCAGGATACCATGAGAATCGAGACCCTCAGAATCAAGTCAGAGACAGAGGCACCTCAGGCCTGCTGCACCTAGCTAGACTTCCTATTACAGAGGTGGAGGGAGAGTCTTGATTCTTACGGCATCTGTAAGAAGCCCTGATGTGTCATGCCTAAGGGAAGGCCGTCGTGTGTGTGTGTTGTGGTTACACCGGGCTTCCAGAGCCACTCACGTGTCCACTTTACACAAAGCCTTCCTCTGTCTCCAGAGCCTCCAGACGCAGTAGGCTCACTCTGATAACAGTTTTGCGTGCAAAGTGCTTTCCAGGCTCCTCGCAGAAAGGTCCCTTCATATAAGTAGACGAGGCCTGAAGTAATTTACAGAGTCCTAGAAATGTGCACTCAGAGAATTTGTGGTAGTCAGATGCCCTTGGAGACAGACTCAGTCAGAGAAATAAAAGGCACTAGAGAGTAGGTAGTCCTTAAAATACCTTCAAAAAATGAGAAGGAAGGGAAAGGGAAATAGTCAACATCAAAGATCTGGGCTAGTTTTTCTGCTTTTAATAAAATTTGCTGCTTAGATCCATAAGCCCAGAAAGGAATCCTTGCTTTGCCTGTAACCTCTTTTCTCACAAACAAGGATGCACATTCCTGCATGTTCTCCAGAGGTACAGGGTTTTTGTGACTGGGCATTTGACAATTGCCAATTATAAATCCAGGGAGTCAAAGAAATTCCTCAAACAGCCCTTTCTGGACTAGAAAATGTGTCCCAAAGTGCTACCCAGCTTTTTGGGAGGAGAGTATCAGACAGGCAGGGACATGGGACAAATGGCTCTTGGAATTTTCTGTCTGGGCTCCACATTTTCAGACGGCTTGCTGGTCAGGTGTCCGCCTGGCAATGGGAGTCATATGAACTAGCCTCTGTTCTTTGCATGTTCTTGCCCTGTGTGGGCCAGAACCATGTCACATCTGGGAATGAACTAACCACCTGCGGATATCTCAATTAACTGCTGGCATCTGGGACAGCTCAAACATTTCAGTCCTATCAGATGGAAAAATTAGACCCTTATGGTTGCATCATGTATGAAAACTCTTGTTTGTCTCCCAGGGTGAAGCTAAGTAAACAATGTAGGAGGTGCAAGATGCAAATATGACTTGGTTAGATGTACGAGAATTCTTTTCATATCCTGGAGGGGAAATGCACACACACACATACACACACACACCCCCTCCAATCTTAGATGTAGATGAACGCCTCAGAGTAATTTAGTCTAATGATGGCATCCATCACTCAGGGTAAGAAATGCTTTCCTTGACAGACAAATCCCAGCCTGCTGGATTAGCTCCCATCAGCCTCCAGCTGATAGCAGAATCCTGTGCTCTCTCCTGTAGGATGGAGAGATGTGGTCCTCTGTCAACTGCACCATCTGTGCTTGTGTGAAAGGCAAGACAGAGTGTCGCAAGAAGCAGTGCATTCCCATCAGCAGCTGCCCTCAGGTATGTGTGCAGGCTGACTTTCTCTCTACCTGAGCATCTTGAGAACCATCCTGTGTGTGGCATGGTCACCTACCATCTTCTGAACACAAAATCCAGAGCCTCCAAAATTGCCAAGTTCCCAAACAGCCACATGTCCCTTGCAAAGCTTGCTCCTTTGCTTTTATGGTTCCCACCCAGATTCTAGCCTAGCGAGACAATAGCTCTTACCTTGCTCCATTTCTTACGGACCTCTCCGAGTTCTTTGTTTCAATGTCTCCAACTCCTTTTTGATCTGCTCCCTTGTTTCTTCTGCTGGGTTTTCTGTTGAACACCATAACCATCCTTTGCATTTTCTGCTTTCTCTCTCACTTCTCAAATCAGAGTTTTCTTCCCATTAACCATTCAAAGGAATATGTGGTTGTTTATTAGTAAATTTCCCAAGGGGTTTCACCTGCCCAGCAGCACCCTCCAGCCCCTTTACTGAAGTTTTCCCTCTCTAACCCTGGCCTCTGTTGTAGCCCCAAATGGAAATAGCGTCCTTATGGAAATATCTCTTTTCAGAAACCCACAGTTCCAGCGCACTGAATAAAGCAACCATTATCTTCCAAAGCATGAACTTCATTGAATTCACCTCAGCAACTTGAAACCTTTCAAGGTTTATGCATTTTGGGAAAATGTCAAGCCTATTCAATACCATCCAGTGAATGAAAAAATACATCCATATATTCAGGACATGTCTTCCCTTCTCTGTTAGAGACGGCTTTTAATTTTATTCACATCTGTTATTATTATAAACAAAAAGTTGCTGTTTTTACTTGAGGGCCAAATGAGGCACAAAAAAACAACAGCTGTTGCTATTGCACAACTGAATAAAAGGGGCGGAAAAAAAAGAAAAAAAAAACCCTAATTAGTCTTGCTTTAAAAAGCCTCAGACATAAAACTGAAAACCTCCTATAAAAGAAACAAAAAACAAAAAACAAAAAAACCAGGCAATACAATAAGGAGACTTGAGCATGGTCTGCTTATAAATATTCATTGGGAAAAATGGGATCACATCATCTCTGCCCGTCCTCGGGGAACCCTTGCTGCTAATGAACTCTGGCAGCACATGTTAGTAATAATGGGCTTCCTTATTCTACAAGACAAAAACAGAGGGCTGTGCTGCAGGCGTGATGGTTTTCATTGTCCTCTTGCCATGGGGAGGTCACCGCTCTTTCAGTCACCAGCATCTCATTAGTGTCTCTTATTTGTGGACCATATTTGGGCCAGGAGCATCCGTCCCTCCAGGCGGGCCTGTTCCCGCCCCACCCCTCTTGTCAGAGCCCATCAGGCAGTGCCCGGCTCCTGCCTCAGGGCTTCCTTACCTTTCTGTTTCTAGGCATTTTTCCAACCATTCCTCTGGTTCATACTTTCCCTCCTCAGGGGCCAGCACAAGCACTTTGGAAGATAACTTAGTTCTGCCATGGAAATCCTGTTAAACACTTACTTCCCCTCCCCTGCATTGCCTGGGGAAATTTAAAAAAATTTTTCTGGAGAAGCAGGCTGTATTCCTGCTCTGTCCTTCCTGGCTACTACACATCTCTTTTTCCAGAAGTATGCGTGCCTTGTTGAAAAAGAATTCTGTGGTTGGATTCCCTCCCTGACAGTCCCCCAGGGGCAAAGGAGTGCCTTTTTTGAGAAGGACTGAGGGTTCCACTGGGGACAAGGTCGTTAGGACACTGTCATCTCATCAGTGTTAATATGTACTGAAACTTTCTCTGTAGTCACAGGACCAATCTGCTTGGTTGCTGAGACCACCCCTCTGAGGTGGGTGTTGTTACTAGACCCTTCTTACTGATGAGGTCGCAGCGGGTCCAGAGTTCCACAGCGAGTTACATGTAACTCAGGAGCGCAGGCTTCATAGCTTGCCCTTGATTGATTCCCTGCCTAATTTAGTGATCTGACCAGCCCCATTCTCACTTCCTGAAGAAGGGAGCTGGCTGTTTCTGTCGAGGTGCAGATGTAGGGCATCATAGTCACCCTTTGTTGAGGACTTGGTTTCTACAGCTCTGCTCCGTTCCGTTAGCGTACCTGATGCCACCCTCCGGTGCTATCATTTCATCAGCCTGAGCCAACCTCCTTTGGCTTTGTCCTCAACTGTTTTCAGTCACGAGAAGCCGAAGGAGACCTCTGTGCCAAATAGAAAGATAAGAGAGGTCTTGGCCATAAAATTGTCATGGTGCCCCAGCCATGGGAGGGCTGCCAGTTTTAAGTCTCATTCAAACTTGTCATAGCCTTTAATGTACCTTTTAAGGCTTAGCTGATGCAAAAATGAATCAGACATGGTTCTAATTCTTCAATAATCAACTAGCATCTTGGTTTTTTTTTTTTTTTTTGGTTAGTATGATTGTTTTTAAGTACCTAAATCTATTCCTGATGCAATTGACAGGTAGTAAACCAGTGTGTGGCCTTGACACAAGTCTTGGGCCACCTCTCTGTGGTCTGTGTCCTTAGTTTCCTATAAAGATGGGAAAGGGGCATCTATGTTTAGAGGGTTGTTGTGAAGCATAAATGAGATAAAGTAAGAAGAACGTATAACATTCTTTCTACTGTATAGCAGATACCCAATAAATGTTAAGTTCTCTTAAAGATTAAGATGAGACCTCTCTCATCTTAAAAATCTGGAGTGGAAAGAAGGTGGCCCATAAAGTCACACAAAATTAGGTTTGATTTTGGGTTCTACTACCCTTGTGTTGCGTGACATCAATTTCTTCATCTATAAGAAGGAAAATGCTCAGCTCATAAAATTCTGGTGCATCTTAATAACACAGATTATAATAACATAATATTAATTAAACCCTAATATGTTCTTAATATTAACTTATAAAATCCTTACAATTAACCCGATGTTAGATAACCTAGGGGAAATATCTAGTAGGATGTTTGTTTCATAGCATGTGCTTCCTAAATGTTAATCTTCTTCCACATTTCTTTTTCCCTGTGATTCCATTGAGTCAGAGATAAGAAAGATCCATTTTCTGATAAGGGTCCTGAGAATACGCTTCTTCCTTTAAATGTCAAGCATCAGCAAAAAATTGAAAGAAATGCAGTAGAGGAGATTACACTGTATTTCCAGAAAGGTAATGGAAAATTACTCAGGATTTCAAAACCCTCAGCCTCATTGGCTTTGACTACATAATAGTGACTTAACAGGGATAGCATACTGCTTTCTGAAAGAAGAAATCAGACTGAATTTGATCTGTAGCACAGATATTGTTCATATGCATAGGCCCAAGCTTGGGTTACTGTTTATTTTTGGGCCCTTCCAATAAGCAAAGACAGAATGAAGGCCTTGCATGGATTGATAGCGTGACAGCCAATTCCCATTTCTGTGTGTGTGTACTTGGTCTCTAGAGGGCTAGATTTGGGTATCAGTGAAAAGGTGGAATCCAGACTGTCTCCATCTTCGCTCCATGTGAGAAAAATCACACCAATGAGGCCTTTAGATATTGTATTTCTCGGAGGATAAAAACAGGAAAGCTTTCTGAATGACTCTGCCTGGCCATAGAACCTGATACTTGAAACTTCATTTTTACCACCATCATCACCATCTGGGCATTGAGTTCAAATACAGCTGGGACTGATTTCATTGGTTTGTCTGGTATTAGATTTAAAAAAGAGTTTTGTCCTCAGCAGACCCTGTTTCTTAACACTGAAATCTTATTTGTTTTTCTCTTGATTAGGGTAAAATTCTCAACAGGAAAGGATGCTGTCCTATTTGCACTGAAAGTAAGTTTGTTAAAAATATGCTATTAATATTTATTTTGCATTTTATAGTGCAACAAGAAAAACGGTGGTGTAAGTTTTCAGCCTATTTTAGTTCTGTAGGTCTAGGATGGGATCATCTCACCTTCCTACAGACAATTTAAGTCAATGGTAATCCTCGAACAGAAGCACAACTGAGACAAATGTAGATGTTTCCTTTGGAATTTGTTGCTCTGAGAAATTTAGAAGACAAACGGTCTGATGAGGTTTTAGGAAGGACCAGATAACTTCACGTGCCTTTTAAACTGCTCATAGCATTTGCAGTCCTAGCGGCTAAGATAATGACATCCAGTAAAACCAAACATTATATATAATCTAGGAGAGAGTCTCCTTCTGTCATTATGAAGCCAAACAGTTACGCTTCTTCCTCCTTCACCCCCACCGTTTTGCCCTTTCACTTGGGCACATCCCATGTCGCTGTTGGTAGAGAGAAAACAAGAGTTCATTAGGTTGGCAATGGTTTGGCCATCCTGTTATTTTTAACTGAGCTCTTGAAGGTTCTCTCTAACGTGGCTTATTCCGAAAGCCATCTGGGACTGTACTACCCACCACGCAGAGAGCATAGCAACAGATTTAATGTCATCCCCACATGTAGGCATGCCCGGATCTATTAGCAAACCACTGTTTTAGTCCCCTCACGTTCATATGCTTTCGAGATAGCTTTCTGAAGTGTTTTGTTAAAGGAGGAGTATTCATAATGTCACTGTCAAATTAGTATGATAAGCAGGATTAACCAAGCCATGGAGTCTATTAGAAGGTATTTTTGAGCCATTCAGGCGTAGAGAAGTGGGCTTTGATGACAGCTGAAAAGCAGCTTTCACATGGGAACAAGTGTTCCCATTTAGACAATGGATGCATCGGTTCGTTGTATATATTACCATATATACATATATTACTATATATATATACACATACATATCTATATCTCACCAGTTTTTGAGACTGAGAGATATTAGACAATTATACACTATACACTGGATGAAAGTGCTGGCTGAATTAATGAAAATTAAATTATAAATTTAATAAAAGAATTTTTCTTTAAAGGTAAGGAAGTACATAAAATAACTCAAAGGAGGCCAACCAAGTATGACTTAGTAGAGCCTGGGAATTATGCACAAAGAAGAATTAGCTATGATTAACACACCAGTTGATTTTAAAACATGTGTATAAACTATTACATTTAATCATCTTCCCAGAGACTCTCTGAGGAAATTTTGTTTAGGGATGGTTTGGAGGCCGCTTCCAGCTTCATTCCTTTTTGGATGAGCAGAGTTGAGTCTAAATTGATGAAGTTTTCCTCTGTATCCATGTCGATGAAGATGTTTGCATTTCCCTAGAAAGTACCTCCTGGTTGAAGCAGAGACTTCAACTGAACTTCTAATGAACTCCTCAGATTTTCTAGCTGACCTTTTCGATTTGCATGAACACAGGTTACATCTGCCCATCTCACTGCTGTCAGGCAGGAACACTGCTTATCAGCTTAATAAAAACATATGGCCAGTCTTGTACAGAAACAGCCTAAATCTTGAATTACCTGACTTCGTGTTGCAAGAATCAAGAAGGAAGATTATTGAGATCGTTGAGAGGAAAGCTACATTTCATTATTAGTTTATCCACTATGGGCTAGACTTTCCAAATATAGAATACTGGTGGCTTATTAGAAAACAAAAAGGAAAGAAAAGAAGAATAGAAGGATGGGCATGACAAAACTAAACCAAGTTTGTAACTGGTCATATTAAATATTTATTGTACATTGTATTGTAAATATAAATGTGCATGTGAATGAGCCTGTGACTTCTGTCACTGAGAGAGGCAAGTTGGCAAGGGAGAAGCCACCCAGCTGGAGGGGTACCAGGGAGATCACTGACTCTGTGCACCTGCGTCCAGCAGGTCAGTGTGGGAAGAGCCCAGGCATGTGGTTCTTGGTCCAGATCGAGATGATATCATCAGATGGTGATGTCTCAGTTTCCTTTGGTGTTCTTTCCATCTGTTTACTGTCTCTTGCTCTCCAGCAGTTCTTCCATCAATGCTGTAAAACACATTCTATTTGTATAGGTTTATTTATTCAGATTGAGTTATGAGAAGGGATGACTTCCAGTTTTTTTAAGCAATGCCCAGATTTTCATAGCACATTCAGGTAGACTTATTCCAATGTCCTTTAGCTGCGGCCAAAAGACCTCCTGTTTTGAAATTCCTTTGTCATTATACCCAGGATCCAGAACAAACCTTAGAGCTCGTTTTTTCCTCCTACGTCAATTATGAAAGTTCTTCTGGTATATGGGTTCCTAGAGCAGACAAACGAAGGTTGAAGTCCAAGCTAAGGCTAGTGTGTTCTAACACCAGAAAAACGACCAATTTCTGTCTCATTCAAACAAGATCACACATGCACATATATACCCCATTAGTTACTGCAGAGTTTTCAACCTCAGGATTGCTGATAGTTTGGCCAGATAACTCTTTGTGGTGGAGGCTGTCCTGTGCATTGTGTGATGTTTAGCAGCATCTCTGGCCTCTACCCACTAGATGCCAGTAGCATCCCAGCAATATCTCCCGACATTTCCAAATGTCCCCTGGGGAGCAACATCACCCTTGGTTGAGAAGCATTGGTACTCCAAACAGGGGTAACAGTGTAGGTGAATCCAGAAATAAACACCTGTGGTACTAGTAACAGTAACTTGACTCTTAACACAGGAGGAAGCAGGAGGGTAAACTGAGGCTGACCTTTGCTGATGTAAAAAGTGACAGGGTAGGGGAACTTCCCTGGTGGTCCAGTGGTTAAAACTCCTTGCTTTCACTACAGGGGACACGGGTTCGATCCCTGGTTGGGGAACTAAGATCCCACATGCTGCACGGTGTGGCAAAAAAAAAAAAAAAAAAAAAAAAGAGCAGAAGCCTCTGGATTTAATTGAATGTATTTCTATATTTTCATTGCCTAGCCCTAGAAAAAAATTGTAAAGGCATATTATATCTCGACCGATTCAAGTCAACTAAACCATCTTTGCTTTAGTTGCTAGGAAGCTAGAAATAAATTTGTACCCCATCTCTGACAGCATGTGGTTCTTGAGTAATAAACTTTCTCCTGACTTTGTCTTATATGTCTACTACCTTTATGTGTTTTGGATTATTTAGCATGTATGTGTGTAAACTACTTGCAATCCTCTTTTGGAAGGAGACAGGAATACTTAGATAGATACATGTACATACGTACACAGATAAAATGGACTGATTACATAGCTTCAAATCTAAAACTTACTTTGGTTATCTGCAGTGAGATGAGTGTTGCATTGTTTCCAACAGTGACCTTGCATCGTCTGTTTCTAAACTCCCACAGAATACCTGCTTTATTGACTGGCTTAATCTGTCTTGGTAGTGTTTGGGGCTCTCTCAGACCTCTGAAAGGAATAGTGAAGAGAAAACTCGAAGTAAACGTGTAGAACATTTTTAGTCTTCTCTTTGCAAGTCATTTATAATTTTGTAGGTAATAAGCAATAATTGAGGCACCACATTGTTATGTCCCTTATAGTACAGTAGTCTTTGGGTTGGTCTGAAAGGCCAATGATTATTCTATCAAAAAAAAAAAGTCCTTTTAAAATCAGACCTGAAGGAAGTATGAAAAGGATTACTGTCTTTTAATAACATGGGAGATTCTCTCTTTCCAACTGAAAAGAATTAAATTTTGTTTAGATGATTTATTTAAAGTAAAATATTTGAAGTGAGCTAACCAAACTTTATAAAGCTTTGGTGCCAATGCTGTTTCCTGCCAGAGTATGAGCTATCGCCTAAAGCGAGTCCTGCTTTCCCTGAGCTGAGTGTGATGGGATCATGAGTTGGGGGCCAAGAAGGCCACTGTCTGTTGTATGTATAGCACTTGGCTTGTGTGAAATGTTATCTTACTGTGTGTTGGCAAACAGTAGGTGGAATCTTGACCTAGCCACCCAGCAGAGACCTGAATCAGATAAATTCTTTGCTGGCCGAATGTCTGTTTTCAGACATGGAAATAGTACTTAGTGGCAAAGTTTTCCCTGATAAAAGAGGGAGGTGTGTGTGTGTGTTGGGGTGTGTGTGTGTGTGTGTGTGTGTGTGTAGAGAGAGAGAGCGAGGGAAAGAGAGATTGACTTTGAGAAAGAATTTAGTCTCTTAACCATCTACAAGACCAGAGGCAACCAAAGGCAGTCCAGACATTGATGCCCTGGCTCCGGTCTTATAGATTCATTAAGCTGTGCCTGTAGCTACATCAATCCTCACCATCAGAATCCCAACCCCAAAACAAAGTTCACGATTACATAACACAGAGGAGGGCAGGGTATTCTGAGCACAGATGTGCATTTAATTGAAATAACCTCAACTACATGTCCCACAAGTAACAGGAAATATCAGATTTCAGCAACTCAGGGTACAAGGAGGCTCACAGTTGCCAGGTGACTTTTTAAAACCCCCAAGGGTTAGATTTCCAGCTATGTGCAGCACTGGGGTGCCTGCTGTCCAAAAGGGGCCCTGCCTGCTGCGTGCACCCACCACGGGCATGGTGGAATTGCCCTGCCTGGTCTTAGCACACTTTTTTTAAAGTCCCTGAGCATCCCTACAGTGATCTTCAATTAAAGAGTGGTTGTAGGAAGGGGAATGCAACAACTTAATGCAACAGTGACCTTAGGGCCCATTTTATGAGAAATCTCCACTGACAGAGGTTCCGCAAATTAGTAATTCTGTGTTTGAGCCTCCGAGACTGTAAGCAACTCCAGGTCCCTTAATGCCAAGAGTCTGTCTTTAACTCAGGAAAGCAAGGAAATTTGAAACCGGAGCTCAAGATGCTTGTAGGATAAGAATTTGTGGTGTTGACTTTAGCCCTGCCGAGGGGGAAGAGGAGGTGTTAAGCTAAGTGGCCACTGAAGTTGGCCTCCAGCATCTGGAGGTGGGTTTGTCACAGCTCCCAAGGCCCAACCAGCAGACGGGGTGGCAAATAAAACCCAACTGTACCACACGTGGCGGCTGGGAAACCCCACGCAGGCAGAAGCGGCATTGGAAGGGTGTGAGGAAATCAGTTTGTTTTCCATTTTATATGCTGCTCTGTTCTAAGGGATACTGTTACCTTCAATGTTCTGGCTGTAAATTGATGCAAAGTTGGAGGAGCCTGAGGTTATTAGGGGTTATTATCCACCACGTATTGTCAGTTTCTACAGGGTGTCAGTAACTTCGTAAGTTCTGACTGTTTAGTTAACAGTCATCATCATGGAACAATAATGGCAGTAATTGTAATAGCAGCAGCAGCTAATTTTTATTTATATTAATAAACAGCCCAAACACTGTCCTGGGCTATCTTTGATCTTATTTGATCCTCACATCCATTTTATGGTCAAGTAATGTTATTAGCTCCATTTTACAGCTAAGGGAACTGAGGCTTAGAGGTTAAGAATGATGCCCAAGGTAGGCAGTGGAGCCCAAATTCCTCCAATGAAGTCTGGCCCCAGGGCCTGGGCTGGAGTTTCTACCATTGACTTCTTAGTCATTTTGTTCGGTTTGACAACCAGGTGCAGTTAGGAAGGGAAGAGAAGGTCCGAAGGGCTTTACAGCTGGTGGGGATTAGAGATTGGAGAAAGATTTTAGGGAGAGTTTCCAATTTGATAGTTTCCCTCTGCGCCACCCAGGGAGAAAGGTAGACTCAAGTGCCCACACTTTCATCTACCTGGCGACACCTCCACCTTTCTGCTCAGGTCCAGAACAGTTGGTGTGCTCTGTGCTCACTGACAAATCAAACTGGCGCGGTTTTTCCATGTCCGCTCATTTTTTCAGGTATGTTTTTTTCCTTCTGGCAGCTCAAGGTGGAGGTATTTCCAGAAGTAAGTGAAGATCTCCCCAAATTTCTTACTTACAATGATAAAATACCTATAGTTTTAAGTTTGAAATCACTGTGTATAAATTCCATCGGGAGTAAGAAAGAGCAGAATTGCTCTGCCAGTCAAGCTCATCATCATTTTAGCATCATGGAATTGTGTAAATGAATGGACCTTAACTATGAGGTCAACCTTCCTACTTCTTAGGTGAGGAAACTGAGGCTCACAGTAGTATTAACTTGAAGAGTTATGATGAAAACCTGCATTTTTTTACCTCCTCCAGTATTCATTCTGTAATATCATATGGCCTCCCTGGATTTTTGCTTGGGAAAGTATTCTTCATATAGATATACCATTATTAAAGCATTCAGTTAAAAGTTACTCTCTTGCCTAATTTTGAAAGAATATATTTTATACATAAGGATATGTATAAATTCATTATTAGACGTCTGGCACATTTAGCCAAGGCTGCCATCTTGAATCTTCAAGGAAGATGCAAATACCCAGTTTTTAAAGAAGCTTGTGACCAAAACCTCTTAAAAGTGGTGCACCTAAAATACCCCTAAGTGACAAAACAAAGAATATAAATCCCAAACTCTGAGAAGTATACTTTGTGGGAAAAACTGTATAATAATTTACGCATTACTGTATGCAAAGCTGAGGCAGATTTATACATCTCTGGAGGTCACATCTCCTCTGAATAAAATACAAACAACAAAAAATTGCTACTCTGCTGCCACTACAATTGCTCCAATTACCAGCTGCGATTTATTGAATGTAAATCTGTGTCAGGCATTGTGATAAATGCTCTCCATGCCGTTCTGTCACTTAATCCTCACAATGATCCATGCAGTGGAAGCTATTGTTATACCCATTTTACAAATGAGAGATCTGAGGGTCTGAGAAATTAAATAAGGTGAGGTCAGCCCATAGCCTGGTCCATGTGACTCCAGAGCCCAAACTTTAAGCACTATTATATGTTCTTTGTTGACTACATTTTTATTCATTTTGGAGGTTTGCTGCCAAATATATATGAAGTTTGCCAATTTCTTTCTTCTGTACATGATTAAGGGCTTCTATTTGAAAGCAGTTGTATTTGCTCACCTTTTAAAACCTTATCTATGTTTTTGAGGTCACTTAACCTCTTCTGCTTTTTGGATTACAATACTTGAATTCTAACCTTCCTTGGGAGTTTGGAGATATGACTCATTAGCTGCACTCGGTGGTTCCCTTTGATGTGAAATTCATATTTATGAGTAGTATCATCCTTTTCCTTATCACAGTCCCCTTCTTGGTTAATGCTCTCCACCCCCAGCCATTGCTCCTTTCCTCTGCTCTGCCCTTTCATATCTCTCCTTAGTACACACATCTGTTCTGCTTTTACTTTACACCTTTTCATCCTGTGAGCTCACAGCCCTGCCTGCATCTGCAGTTACTCTCTCATTTTGGTTTCACATTTGTCCAAACTTCCAGGTCCTTAACATAGGACTTCTTGACAAGATATGAATATGGTAGGTCTCAGCTTCTAACTTTTTTGGAGAGTACATTCTTCTTTCACAAAGGACTGTATTTGAATTTGATTAACAGTTGCTACCTTTGATTCTGTAAATTATCTGGGTTGGGAGTTGGATGGAGAGATTGATGGCTGTTTCCAACCCCTATCTGTTGACTGAATTTTGGCACCCTCTTTATCCCAGCTGTGCAGGTTTTGAATCTTAATGTTATTTCTCATACTTTGGGCATTTCTCTCCCTTGTTGATAATCAGTCATCAGGTCTGGTTGATTGTCTCTTTGCGTTTTTTTTCTAATAAATAATTCCTTTCCCATTCCCACAGCAGCCAGAACCTCATCCTATTGTCTGCAACTAAACTCTGTCTTTTCTCCGTCAGCCCCTTCTGCATACCACTGTCGGAACCCAAACTTGGCTTTCACGAAACCAATACTGGCTTCCTTCACTGGTCTCTCTCAGAATTTCCCAAAGTTTGTTTTATAAAACTCTAGTGCTGAGGGATAGTAATGAGTAATATTTTCAAAACAAGGTTCTGTTATTAAATACATTAGGGAAATGCTGGGTCAAGTAAACGGAAATTTGTTTCCTCACTGCAGAATTCGCAGAGCCCTTTCTATGCCAGTGTGCAGGGTAGACTTGCAGGAGGATGATGGAGCGTAGAGTCCCTCCCAACCTAATTTGGGCTGCAGAGGTTTTTTTATTTCTACTTATTTTGGCAGAGTAACAGGCAGGATTGATGTTTCATAGGAAACATGTTAAGAAATGCTGGTTATCTGGAATACATTTAAACTTCTCAGGCTGGCAATAAATCTCAGGCCAATTTATTTAGACGGCTTGGGTGTCTTAACATCTCCTGAAGCAACTACCCACTCTGGGCAGATCAGTCTCCTGCTATTCTTGTGCAAGCTGCCTTCTTTCCCATGTCCACGACTTTGTTAACATTCTTCTTTTGGTCTAGCGGCTTACTCGATTCTACCCCCAAATCTACATTTGTATGTCTTTTATAGATGAACTAAACTCACATTGTCTTTTCAACACATTTACATTTTATAAGTATGTTACAGTCTTATCCCGCCCTATTTCAGCTGGCAGTGGGTATCTATTTGCTAGATTTGCATAGCATTTATAATAATACAACTAATAATGACTACTCTCTAAGCATCTATTATGCTTTTGGCACTTTTGCAATGCTATCTTTGTCTTTATAACCACCCTGCAAAGTAGTTGTTCTTCAACCCATGTTACAGGTGAACAGACTGAGGTTATACAGGTAGTGTGCACATGATTTTGTAGTCATTGTGTAGCAAGACTGGGATTCAAACCCAGGACTCTCTTCTAAGCAACTTACTTAATGTTCACAAAGCTCTAAGGTGGCTTTAAAGCTGGAAGATAGGTTAATTTAGAGATGTGAAACCCATCTTTGCACTCAGGTAAGAAGTTCTCTTTACTGATAGATAGCAATTTCTAGTTTAAAGAGAGCAGACATTTTAAGGTCAGACTTGGATGATAGAGTGGCAAAAATGCATCGTCTATAACAAGTTTGTATTAACACCCAATGAATTTCCAGCATTCTGGAAGGTGCCCTGGAGGACATGGATAAAAGGCTGATACAGACCCTGAGTTTAGGAGCTTGTAATGTGGTTGGGGAGATGAAATGTAAACACATTAAATGAGAGAACCCTGTAATATAGTTTTTAATTAATTTCTAGATAGGTGTCGTTAAACTGAAGTTCATGAACTCTTAGGAGGTCACTGATCAGTCTTAGGAAAGGGTGTCTGTGAGCCTCTGCATTTGAGTGGATATACTCATGTGCACTTGGAAGGAAGAGTGTCCATACATTTCTTCAGATTCCCCAAAAGCTCTCTAATCCCAGTTTGTTAACAACAATGACTGCGTAGGATGCTGTGGTATAGGGTGTAAATGGAAACCTCAAGTCATGGTGTGGGAGGCACTGGCTTCAAAGCCACAGAGATTGGGTTGGACTCTGTCTTTACTGCTATTGGCTGGGTGACCATGGGCAACAAGGAAACCTCTCCAGACTCATTGCTAAGAAATTAGGGTAATAGTATATACCACGTGTAGAGAAGTAGTGAGGATTAAAGGAGGTAATGAAAATATGGAAAACATCTGGCATGGTACCTGGTGTAACCTAGTCACTCCAGACCAAGCTGCCTTGACTTTTGCTAGATTTATTAGTTTCCTATTGCTGCTGTAACAAATTATTACAAACTTAGTGTCTTAAAAACAATACACATTTATTATCTTAAGTTCTGGAGGTCAGAAGTCTGAAATGGATCTGAATGGGTCAAAATCAAAGTATTGGCAGGGCTGCATTCCTTCTCGAGGCTCTAGGGGAGAATCCGTTTTCATGCCTTGTCCAGCTTCTAGAGGCTGCCCATTTTTCTTGATGTGAAGCCTTCTTTCATCTTCAAAGCCAGCAATGGCAAGTTGAGTCCTTCTCATGCTGCAGCACTGTGTGACACTCACTTTCCTGCCTTCTTCCTTCATTTATAAGGACACTTGTGATAACATTTATCCTGCCTGGAGATAAATACACAGGATAATCTCCCCATCTCAGGGTCAGCTGGTTAGCAACCTTAATTTCATCTGCAGCCTTAATTCTTTGTCCTGAGAGCATTAGTTAATTATTCAATTAATTACTTGATTAAGCAAAATTCTGTTGAATTACCTGCTGTACACCATTTATTACACTTAACTATTTTAGTGAGTTCAGTGTGGGCAGTTTATTTTTCTCCACTGAAATTTATTCTTTAATTAATTAACCCATTCATTTAACAAATATTTGATACCTAATATGTATTATACCAGGCATTGCTATGAGTAATGCACAGATGAATCCGTTTATCATATATACAAATGTAGATCCTCCAATATCCAAGCCAGTGTGCCACGCACTGAGAAGTATACACAAAATTTACATGTAAGGAGTTTAAGGCCTGTTTTAGGAGTTAAGGATACATTACAACTAAAAGCTGTAGTTGGGTGGAAAGTGATTTATCGTAAGCGTTCTGTGGGTTTGATGACCATATTTTTAACCTTTAACCTTTTAACCTTCAAACTAAAAAACATAGTGTGACTGTAAGATAGAGTATTTGAATTTAAGAAAAGTCCCAGAAAAGATGAGCTGTGTGGTCAGTTTTGCTTTGGGGACTTACAGGAAAGAGAAGTGACTTTGGCTGAGGCGTGGGGAAGGTTGGCATGTGAGCCAGGAGCTGATGAACTCCAGTGCTGTGAACTGAGGTGTGGGGCAGGCACAGGCCACTGCACCAACCAAGATGAGAGGTGGGGAAGCCCTGGGCTCAGCTGGGGAGGCTGTAATAGGATGTCAGCCTCGGCTTTAGGTTTAAATTTAGTTCAAATTAGATTTCGAAGGTAAGGATGCTCCCTGTTCTCTTCTGTTTGAAGTTGGTGAGGATATGAGGTTATGGAAGTTATGTGAAAAGAAATTTACATTCTTAACAGTATCCCTACCAAACCTTTTTTTTTTTTTAATGTTAGTTTCAGGTGCCTACTCAACTTTTTTAAAAAATCAACTTTTTATTTGTAGATTTGTAAGTCTGTCTCATGGGTTAGGGATGGGTGGAAAAAACCCCGCTATGACCTAACCCCACATTCACACAGTCAAGTCAGATTAAGTTTTGATTTAAGAAGCCAAGGATGTAAAATCTGAAAGGAATCCAGGTGCCCCTTGGTGGAGCTTCTGTTGGCTTTGAGGTCCCCTGGGGGCAGCAGCTGTCAGGGACACCTCTGAGAGAGGCCAGAGCCTCCTGTGTGGGGAAGTTCAGTTCCTGCTGGGTCACACACAGCCTGTTTATATTGGAGGCTTACATCATGTCGGGAGGAGCCTAGACAAACAGCATAAGGGCTTGTGTTCAGGGCAGTGTTTCTAACCCCAGCCTTTCCTGGTTCTTGACCCAAACTTACCATTATTGCGGCTCTTACCCACCTGGGATTCCCAGGAGCCCCTGCATGACCCAGTGGTGCTGGGGTCCCACAGGGCCTGTTTTACTGCAGTTTATGTTGAGGAAAGTTTAAAGCCATGTTTTTCATTTGATAGACCTTCCTCATGGTTAGAAAACTACTCTGGAAAGGTACTGATCTGTGTGGTGGTGTGGTATTCTCTTTGCAGAGAATAATGGACTGAGGATGAAAGTCATTTTCTGTGTTTTCAAAGTGACTTTAGTAACTGGGGAAATCTTACATTAAGTGAAGAGGAAATACAATTTCATGTACAGGATAATCTTAACTATGTTAAAATGTACACAAACACAGACACAGACACACACATACACACACACACACACCCCAAAATGGTAAACAGTGATTATTTCTTGTTGGCGGAACCGTGAATGATACTTTTTTTATTCTTATGCTTTTCTGTTTTTGTTTTGTTGTGTTTTGGGGGAAGGGGGTTAGAGTCTTCTCAGTTTCTTTTATTTTTTATGACATGAGGTTGTATAATTTTCCCTTAATTTTCGCTGATGGATATTTTGAGAATAATCACTGTTCTCAGAAGGAAGGCATCTTATTAGAGTAAATATACCCATGGGAGAAATAAATGTACCTGATGAGGTTAAGAGAAAAACGTTGGAATTTTGTTTTCAGAAGCAGCCCGACTCTCTTAATTCTCATAGCTGTTATATTAAAGTAGGTAACATCAAAGAGATATGTTTTAATCCAGTATTTTTAATTTTTAAAAACAAATGTCCTTATTCCAAGAGTATACATAGCGATTGTAAATAATAAAATGTAAATGTAAATAATAATGTATATACACATAAACAAGAAAGAGGAAAATAAATGTCACACGTAATTTAATTACCTAAGAGAAAAAAACATTCTTAATATTCTACTCTTTTTTTTTCCAGTTCCTAGACATTGTATACATATTACTGAAAACAAACCAAAACAAAAATGACGTCTGATAATTTGACTTAAAAGACTATGAAAACACATACCACTGCTTGTAAACTGGCTTTTTCTCTCCATCCTCTGACTTAAACATATTCAGGCAAGGATAGTTATGGAAGGGTCTGTTTATTTAGCTCTAACTGCCACTCCAGCCTTTCCAGAAGAGTGTGACCGGACATCAGAACATCTTGGACTGTGACTCATTTCACTGGGTCTGCTGAACAAAAATTATATGAGGATACAGTGTTCATTTTTGTCCCCTAAGTGTTTCTATAGTTTTTTTTCCTTTTCAGCGAGGCAGGTTTTTTAACCCTGAGATTCTCACTTTGCGTCATTCTCTGTGCATGTGTTCGCTGCTCCTGCATGGAGACCTTGAGGATCTGGCATGGGGACCTTGAGGTGCCAAGAAAAAGGACCAAGGTTTCAAAATTATATTAGTTTGTGATACAAATGTCCCAAATGCAACACATAATTCTCAGGCATCTTCCTCATCATGAAATTTTGTTGGCTTCTTCTATATTGCCCTTATACAGAAAAATCATCCTGATCTCCAGACCCTTCTCTTCCACAAGTTATGGCCTCTTGAAAAATCTCTTTCTGGACAGACCTGCTCACACATGATTTCCCTTGCCTGGTCTCCCTGGATGTCTCTCACAGCTTCCTGCCCAGCTATGAGCAAGCTCAGATTTCCCTAGGGCCCCAGGGCCATTCTATAGGCGGTATATTTTCTGTTGCTTCTTTGAGGATTTGGTTTGTCACATAATTGACCTTATCTACATGTACCCACATCTTGACTCTTAAAAACAAAACAGGGACAACAAAAATGAAAACAGAAACATAAGGCAGAAGAAAAAAATTATCACTCATGGTTCTACCACCAAGAAACAATCTCAGTTTACAGTTTTGGGGTATGTGTGTGGATATTTATTTTAACACAGTCAAGATTATCCTATAGATAGAATTTTGTTTCCTATTTTTCACTTAATATGGCATAAGCATTTCTTCAATCATGAACATTATGTACAGACTTTTTCAATGACTAGATAATAGTTCATTTTATGGATTTACTACCAAGTGCTTAGCTATTTTTTTAATGTTAGGAGACAATCTAAATATCCATTTTCTTACAATGTGTCCATGATCAGTAGGCATGAAGAATAATGCTAGGGTATGTAGTGAATTCTTGGTAAATGTTAGCTGTTACTGTTTCTGTTAGTTATCATTTTGATGCAGTTGGGGTCAGAACACCTGGAGAAGCTGTATGTTGTTCCCTACAGACTCCGGGCAGAAGATGTACTCATGCCCTGTGCCTGCTCACAACTGAGAGAGGATTTCTCAGGAATATAATTTCAGCTCCTTCACTTGTGCCTTGGCCTTTGCCAGCTGAGGTCCATCTATTTCAAGCTCAAGAGCTCAAAAGCATTGATTGGTTCTGAGTTTTCTTGACAAGTATGTGGCATTAAAAACTCTGAAAAAGCCCTTTTCTTGAATTTGGTGCATCTGGTGGTCAGGTTAACATTTAGTCCTTTGGGGGCACATGGTAGCATTAACTTTGAACTATAATTCTCCTGATGCCACTTGAGGTGTCCCAAAGAACTGCCTTGCTCCCTGTCAACCAAAAAGCACCATCTTCATCCCAGGGAAGGATTCCATTTGTCAGAATGTGAGAGCAATGTGTGATAGGACAATTTTGAAGTAATCACATGGAGAAAGGACTGGAAAATGCAGTATGGGGTGGTGAGATAGGTGGCAACGCTAGTTGGGGGGATATAGGATTAAGAAGGTGAGGGTAGGGCCTCCCTGGTGGCGCAGTGGTTGAGAGTCCGCCTGCCGATGCAGGGGATACGGGTTCGTGCCCCGGTCTGGGAGGATCCCATATGCCGCGGAGCGGCTGGGCCCGTGAGCCATGGCTGCTGAGCCTGCGCATCCGGAGCCTGTGCTCCGCAACGGGAGAGGCCACAACAGTGAGAGGCCCGCGTACCACAAAAAAAAAAAAAAAAAAAAAAAGAAGGTGAGGGTAGGGTACAGTGTGGAGCAACAAACTGAGTAAAACTGGAGTCACGAGGAAAGAACACCATAAAAAAGGATAAGAAAGGAATCGAAATGGCGGGTGAATTAAAATGTTGCTGGTGAACTTTCAAAGCTTTCTCTCCCACCCTTTTCTTCCACCCTCCTCCCCACAAGTAGTGCCTTTTTTATATTCCTTGAAGTATTTGTTCATTGAAACTCTCCTACTCACCAGAAACAATCTGTTCTGTGAGTCTCTATTAAATGTTGACAAGGAAAGCTAACTTAGAACAAGTAATTAATTTACGAAATTCCCAATACATACGATTTATATGGAGTCACCTGAAATTGACATATGAAATGACATAATGTATCATAAAGCAACATTACTCTCCAAACACTTTAGAAATTAAAAGCAAATGTTTGCCTTGGATCCACTTGGTCATGTCAGATCAGTTGGCACATCCTTCCTCTGTATTGATGCTTAATTCTTCTGTTACGTATTCAGAGCAATTATTTGTATAGGATAGTTTCATATTCTTGACCTGTTCTGGAAATCGATCTTTTTATTTTAGTTCTTTCATCATGTGGGCTAATTTCTCTAAATGAATTTCTCATTTCCTGGTTGTTTATGCCTTCTTAAAAACAGATAAAATATCTTTATATAGAAAACAAATCAATGCCAAATTTTGTTTTAAAAAAAGAAATGATATTTAGTTTTCTGTATAAACCTTTGAAATGCCCTAAAGTGTAAAACTTTACTTGGATCTCATAAGTATTTGAATTAGTGGTATTTTGAAGTGATGAATTCATTGGAATTTCTTAAACTTACTAAATGATGGGTTTTACAATTGATTCTTTATCCAACTTTAGATTTTGATACACAGATCAAAATATAGGAGCCTTGTATTTCTAGAAAATACACGGAGACTATCAACTTTATCCGTGTTTGGTTCTTAACAATATTAAACATATATCTGTTTGGCAGTTATATTTATCTGTCCTTAGAAATACATGAGTGTTGAATATAATACTTTTCTAAGACCGTGAATAACACTGAGAATACCATGTTTCCAAATTTTTTGAGTCAGTTAAAAGGAAACCATACCAATGCTTTGGTGTATTGTCATTTATGTTGCTGCCTTTTATTTATATTTTTGTTCTTGTTTATATGGTTTATGAAATTAGGCCAGTTCTGTTTATAAAATTATCCTAGTTTCATTTCTCTGTCTTTGACATTAAGACCATAGAAGCATATCAAGTCTCTAAAATAGAAATGCTTTAAGAATTCAGAAGTGTTATAAATAACGTTTAAGTATAAAAGCACCAGAAGTATTACATGTCCTGTGAGGTTTGGTACAAACTTTTAGAACAACCAAACTTTTTATTTATTTTCTTTTAAGTTGATTTTCCTTAGTGCACCTCTGCTAAGGCCTTCCCTTTACCTGGCAGGTGCCCCTATCAGGTTTATTGCAGAGACCCCTGATTTCTCTTTGAATCCTTCTCTCGGTTTATGACCTGCTTTTGTCTCTCACTCATCCGCAGAGCCTGGCGTTTGCACAGTGTTCGGAGATCCCCACTACAACACTTTTGACGGACGGACATTTAACTTTCAGGGGACGTGTCAGTACGTTTTGACAAAAGACTGCTCCTCCCCTGCCTCGCCCTTTCAGGTGCTGGTGAAGAACGATGCGCGCAGGACCCGCTCCTTCTCCTGGACCAAGTCGGTGGACCTGGTGCTGGGCGCCGGCACCGTCAGCCTCCAGCAGCACCTGACCGTGCGCTGGAACGGCTCGCGCATCGCGCTGCCCTGCCACGCGCCGCAGTTTCACATCGACCTGGACGGCTACCTCTTGAAAGTGACGACCAAAGCAGGTGGGCTTCTAGAAGCACAGGCCTTCTGTGTACCTCTGGCTCTTCCCTCTGTCTCACCAACTTGTGCTCAGGAGCTGCAGCTGCTCCTCCTCCGCAGAGGAAAACCAGAGGCAGAGCAGTATTCTAGCCGCAGGTGTGGCCGCACGCCCGAGATGCCACAAAACAGCTGGAGAAATTTGCACACCGAGGAGCCTTGCAGTCTGACGCCAGTTACCCCAGTCTTGCAATCTGTCGACATCCAGTGCCTTTCCATCCTCATTCCAGACATAGCGGTGGTTCTCTCCGAATAACCCCTTTCTCATGTTTTGTTGCTACTTTAGGCCATGGATGTCTAGCTTGGAATTGTGTCTTTCCCAGCTCAGCCAGTAATGTGCAGTTTCACATCCGTGAGAAAGAGTGTTTCCTTGTTAGCATCTGTCCAAGAAGGAGGGACTCCTCAAAAGCAAACTGCAAAAGTGTGGGTGTGAAGATGGGAGTGCGGGTGGTGGACTGTGTGACCAGCAGTCCTGTCCATTCTTGACCCGGGGCAGGATGCTTGTTGAGTTGATGGGTAGAACCACTGGCTTCTGCTGGAGGACACTTAGGATGCTTGCTCTGAAAGCACTTCCCCAAGCCGTGGGCACAGGCAGCTGGCCGCTGAGGCCTTTTCTCAGCATCACATGTTGCCTGAGGCCCCCTGGACTCTGTGTTTCCCCTCCACGGGCAGATACATTCCCCCTAGGCCAAACTGTTCATAGTTGCTAGTAGGTAACTCCTAGGCATTCAGTGAGGCTCAAATTTTTGTCTGTGAGGTGCTGCCTTAGAGAGGCATCTTAGAAGCAGAAATCAATCCTTCATTCTCAGCCCCAAAGAATGAATTCAGTTCATTTACACAGTTTATATTATATCATGTATGGTTCCTTCCATGCTGCCTTTGGTTAATACGTATTGTTTGTCAACTGGATTTTGAACTGCATGTCCTCCTTGCATATGCTATTTCTTTAAGCATGATACTTGAGGAAATCAGCATATTTCTTACTTTTTGCACTGATGAGAATTTAACAATGTAAAAACATCAGTTGGGTTCCCGTTTCTTTAGCTAATATGGGTTGAAAGGGAAACATTTGATAGAGCAGGCACTTTTGAGGGACTGCAGAGACTGTTCTCCACGGCACTTTCAGAACCCTGTAAATTGTTTCTGTTCAAGCCAAAATATATTTGGTAAATTGGTTTGAGCTGATGGAATGCCAGCTTAGCTAAACAAAGGCAGGAAGCCAAGAGAAGCCCAGGGAGCTTTTATTTGAGAAATGTTAAATATTAATGTATTGGGACATTCTATAAAGAAGGGAAGGTTCCCATTGTTCACTTTGAAAGTGGTAGATGTGAAGAGCTCCGTTCATTCACTTTAGAGGGATTAATCCACCCCAGAAAATTCAGACACCTGTTGTTGCATTCAAATGACATGCCACTCTGCACATGTAGGCCTCAGCTCATCCCTTTGAAGGAAGCAACAGTTTGTGGCTTCATGTAAAATGTACACAAAATGACCCATTATTACACAGCTATAATTAGAAGCACCTTGCTTATCTGTTTGCAAGCCAGGTGAACACAGTGGATTCTACTGATATGGAAATTATTAGTCATCTACAACCCAATACTCAAAGGGATTCTGGATATTCAGATATTACTAACAGTTGAGGAGTTTCAATACTGTTCCTGTCACAGCTGACAATACCTTATGGAATAAGTGTACTTTTGTAAGGATTTCACATGGCAAAAATGACCATAAGGATGAGGCTGCTAAGACAATAATAATATATCATAAATACCATAATTAGGTTATGAATTTAACTCTTCTAGGCCTTGAACTCAGTTTCACAATTTCTTTTCTTTTTCTGTCTCTCTTGCATGATGCAAGTAATTTATGTGCCCTTAATACCCAGCTGAACAACTTCCTGTATCACACGGAGCGCACAAGCTTTCTGCTCGCTAGGGAGGAACTGTATTTCTTTGGGCACTAAACTTGCTTCGCGATTATCCATTGAATGGAACAATTCCACTTCCAGACAATGGTCTCTTCCACTCTGGTCTACCAATCTCAGTTTGTACTACTACCCCTTAGGGATATTTTCTTTTTATTACCTATTGATTTCCTATCTAAAATATCACAGTATATCCTTTGAGTGTTTGTTCTTCCTCCATAATTTTTTTTCATAAGCTCATGTGATCAAAGGGTACTTTCTTCAAAATAGCAGCTTAAATCAAGCCTGCAGCTGGAAGATGGGAGATGGGGAAGAATGGCTCTGTGGCCCTGTGGTTTATAGACTCAGCGCTTCACGATGGAATTGTCTGCCAGAGGAGCACAGGTGGCCATGTAGCTTGGGTGGAATTAGGCTATAGCTGCATTCCTAATAACAACTGGGGTAGTACAGAAGACACAGAACAAGGCTCAGTAGCTTGAGAAAGCTCTGCTCACCCATGTCACACACCCCCACCCCAACTCTTGGCACTTAGCAAATCACTTAAAATATTTCCTTTCTGCCGCCTATTCACTTCATCAGCTCCACCTGAAAGAGTTACATCAGATCCACCTGAAAGCATTAACGTGGGAGTGTGACTTTTTATTTTACTTTTGGTAGAGCTCTACACTTGATGAACCTAGAGTATATATATATATATCTTTTTCTTTTTTTCCTTTGGTGTAAACTCTAAACAGAAAACTTATCCATTTTTAAGCATCACTATGGTATGTCTACAGATTTTGCATCTCCTCTCTCTCTTAAAAGTGGACTGCTGCAAAAGCAACAATAACAACCAAAAAGAAAAAGAAAAAGAAAACCACAAAATAAAAGAACAACAATCCCTCTACCAAAAAAAAAAAAAAATTAGTAGTCTGCAGCCAGGTCACACACTTGAAAGGTGAAAAACAGGTTGGTAAAATATTCACTGGTGAGAAGGGAAAATTGGAAGGCTCTTCATACAGTGGAAGGAATGCAGCTGCTGCTCACATCCCACATGAGACGTGTCCTTCAGCTTCGGCCTTCTGACT